>NW_005871069.1:242428-296452 GCF_000147115.1 Myotis lucifugus
AAGAAGAAGAAAAAAATTTGGATAGTGAAGAAAGATAAGGGAAAGGTGTATAAGGATTTAGAGCAGGGGATTGGACATAGGATATATAAGTAGGGTGAAATTTTGACAGCGGGTAAAAAGAATAGGGAAAATCTAAAGCTGGAGTACGGTAAGAGAAACAGGACAACAAAAGGGAAAAAGTTGGTAAGAGGGTTTTAGCACAGAGGCAAAATTGTGGTAGAGAAAAATGTTGCTAAAGGAACGATGAAAATAGAATGGAGAACATTAGTCCCAAAATAAAATAAAGACAAAATAAAATGACACTTTAAAAAATGGTAAAATGGTAGCAGTAATAATACTAGTTAAAAATAAAAATGTAGTAATTGAAAGGGTAAAATCAGGTGATGGAAAAAAAAAAGAAAAAAAAGAAAAAAATGGTTTCTTAGTTAAAAGGTGAAAAAATAATTTAAAAAAATAAAAATGTGCAGTAATGAAGGTGCTTCAGATCTTCTACTCTTCTTTTTGGCACGCCCGGAATTCAGGAGAATGTTGAATTTCCCTCTGTTCCTCCGTGTTGTAAGCCACAGTCCTGATTTTAAGGCAGGCCGTATTGGTTCTCCATACTGCCTTTATCTGTATTTACAGAAGAGTCAGTTCGTGGCTCTGCCTCTGGGTGGCAGTGTGTCTGGATTGACCTCCGAGGCTATAAGTCCTCTTTGACCAGGAGTTCTCTATTGTACCTGAACCAGCTCCGCCCAGAGCTGGTTCCCCAGTTGCCACTCCCAGCTCTCTTTCCCAGGCTCCCCAAAAACAATCTTCCCCTGCAGGCTCTGCTAGTGACCCCAACTGGGTAATCCCATGCACTGGGTTCAACAATCAAACTCACAGATTTAAGAGGAAGTGTGTAAACAAGAGCCTGGGAAGCTGTGCAAACTCGCTGGGCTCCATCTTCCAGATCTGCACGGAGTCTCTGCGCGCGCTCTGGCCCCTGGCACCAAGTAGCCGGCCGGTTGGCAAAATCTGAGGCTGCCCCTTTGCATCCAGTCCAACTATGGGCTTATTTATAGTGTTCCCTTCTGCCAGCAGCCCTGCGGGAGCCCTTCCCCACTTGCAGGTCACGCTGGCCTCAACGGTCGCGGACTTTGTGGGGCGCAGATTTCCCCCCGCGCGTGATGTTACACCCAGGGTTTTTATATAAGTAGATACAGAAAGATACATTTATTCTGTTAAAATTTTTGGGAAGACTTGTCTTGTCTCGATATTTTTATAATTTAAAAAGAAAATAAAAAACCTTCCAGACATCTGCTAAAAGGAACATAAGGATTATAACTCCACTAAAAATAAGGAAATCTTCTATGTCATTTTTATCAACTTGAAAGACTATTGGCCAGAGAGAGCATGGTTTGGATTGAATTAAACAACATCTTTATTCCCTGAAACACAACAATGTAAACTGTTGAGTGAATCAGCGATGGGGTAGGTGGGATGGGCCAGGGAGCCACTGGGACAGCTCAGAGGCTCTCCAGTAAAGTAGCTGCTTTTCCTCCTTGACTCTGGAACATTCTCCAGTGAGTATCTTCACTGGAGCTGGAGAGGGTTTGTCAATCAGGATGTTCTGAAGAGGAAATTACACATTAGCCTATACTACATGCTGAGGGAGTCCTACCAGTCTGGATTATCCTATATAATAAAAGGCTAAATATGCAAATTGTCCGCTTGGGAGTTTGACGGACTGGGAGTTCAACCGCTCGCTATGACGTGTGCTGACCACCAAGGGGCAGCGTGGAATGAAGGAAGGCCCTGGCAGGCAGCCAGAAGCTGGCAGCCAGGGGAAGGAAGGCCACGATCAGCCCTGATTTCTGGCCAGGCCTAGGGACCCTACCCATGCACAAATTTCATGCACCGGGCCTCTAGTAATTTATAAATACAATCAAGCAAAGGTAAGTTACATCTTAGGGGAATGAGTAACCAGAAAGAAGGAGGCTAGACTAGGCAACTGGCACAAATGGCTCCCAATTAAAAAGATTTAATGCAGAAAACAGAAGATATCAGTTAGTAAATTCTGATTAGTATTCACAGTGACATCTAAGGATAAAATAACAAGCAAAGGCTCCTATAGAAAAGAACCCACTAGAGATGTAAAACATTGTTTGTAGAGAGAAAACAACAATTAAAGAAATGTAACCTTTAGTCAAGGAACTGACCAACAGAAGAAGCACTGGTGAAAACATAATTTTGGAATTGGTAAATAAACTCAAGAAAGTCCCCCAAACATGTTAAAATGGCGAAGGGGCTAGAAATTGTAAAGTGAAGAAAGAAAATAACTCACAGCATAAGCCTGAGTCCATATCAATATCTCTTTAACAGCAGCTACATAAATTAAAAATATATGCAATGAGCTAAGCCTTTATTAAGAAATACTAGATGATTAACGGTAACAACTTTTATTTTCTTCTGAATTGTCCCAACCCAACCCAAAGCATTTAAGCCCATTCTCATAGGCAAGTGAAGATCAGCTTAATTACCCACAATACTTTCTCCCACACACTTGGGCATTTCTCCCAAAAAACAGTGTTGGGACAGCACTGAGTCAAAACAGTCAGCTCTGTGCCAAGCCTTATAATTTCTTCTACATGAGATGGGGAGAGAAACGGCCTTGCATGAAACCCAGGCTGCAGACCAACCCAACTCCTGAACAATTGACTCGCAAGAGAAAGAGCTCATCGTGTGAGAGCAAACAGTGATCTCTCAGCACAGGCCAGTCTTTATCCATTGTAACCATGCAGAACAAAACACTTAGCATTCAATTCAAAGCAGCTACACTTGGGCTAATTCAAGTCCTCTCCTAATGAGTGGATACTTTTCTTACATGATTAAAAGGACTCATCAAAATGTACTACGAGAACAAAGAGTTGTACACACTCCAACGTGATATTCTTCTCCATACTAAAATATTAAAATGACTTCAACCTCCAATTCTCACCACTACATATAATATTGAAAATTAATTAATTTTAAATTATTTTTAAGGAATGAATGGGAGAGGGAGAAATATGAATACAAGTTCAGATTACTTAATAGAAAGCAGCTATAAGAGGAAGAAAAATGAAGAAAATGCATGTTAAAATTCTTGACTGTGGAGGCTGGTGGTTATGAATAATGTTTAATTCTTAACTTTGATAGAAGAATATAGGGTAAAATATGTTTGTAATAATTTAAGGGTAATCACTATTAGAATAATATTTAGATGTAATATTTCATATCACTAGAGAAAAAAGAACCAAAAAAATGATCAAACAAGGAAGAGGTAGGAAAGGTGAAAAATAGAATAAAAAATCACAATGAACATAAATCCTATATAATAAAAGCCTAATATGCTAAGTGTCTGAGTGTTCAACCATTCGACCACTCACTATGACACATAGTAACCACCAGGGGGCAGACACTCCAACTGGTAGGTTAGCTTGCTGCTGGGGTCCAGTCGACTAGGCAAGATGGACCGAACATACCCTGGAGCCCTCCCTGCGGTCCCTCTAGTTATAAAATAAGATGTCAAGAGAGATTGAATATATCATTAATCACAATAGGTAATGTGCATGGATAATATTATTCTACTAGAGGCCCGGTGCATGAACTCATGCACCAGTGGGGTCCCTTGGCCTGGCCTACAGGATCAGGCCAAAAACAGCTCTCTGACATCCCCCAAGGGGTCCCAGATTGCAAGAGGGCACAGGCCAGGCTGAGGTACCCCACCGGAGCATGATTGGGGCTGGGGAGGGATGTGGGAGGTTGGCCAGCGGGGAGGGACCACAGGAAGGCTCCAGGGCATGTCCACCCCGTCTTGCTCAGTCCCGATAGGCCGGACCCCAGCAGCAAGCTAACCTACCAGTCAAAGCGTCTGCCCCGTGGTGGTCAGTGGACATCATAGCAAGCAGTTGAGCGACCTTAGCATATCATTAGCATATTACTCTTTGATTGGTTGAATGGATGACCAGACACTTAGCATATTAGGCTTTTATTATATAGGATTTGCTATGTCTTATATTCAATAGAAAAAGAATAGATTAAGTGACAGAGCAAAAATCAGCTAAATGCTATTTTTATGGTATATATAACAAATAATGAAGGAAAAGATGGAAAATGAAGAAGTGAGCAATATATCAGGAAAAAGCTAACAATGACTAATGGCAGTAACATTAATATTACACAAAGTACACTTTAAAGTCAAAACATAAAATAAGGCTAGGAGAAATTTTATTGATAGAAGATACTATCTCTAAAGAAGTTGTAAGAGTCATAAATATTTACACACTGAACTACATTGTATGGAAATAGATGAAGAAAAAAGTTTAAAAATTCAAGAAATTTTGACAAGATCACAATGTGTTTAAAATTTTTATATCAAAATTTAACAGATCCAGTGGAAAAGGATTGCTATGATTAGAGTATTTGAATTATACAACAAACTTTATTTAATAGACATACTACTTTTTATAAAACAGAAAAAATTTAAATATTCATGTACTATTTACACAAATTGTTTATAAACTGTGCCATAAAGAAAACCGTAACAAATTCATATTGGCAGTTGATAGTGTCATTGTAAGAAACATCCAAACTTGTAAAAAATTTTTGTAAGAGTTTATCTGAGCCAACTGACAATTGCCAGGAAGCAAGATCTCAACTGTCCCAGAGAATGACAGTTTCTCTTATGCACTTGGCATTAGGGAGGGGAGATTACATGAAAGTGGGAGAAAGCAACATAGGGTTTGGATGACAGGATAGTTAAGATTATGTGCTTTCTTGACAATGGTTACGCTTATTTTAAAGTTGTGTTAACCTAGATGTACAGAAACAATGGACAAGGCTTGCTTACGTCAAAGATAAACCTTTTACTAAAAATGATATATGACTGAGCATGATTCCCCACCATGATCTGTCAGGTCAGGAATTCAAGATCAGACCAGCCTGTGAGATTCCTTTCCATGGAACCCTGTCTTTTTGTCAAAAATATATAGATGATAGATCAATAGATAGCAATTGAACATTCCACATTATCTGGCAACAAAATAAACTAAAATAAACCAACAAAATATAGCCCTCCTAATATATTTAGAAATTTAAAAGTACTCATAAATAACTCTTAAATTGAAAATGAAAAATTACAGTAACAGGTTAATTAATTAGAAAATGACATATAAAAGAGCTCTACATTTCATAATATATGGAATGTCGCCAAACTCTTATCAAAACAAGAAGTAGTCTTTTTATTGCTTAAGAGGATGGTTTCCAGTGTCAGGTTACACAAGTTTGAATCCCAGCTCTTCCACTTAATTTGTGTGACCTTGGAGTCATTATGTAACTACAAAGTGCTCAGTGTCCTCAAATTAAAATGAAAATAATAACAATAACTATATCAGGGTGTTGTGAAAATGAGAGTAGATATAGAGGGAGAGAGGTTGAATTAGAGGGAGAAAATGATGAGATTGGAGAGTGATTGATTGATTAAGAGACTTCAACAACGTTATGGGCTGAAATTTGTCTCCCTCCCAAAATTCCTATGTTGAAGTCCTAGCACCTCAGAATGTATATTTGGAGAAGGGCCTTTAAGAGGTAATCGAAGTAAAATGAGATCATTAGGGTGGGCCCTAATCCAATCTGACTGGTGTCCTCATGAGAAGAGATTTATTCAAGCACACACACATGCACACACAAACCTCCAGAGGCAGGCATCCTACCGACTTGGCCAGAGTGGAGACAGGGAGCTGAGGAGATGAGAAAGGGGCTGGTTCAGTCCAGGCTGCTGCCCACCGAGGCAGGAGGCCCAGGCCAGGCAGTGGGTCTGCCAGGTGGGCTGGTCCCAGCAACAGAACGAAGGGATGACTAAGCATAACGTCACCCTAGCGGTGTTTCAGGCTTCTGATTCTGTTCAGTCATAAAACAAGATTTTTCCTCTTTGGAGGACACGGGGGAGTAAGTGGAAATGAAAACTCCATGCACAGCAGTCTCTAGGAACTCAGTGTTGTAGACTTGGCATTTCAACAGGCGAGGGAAGGGTGGTGCCTCATAAGTGGTGTTGGGTGACGGAGAAGGTGGAAGAATCGATAGATCCCCTCCCATCTCCGAACTTGCTACCATGAGGAAAATAATTCCCAGACAAATTATTTGAAACACAAGAAGCTCTTTCTCTAACTGTAGGTTAGAAAATTCTAAGCATACCACAAAACCCACAAGTTATTTTTAAAAGATTGAACTGACTAATAAAATTATATAAATACTTAAATATTAAAACCATTATAAATGAAATTAAATATCTGACAAACCATAAAAATATTGATAAAAATTTTTACAAATAAAATACAAGAATTTATAAAGTAATGAAGGCAAAATAATTGTTTTAATGAACAAGTGATAGGAATAGAAAATCCACAAAGAAAAAATAGAAATGACCAACAAGCCTATGAAAAGAAACTTCACCAACAAGCAGGAAAAGGCAAATTATCGCAGAAGTGAAATACCCCTTTCCATTCATCTGATTGGTAGACAACATCAAGGATCTGTGGGAGTGTGGAAAACAGGCCTTTCACTCCTGTAGGAGGTCAGTTGGTACAAAAAGCACCTGTGGGTATGTATTAAAATTTTAAGAAGATTCCCTGAGGGCACAGCTGGCCCAGACCCCTCCCGCAAGGACCTGTCCTGAGTCCCCTGGATCCTTTCACTCTTGCGCCAGGTGGGGGCAGCAGGTTACCTGTGTGGACCGGGGTAACCTGAAGTCTGATACTGGAGGGAAAGGAGCCAACCTCCACTCTCCTGACTCCACCCCAGGGCTGCAGGAATGTGGGCAAGCTCAGGGCCTGCACCTCCATTCCCTCCTGCCACCCCCAACTGGGCCCACCCATCTTCCCCATCAAATGAGAACCAGACAGTTCCTGGGGCCAGGTCTTCAGCTACCATTGTCACTGATTGTTGTGAAACCCACTGAGCCAAGCCACCCACGTGGGAAGCCATTTTCACTCCACCAACCCACAGTCCACACCTCTGGGGCCCCACCCCATCTGCCTCCTCACCCCACCTTGTGACAGGCCTGGTTTAGCATCTTTGCTGGTCTAGACCTGGACTTATCCGGAGCCCCTGCACCGCAGGGTCCAGCAGCATCAGCCTCGGGGCACAGCCAGCTTCGCCCAGCAAATCCTTCTCAGAGGCAGTGGGGGTTGGGCACTGTCATCTGTGCCAAATCAAGGCATAAGCGTCTTGCTGGTCATTATTAAAAATGCTGTTAGAAGATATATACATTCGAGCTCGTGGGCCCCCTTAGGGGTACCTACCCCAGAGAAAGCCGACACATGTGTAAAAGGAAGTGTGTCTGTCCATCAAAGCAGGTTTCTTAATGCTGATCTATTGTAAGCAACCCAGCATATTTACCTGCAAGGAGTGAAATGCTGTGTCTATATTATAAAATACTACATTGGGGCCTAAGAGAGTAAGGCAACTGTATATGCATTGATGTGAATGATAATCAAGACATATTTCTGAGTGAATCAACACCCTTCAGAATAATGCAGACCACAGCATTCATTTACATATATGCATACCACAAACGGATATGTGTATTTGTGGCTATGTAGGCCTCTCTGTGTATACATTTATAGATAGAAAGCCACCAAACTATGTAATTTTATGGGAACATATGTATAAGACAGTGCACAGCTTAAAAGTCAGAGAGAACACATACAAAATAAGAACAGTAGTTACTTCTGAGAAAAGGGTAGGTGCCAAATGTCTTAGTTTCTCAAAAGAAGAAAATAGTCATTAAAATTAATTATGCAGATATGGAATTCACAGAATAAATACAATTGGCCAATAAACTTGTGAAAAGATGCTTAGCCTTGCCACAGTCAAAGGCATGAAAATGTTCTCAGTGGTAAGGGTTATCCTCCCACTTACCATTCTGGCAAGAAGTAAACAGTGTGAGATTTCGGCTGTTGGGAAGGTTGGGTAAAAGGAGTGTCAGACACCCTTCATGGCCGCACACTCCCAGCCACTTTTTCATCCAGCTGTTGCTGCAGCAACCAGCTGTGAGGTGCAGTGATAGGCTCTCTCCTCAGAGCACTCAGTCTCTTGCTTTCTCTACTGCTCTTCAGTCCTGCACCCCACCCCTTCCCCAGATGCTGGACCATTCTGGGCCTGTGGGATACATGGTAAAGGTTCAGAAGGTAACACATCCAGGGGCAAAGCTTGGCAGGAGCTTGGGACACATTCTCTGCTCCATTTCTCTGAGAACCATCTGAGCACAGTCTACACAGCTCCTTGGAGGGTCCCCAGCAATGCCCTGCTCAAGAACTTGCCCCTGCATTGTTGACCCTTCCCTCTCTCCCACTTCCGTTCCTTGGAATTGCTTCCCAAAGTCACAACCTGCACAAAAGCCCGTCAGACGCTGCCTTCGGAGGCCATCTTGGATGTCCAGGAATGGACTTGGAGCCCAGTCTGGTTATGAGTAAAGAGCAAGTGTGCATAACCTTGGTCTCTACAATTCCACTTCTAGAAATTTCTTCTGCAAAAACCTTGCACAAGAACAAAAAGATACCTTCATCTATCTGTGTATGATGAATCCACTTATGATTATGTTTGCTCATCCATTTGTGTTCATCTGTTTGTTCTGTTCCAGGCACAGGGTGACTAAGGCAGATAAACTTGTACTTTCTTCTATTAGAAGAGTTAGAGAGTAAACAATAGGCAAACACAGACAAATGAGTGTGCAGGAGTCCTCGTCCTCATTGTTCCTGATAGCAAATGCAGGAAAACTGGAAACTCCCTAAATCAAAGGAAAGGGGTCTGTCAAATTGCATTGCACCCATACCCTGGGCTAGCATGAAGCCACTGACAAGAAGCAGTTCCAGAGGTGCCGATATGGGGAGGTGCAGAAGATTTATGTAGTGAATCAAGCTGGCTATAAAGTGACAGTCTGGAGTGATTCTATCTTTCAAAAGAGAGTTATTTATTTCCATAGACATCCTCATACACACAGGATTATATCTCAACTATTATTAATGAATTTTCCACTTGTTCCTAAGTCCATAATCCATTAGCATCCACCTGCCTGGAGATGACTTGGGTCTGTTACAGAAAAGATAAGAGCGAGGAGACAGCATCTGACGTGCAGAGCTTTATCCTGAAAGAGGACCGCCAGGTGTCTTGCTTCCCCTCGGGTCCTCCCGTTTAGAGAAGAGGTGTCCTTGCTCACCCTGCGGCAGGGGTCTGGAGCTGGGGCAGAGGAGGGTTTGGTGCAGGAGAGGGGACGGGAGGACAGAAAAGGAGGAGAGGAGGACCCACCGGTTAGAGCGAAGGTCTAATTGTTATCTCCTCCCACCTTGGCCTCAGCCCAGAGAGGAAGCACAGTGGATAAACGCAGGACACGGAGTAAGGTGGGCTTTTGCTCCCGCTGCCTGTCTCAAGCTTTGAAAAGTGCTCACCGACTAGCTGCCCCACTAACCTCACATGTGGCCACATCAACCCGGTGGAACAGCTGGTCAGAGGTGGCCCTATGCTGGCCTCAGTGTCAATGGCGCGTGGACACTGGCCAGACATCATGGGCCAGCCACGGCCTGTCATGTTGGTGATGTTGGTGAGCACTGACCTTGCAGCAGAGCAGGTGAGCAGGTGAGGGTCCTGGGTGGGGGATGAGGCAGAGAGAGAAAGAGAGAGAGAGAGGTTCAGGGGTACACAGGCAGTGGTGGCAGGCGGGGTTCCCTCTGCCAAGGGGGAGCAACAGTGGGGACATGGGACAAGCCAGCCTTGCTGTGTCCTCAGAGCCACCCTTGGGGCTGGAGACCCTCAGTGCGTCTACAAGCGAGCTTTCCCACCCTTGTTTGGGGCCTCACAGACCTTTCTGGAGGATCATGTCTGCCACCAGCCATTTCAGAATAGGGTTTGGGATAAGTCCACCTGAGTGCCCCTGATTCATTTATTCACCCTCTCAGCACTTTTGAACACTTTACGAGTATTCATCCAACACAGATTTGTTGAGCTCCTGTTATACACCAAGGGACTCCCCTGGATACTGTTCCAAGCCCAAGAGTCAGCCACTAGGAGACGGTCTACAGAAAAACACAAAGCAACGTATTTCCTCAGAGAGGCTGACAAGACTTTCCACGCCCTGCAGGAAGAAGGAGCAGTGCTTCCCTGCTGCTGTCTTTGATACAAGGACTGAAAAAGGAGTGAAGACCAGGACTTGAGGCAAAAGCAAGATCGGCCAGTCCAGTGCCTGGCTGCCCAGGCTGTGTGGGGCCATGCTCACCTGCCACTCTTAATAACTTGGGGGAGCTGCTCTGGGGCCCCGGATTCTCCAGGTGCATTTCAAATGGAAGTCTCCCAAATAGCCTCCTTCTGCTCCTTCTGAAACACCCGCTGATATGACATGACTCCTCTCCACAGTGACAGAGCTCAGGAGCTCCCTTTTTTTAAAAAATATATTTTATTGATTTTTTACAGAGAGGAAGAGAGAGGGATAGAGAGTTAGAAACATCGATGAGAGAGAAACATCGATCAGCTGCCTCCTGCACACTCCCCCCTGGGGATGTGCCCGCAACCAAGGTACATGCCCTTGACCGGAATCGAACCTGGGACCTTTCAGTCCGCAAGTGGACGCTCTATCCACTGAGCCAAATCGGTCAGGGCTCAGGAGCTCCCTTTTTTACAATACTTGTAAAAATCTCACATTGTGCCCTAGCTGGTTTGGCTCAGTGGATAGAGCATTGGCCTGAGGACTGAAGGGTCCCAGGTTCGATTTCAGTCAAGGGCACATGCCCAGGTTGCGGGCACAATCCCCAGTGGGGGACATGTAGGAGGCAGCCAATCAATGATTCTCTCTCATCATTGATGTTTCTCTCTCTCTCTCTCTCTCTCTCTCTCTCTCTCTCTCTCTCTCCTTTCCTCTCTGAAATCAATAAAAATGTATTTTAAAAAAATCTCACATTGAAAAATAAGAAAGGATAATTAACATAACTCACCAACTCAAGGGCATGGTCTTGTTCAACTATTGTCTCGATTCGGTGCTGATATCTTCACCAACTCCCCTATCCTGGGACCACCCGCCACTTGGATAAGAGGGAAATAATAACAGCTAAGCTTGTGGACTCCTTCCTCTATGCCAGTCCCTCGGTGCTCGGCATCCATGAACTCACCGCACCTGGAGACCGCCTTCTGAGCCAGAAGCCAGAGACATAGAGTGGGTTATGAGCTTGCCTAAAGTTTCACAGCAGTCAGGATGCTAACCCAGTTGCCAAGCACAGGAATCCATGTGCCTCTAAGAAAGAAAGAACAGCACTCCTTCCCAGCTTTAGGCCCCTGGTAAGGTCCTCATTATGCTCCAATGACCTGTGCTATTAGGTTATTGATAGAGAAAGAGGTTATTTTGCAATTCAACCTGTCATTCTGACCTACTAGTAAGTCAAAGAGTAGTTACTTTTCCTTAAATTCATTTCCAAACTTAAATGGGGTTAACTTTCTTTTGATACTACAACTTTGATCATTTATTCTGATTAATAAATTGTAATCTCTCAATATCGTACAGCTTGAAATAAGGTTTTGTCCTCTGACCCTCGAAGAAATATGATGTGGTTGGTGATGACAGATTTTGCAGGGTGGGTCCTTTCTTGGGTCTCAGGAGGGTTGAGCAGTTTCTGAGGACAGTGATGGTGGGCATACATTTTGGGGTATCCTACACTAGCGCAAAGAGGAGAAGCTCTTTGGAATGTGTCAATAAGCCCTTCAGATATTCTCCTTAAATGTTTATATTTCAATTGCTTTTATCTTAAAAGACAAACAATGGTGGAGGTGGTAGAGATACAGCCCGACTGCCCCAGGGTGGAAGGAGAGCTGGCCCAGCCCCACCAGCGGCCTTGCTTCCACAGAATGCACAGGGCACCTGCTGGGAACCACCAGGAGCGCAGGGGGGCCCGAGTCTGGTCTTCCATTCCCTGGATCTCAGCACAGGAAGCCTCTCAACATGCTGGGGAATAGTTCAACTGGGACAACTGAACTTCAAATTTGATTCTTGACACTAGAAATGGCTGTTTGGCTTTTCTTCCAGGATAAGAACAATTATAAAAGAAATTGTTCACCATGAGCTCCATGTTCATTCCGGTAAAATGAAAGCAGAAACAATCCCTCTCAGCACTGAGTGGCTGGTCAGAATCGATGTTGCCGCCACAATTTCTGGATGACAGATGAGATCCCATAGATAATTGAAGATTAGCTAAGGGAGCTCGTGCCCTGCAGCTCAGTTCTGAGGGACTGAGTCACGCTGCCTGTAAATGTCTCCATAGTCTTTACTAAGATCCACCCTTGAGAAAGGAGAGGCCGAACGAAGTCATTCACACACCTGCTCACCTAACCATCGCTGCAAGTCCTCGTTGTGATGGGGGAACCTCGGAGCTGATGTGCTGAAGGCCCAGGTATTTTAAATAAAACAAAATGAAGACTGTGAATTTTTAAAAATTCCTCATTGTTTGAAATTACAGTGGGGCCTTGACTTACGAGTGTCCCCACTAATGAGTTTTTTGAGATACCAGCTGTCTCTCGTGTCATTGGTTATGCATTATGCATACAATTTCTTTGGTTGATCTCTTCCCACCAACAACAACTCCTCCTCCTCCTCCTCGTAAGTCAAGGCCCCACTGTATTACAGATATCCCTCCCCCTCTTAACTGCTCCTGTCCCCTCCGCAGGCCCTTCAACACCCTGTTATCCGTGTCTTACCCCAGAATATTTCTTCACAGATATTATAAAGCAGAGGTTTCTCAATCTTTGTTGTTATGTAGAATCTTCTTAGAAATCATAAAAAAGTCTGAATTCTCGAGCCTCCTCAACAAGAAATTCTGTTTCTTTGTTATGAGGTGGGCCACAACATTAGTAACAAACAAAGAAACAGAATTTCCAGAGAATGAGGCCCAGAAATCAGGATTTTAAAAAGATTCCCAGGTGATTCTAATGTGCAGCCAAGGTTGAGAACCACTGTTTCAGAGAGAGTGGAAGAGTGAGGGAAAGACAGAGAGAAACATCAATGCAAGAGAAACACATAAATTGGTTGCCTCCTGCATGCGCCTTGACCAGGGCCCTGGCCGGGGAGGAGCCTGCAACCAAGGTACGTGCCCCCCAACCCGAATTGAACCCGGGACCCTTTGGTCTGCAGGCTGACACTCTATTCATTGAGCCAAACTGGCTAGGGCCCCCCTTTCTTCTAAGATTCGTCAGTCTGTCCCATGCTTCTACGTCTCTGGATCTGTTCTGTTAGTTTATTTTGTTCATTAGATTCCACCTATGAGTGAGATCATGTGGTACTTACCTTTCTCTGATTCGCTTATTCACTTAACATAATATTCTCCAGTTCCCTCCATGTTGTCTCAAAGGGTAAGAGATCCTTCTTTTTTTAATGCTGCATAGTATTCCATTGTGTAAATGCACCACTGTGAATTTTAAGTCGGTAAGCGTGGTGCCCCCTGATAGAATGGGGACCTGACCTGACAGAGCAAACCCGCCCAGTTATGGAGCAGTGGTACTAGGCTTGTCATCCATGCTTTGGTCACCCTCCTGATCCTGCAATATTTACAATAACATGAATTAACTCTGGAAGCCTCTGGAGCTGCAACTACTGCTGTGGCGGCAGGGCTATGTTCAAATCCTGCCATTTGACGGCAAGAACTGATTTCCCATGAGCGTGTCAGAGTCATAACCTTTCTCAGCCTCATGCCCTCTGAGACCAGGCACTCATTTTCCTGGTTGTTGGGAGCCGGCAGCTGATGGCCTTGGCTGAGGTCACACCCCCTCCTGGACAGCACATCCAATGGCTGCTCACAGCAGAGCCAGTGTCCCGCCCTCCCTCCCAGTGCAGTAGGGCCACCCCAGTTCCAAGGTCCCAGTGGGAACTAATCATTTTATTGTGACCAGAATCTCTCCTTGACAAACTCTAGCCAGGCTTCTCTGCGCCCTCTTCTCAAGTAGGTCTCCACCTTGGCTTATAAAGACTTGAGCAAACACTAAAATAGTTGTGAATAGCTCCAAGCCACATCCCCAGGCTGACCCTAGCGCCCCTCAAAATGCCTGCCTCAAAAAACTCAAGGCTGTCAACAGAATTGACAGTTTGTCCCAGCCAACACCAAAGGATAGGACCCCTCCCTCACCTAGTAATTTTTCACTTCCCTGACTCTACTCCTCCCTCTGCCCTCAGTCTCCCTTTAAAATGCTCAGTCACCTCTGTACACCTCTGTACAAACCAAAGTTGAGTTCAGGCTGGACTCCCTTCCCTATTGCAATAGTATGTTCCTGATTACAATCTATCCTTACCATATTAACCTGTGTTTGACAGTTGCAGTGACACCTCAGTTCAGTTTCTGCCCAGTGAATCTCCAGCCCTAATCGTACTGTTTAACTCCCCCAGGCTGATCCCCAGAGCATGTCCCAATAAACTACCTGCAAGTTTCCTGCTCAGGGTCTGCTCCTGGGGAATTAGAATTGGAATCTAAAAGACTCACTACCTTTGCCTGCCTAGTCTGTCTCCATCTCAAAGAGCTGGAAAAGGTGCAAACCAAACAACACATTCAGTGTCTGAGAAGTGGGAGTCACGGTGGCACCCAGTCACCGTGTGACAGAAGCACAACGCAGTGGATGTTGTGGGCTATGTACCCCCAATCTCATAGGTTGGAGTCTGAACCCTCAGGACCTCAAAATGTGACTATATTTGGAGACAGAGCCTTTAAAAGGGTGACAACATTAAAATGAAGTCTCAGGGTGGCCCTAATCCAGTAGCACTTGTGTCCTTATAAGGAGAGGAGACCAGGACACAGAGAGGCACAGAGAAGATATTCATTCACCTACAAGCCAAGGAAAGGGGTCTCAGAAGGAACCAAGCTGCTGATACTTTGATCTTGGACTTCTAGCCTCCAAAATTGTGAGGAAATGAATTTCTGCTCTTTAAGCCTCCCAGTCTGGGTATTTTGTCATGGCAGCTCTAGCAGACTAATATAGATTTTGGTGCTGGGAAGTGGAGTGCTACTGGAACAAATCCCTAAAAATGTGGAAGTGGCTTCAAAAATGGGTATTGGATGGAGGCTGAAAGAGTTTTGAGGTGCATGCTAGAAAAATATAGATTGCCTGGAAGAAATTGTTGGTAGAAATATAGATTTTTAAAGGCAATTATAGTGAGAGCTTAAAAAGAAAAGAGGAGAATTGGAGAGAAAGCTTGTATCACCTGTAAAGACAGAAAAAAGGGACTTTCTTTTTCTTTGCTGTGGCCTTCCACAATTTATGAGAAGCACCTGGAAGTTAAGCCCCAAGATTGTTAGCTCCTCTGATTCAAACATCTCCTCTGTTTAAACTGCAAGACAAGATAAGCTACTCTCAAGGCTACATTCTTGCACCCTCCTCCCTGCTGTTTTTACAACTCAGGGATAATTCGCACCAAGGAGTCTCTAGTTAGTAGAAAGTTCCCTTCTCCTCCCCTTCAAACAAACCTCTTTTGAACTCTTCATAATTTTTGCTCTAAGCATGTTTTACAGGCTTGGGAAAAATACTGATAAGATACCTTCCTAGGACATCTGCCTGGACTGTCTCCTAAAAAGCAAACAAACTTTTCAAGGCAATGCCCTTAATGTCTGCTCAACTTTAGCCCCAAATACCCATCCTTTCCTTGTCACCAAGCAACAGCATCCATTACCCTTGAAAAGCAGACCGCTGTTTATTACCTACCTTATATTGACTAGCAGTACTTGGCCCTTTCCCTTCATGGAAAGTAAAATAAACTTCCTCTCTGCATCTCTTCTTTATGAATTCTTCCACAGCCTGCCTCACTGGCAAAACTGAAATCATCTGATGTGAGGAGCAGGTGATCAGACACTGTAGGAAAGGTGATCCTTGTTAGGAAGTGGCAGGGGACTTGGCCAAGTTGTGTCCCACTGTTTTTGAAAGTGATGAACTTGGATGAGGAGATTTCTAAGCCAGCGTTGAAGGAGCAGCCTGTTTTCTGTCCACGCCAAAAAACGCATCTATGCTTTCCAGCCCCCCTACTGCAAAATTGCAGTAAGCAATCTATGTGAACTTGCTGAGGGGGAATAAATGTGCAGGTAATGAAAGCCTAGAAGTTGTGGGACCCAACTCTGCAATTCATCCAAATCTTTGCTGGATACCACGGGTTATCTGATCATCCTAAAAATATTCAGAAGATGTTTTTCATGTAAAAGGATATTCATTCATGTACTCCTCAAAGGCCAGGCACTATCAGGATGCAAAGTTGAAGACATACAGTCCCCACCCTTACTGGCTCACATCTGAGGGTCAGGGAACAATCAACAACCAATGTATAATATTTACAACACATGGGGGCAAGTACTGTAATAGAAAATAGTTTTCTTTTGTTGTAAGTGCAATAGAAACACAGAGGGGCCATGCTAATGCTGCCTTGGTAAATCAGGAAGAGAATGAGCCACAGAAGGAACAGTTCAGTTGGGTCTTGAAGGATGAGTAGTTTTCCAGTGGGATGGGTGAAAGGGGGTACTCCAAGTAGAGCAGGATATATATTCCAAGGTTTAGAGGTTTAAAGTATTGTGGCATATTCAGAGGACTTAAATAGTTTCCTGCATCTGGAATATGGGCTACAAGAGGCAAGGGTCAGGAAATCGAAGGATGCTGCATGAGCTGAGGCTGGAAAACTATTGAGACCCTACTACAATGATAGCTTCAGGATGCTGCTGCCAGAGACCCTGCTGACTGCATTAATTATTTTATGGAGACCAGGATTAAACTAAATGAAGTGCTTAGATTAACCAAAAATGCAGCCTCTGACCCTAGCTGGTTTGGCTCAGTGGATAGAGCGTTGGCCTGTGGACTGAAGGGTCCCAGGTTTGATTCCGGTCAAGGGCATGTACCCGGGTTGTGGGCTTGATCCCCAGTAGGGGGCATGAAGGAGGCAGCTGATCAATGATTCTTTCTCATCATTGATGTTTCTGGCTCTCTCTCCCTCTCCCTTCCTCTCTGAAATCAATAAAAAATAGTTTTTTAAAAAAATGCAGCCTCTGCCCCCTTAACAATAAAAGGAGTCAGCAGTCTCTCAATGATGAGATTTGAAAAGCAAGGGATGCTGTCCCAAATATGTTCTCTACTAACCTGACCCAAGACTGGAAATGTCACCATCTGCATGCCACCCCCTTGGATCAGAAGGGCTTTCTGGTCTTCAAGTCCCTGAATAGAAATGCAGACAGCGTGGGAGGAGCGAGCACCTGAGTCCTGCGCTTGTTGTGCATTTTCCTGACTCCTGTCCTGTCCGGTGGTGCCCTGTCCTTCTGTTACTGTCCATCATGTTCCACATCTGCGAAATGCCCAGTCAGTGCTTTCCCTAGTTTCCTATTGAGTTACTTCTCACTGATTTGTAGTAATTCTTTATCTCCTATGGCTGTCAATCCTCTATCAGTTACCTGTGTGGCAATATCTTTTCCTAGTTCGGTGGCTTGTCTTTTATGAACACCTGCCTATCTCTCTGCTATCACCTCTTCTGGGATTTCTGACTTTTGTGCCTGACAGGTAGAGGCCACGAGCTAAGTTGGGACCCAAGACAGAGACCCTGGCCTGGAAGGAGAGTGTTAGGCATGGCTTAGAGAGAATCAAGTCCAAGAGCCTGCCTCAGCTCGGCTTGCAAGGCCTTCGGGGCTTGTCACCTGCTCACCTCTCTTGCCAGGCTCACCTCCTGCACCCAAATGTTCAAGCCACAGTAAACTCTTCAGACCTCTAAATGTGCCCTACTCTCTCTGCCTTGGGCCTTTTCCCATGCTATTTCCTCTACCAGAACCTCGTTCCAGTTCCTCCCCAACCCGCTCTACCTGGGAGATTCTACTGGCCTGTCAGTTCTCCCCTGCTTGTCCTCTCCCAATCATACCAGGACCCAGTGAGAATCCCTCCCCCAGGCTCCTAGGGGAGCTGAGGCGCTCCCTTTTTACTCCCTCCCAAACTGTACATTTATCTCCCCAGGTAGATTCTTAACTTCTGTGGGCAATGCCTTCTACTTCTTTTGCAAAGTGCTTGGAGCATGATGACTATTTAATACATTTTTAAAAAGAATGAAATGACTTGATAAAGGTAGTTTGGAATGTAATGATACTTTTAAATTAGGGTTCCCTGATCACTAGTATAAATATAGTCATTTTAAAAATCGACATCAAGTACTTTCATAATCTATATTTGACTCAGATGACGACCTGCTGCCAGGGTTACCTGTGGGAGGTGCAGTGACAGAGGCAGCCCAGGCCCACGTCACTGTTGGTGGAGAGCCCTGAGACTGACACTGGACTACGCTATAATTGCACGATGCTCATTGTCTGTGAAGCCTTTACAGCAGCCGGGCTTCCTTTATTCAATTTTCCTGGCTAATACAGTTTCTTTTGGAATTGTTTTTGAAATCTATTTGGAATATTCTCAGTGCTATCAACCCATTAGCCTTTGAATAGGAATGAATTCATTGATTCCAGTCAGTTCAACAAATGAGTATTGAGCCTGTAGTGTGTTCGGATAGAATGGCAGGACCAAAACAACAGCAGGCTCCGTTGGTGGCTTCTGCTCTCCTGAGCTCACTGCCTGGCGCATAGGAACACCTTTGCAGCCAGCCATACCTCTAGGTCTGGACGGAATATGTGGCCATGAAGATGCTGAGGGGGTAATCTGAGTTTTCAGTCTTAAGGCTGCTTTCTTGGAAAACACTGTATTGAGAGAATACCTGCTATCCTGGTGACTGGGAGCACATGTAAAACCCACAGCCAGTCCAACAGCAGTGTTGAATAGCCTTATTCTCTGCCTGGGGAGTCCTGCTCCCTAACTTTGGGTGTGCGGTGATGGGCATCCACTGGAGAGGGGTACAGCCTGCAAGGGAAGGTGATGGGCTGGAGACTCTCCCTGTCTCAGGGGTGATCCGGGAGGAGATGTTCAGTTATCCAGTGTATGTAGGTAAGAGACTGACCCCTTTGGTGGCTCTGCTTCCCCACAGGTGACCCAAAGCAGAGAATAAACCCATTTGTGCTGTATCACCAGGCTGTGTAAATAATGAGGGAATGCCTAGTAAGGGCTTTGAGCTCGGAAGGTTTATTGTGATGAATAAATTATGGCGAATATTGATACCATTAACGATGATGGCTGGGCTCCCAAAGCACTCACCTGACTGCTTTTTAAAAAATTTCTTTCTGAAGGGACATATTTGGCAAGAGTGAACAGATAAAACTGATGGAGAAATGGAGGAATATGAAGACTGCCCCTTTGGGATAAATAAAACAGTTTATACAAATAGAATAACCTGATGATGAGGGCCCAAGCACCTGTTGGGCTTCAGCTCCAGCTTCAGACCATGCCCCTGGCAGCACTGGCAGCCCTAACAGAGGCTAGGGCGAGGCTGAAGGGACTTGCCTGACTGCTCATCTCACATGTTAGCTACACCACATGGTAAAGTGAGATTCCAGTGCCTTACCATCTCCTTGGAGGTAGGCCAAGCTTTTCTGGGCTCATCCAATCTCTGAGGGACCCAATAGAACAAAAGAAATGGAGAAAATGGGGAATTCTCTTTCTTCAGAATCTCTCCTTGATCAAACTCTAGCCAGGCTTCTCTGTGCCCTCTTCTCAAGTAGGTCTCCACCTTGTTGCCTATAAAGACTTGAGCAAACACCACATGGTAAAGTGAGATTCCAGTGCCTTACCATCTCCTTGGAGGCAGGCCAAGCTTTTCTGGGCTCATCCAATCTCTGAGGGACCCAATAGAACAAAAGAAATGGAGAAAATGGGGAATTCTCTTTCTTCACCTGATTGCATGAGCTGGGACATTGATTGCCTCTCCTGGGACTCAAGGACCAATACTATTGGCTTCTCTGGTTCTCAGGCTTCAGACTCAGACTGAACTACACCCTTGACTATCTTGGGTCTCTGCTCTTGCACACAACAGAGTAATCACATGATCCAGGTCTTCATAATAAGTCTCTCATTAGATAGATAAATGATACATCCTATATAATAAAAGGGTAATATGCAAATCAACTGAACGGCAGAACAACCAGTTGCTATGACATGCACTGACCACCAGGAGGCAGATGCTCAATGCAGGAGCTGCACCCTGGTGGTCAGTGCACTCCCACAGGGGGAGCGCCGCTCAGCCAGAAGCAGCTGGCAAGTGCAGTAGCAGTGGCGGGAGCCTCTCCCACCTCTGCAGAAGTGCTAAGAATGTCAGCGCGGGGAGCGGGCCTAAGCTGTCAGTTGGACATCCCCTGAGGGCTCCCGGACTGTGAAAGGGCACAGGCTGGGCTGAGGGACCCCACCCCCACACCTCGAGTGCATGAATGTCATGCCCCAGGCTTCTAGTATAGATATAGATGCAGATAGATAGATAGAGATCTCCTATTGGTTCTGTTTCTCTGGAGACCCCTGATTAATATACTGCCTCTCAAGCCAAAACCATCTTTTGTGGTCCTTTGTGATCTTTTCCTCTTTGCCAATTCCCTAGGATAAGGATGATGGAATGGGAAGTCGGAGTAACAACATATTCATCCATCTACTGATCAACATTAGTTGCTATTATGTTAAATGTAAGTTCAATCTAAGTTCACTATTTCTAATAGTGAATTCTAAGTTAAGATCACTTTACAGAATTTCTCTTCCCAATTGTCAATAAAAATAAGAAAAAAATTAAACTGGCAAAAAAAATAATTTTTCAATAGCAACCAAGAAGGAAAAGGGTATAATAATTTTTTAAAAGTACATTTCAAAACCTGGAAGCCAAAGAAAGAAAGATTCTGAAGTGGAGCACAGAGCACAGACCCAGCATAGCAAGGTCTGTGGGCAGCCCCCACACCACTCCCAGAAGCCATAGTAGGACTGTTGAGAGCTGAGCAGAAGAGAGAGCTAGCTCTCTCTTCTCTTCTGTCCAAGGAGTACTAGAATCAGCTATGAGAGAAATGGATACAATAGGGAAGTGGGTAAACTCAGCCTGAAGTAAGGCCACTTGGTTTGCACATTCCATTAGGAATGTGATCTGAAAGCCTAGAGTGTTTCCCATGGGAATGAGGTATATCTGCAACTGGATGGAGTAGATCCTCGTACAAGATACTTAACAAAATTCCCTTTCTTTAAATAAAATCCAGATTTCTTTAAACAAATATACCAGATCGTTCCAACTGAATTCCTTCCCTCTATCCCTGCAATTCTCTATGACATTGATGGCGAACCTTTTGAGCTCGGTGTGTCAGCATTTTGAAAAACCCTAACTTAACTCTGGTGCCATGCCACGTATAGAAATTTTTTGATATTTGCAACCATAGCAAAACAAAGATGTATATTTTTGATATTTATTTTATATATTTAAATGCCATTTAACATGCCGAAACCGGTTTGGCTCAGTGGATAGAGCGTCGGCCTGCGGACTGAAGGGTCCCGGGTTCGATTCCGGTCAAGGGCATGTGCCTGGGTTGCGGGCACATCCCCAGTGGGAGATGTGCAGGAGGCAGCTGATCATTGATTATTTGGGAGCCCAGTTATCACAATTTTCTCTTTTCCCAAATAGCTTTGCACTTATTTCTTGGATTTTTGGATTTTGTGAACCTGGTGATTCCCTTAGACGAGTGGTTTTCAACCTTCCTAATGCCGTGACCCTTTAATACAGTTCCTCATGTTGTGGTGACCCCCCAACCATAAAATTATTTTTGTTGTTACTTCATAACTGTAATTTTGCTACTGTTATGAAACATTATGTAAATATCTGATATGCAGGATGTATTTTCATTGTTACAAATTGAACATAATTAAAGCATAGTGATTAATCACAAAAACAATATGTAATTATATATGTGTTTTCCGATGGTCTTAGGCAACCCCTGTGGAAGGGTCGTTCAACCCCCAAAGGGGTGTCACTACCCACAGGTTGGCAACTCACAGGGTGAGAATCACTGCCTTAGACCCTGCCTCATCCAATTTACAACCAAATCCAAGCTGCCTGCAGTAGCTTTTGCATTTGAATGACCTGTCTTTGAAAATCTCAAACAAGCTGCAGCTGGGTCAGGGAGCCCTAAACTTATCAATAAAAGGCCCAAGACCCAGCACCAGGACCAGCCTGCCTTGTTTCATAGCTGGGCCTCATCTGGGCAATTCCAAACCTGATACAAAGAGGAGGAATCTGCAGATCTCTCTGTAGCTCTTGCTGGGTGGCCCCAGGCAGTGGCTGACTTTGCATCTCCCTGGAGACCCAAGAGCCAGTGTACCCAGTGGTCAGTGTCAGACCATTCCAGATTACAACTCTACATACCCATAAGCAACACACTCAAGGGACAGACTCAGTGAGCACCAAAGCCCCACTGAAGCAAGTCCTGCTCCATAGGGTTGTTTCCTGCATAGCAGCTCTCCCACCATAATCACAGCTGGTCCTCAGAGCAAATTGGCCTGGAGGTCAATTCCTCCCAGTGACACCAACAGCAGTCAAGTCTCAACTACAACAAGACTGTGCACACAGCCCACAAAAGGTACACCTAGAGCTCCCAGCTCAGGTGACTGGGGAGGCTGAGCCACTGGGCCCTATAGGACACCCTCTACACAAGGCCACTCTACCAACTCAAAGAGACAGAGCAGCTCTACCCAATACATAGAAACAAACTCAGAGAAGCAGCCAAAATGCGGAGACAAAGAAACATGTCACAAATGAAAGAAATGGAAGAAAGCAAAATACTGGATATAGAGTTCAAAACCACAGTTATAAGGTTACTCAGGAATCTTCTAGATTCAAGAAGGGACTTAGTGAGACTGTCAAGAATCTTAGTGAGAATGCCAAACACATGGAAAAGGACCAGTCAGAAATTAAACATACACTGACTAAAATAAAGAATAATATACAGGGATTCAGCAGTAGAGTAGAGGATTCTGCGAATCAAATCAATAATTTGAAATATGAGGAAGCAAGCAAAAAACACCCAACCAGAAGAGCAAAAAGAAGTAAGAGTCCAAAAATATGAAGATAGTGTAAGGAGCCTCTGGGACAATTTCAAATGTACCGGGGGGTGCCAGAAGAAGGGAGAGAGCAAGATATTGAAAACCTACTTGAAGAATAATGACAGAAAACTTCCCCTACTTGTGAAAGAAATAGACTTACAAGTCCAACAAGCACAAAGAGTCCCAACAAGAGGAACCCAAAGAGGACCATACCAAGACACATCATAATTAAATTGCCAAGAGCAAAAGACAAAGAGAGAATCATAAAAGAGCAAGAAAAAAGCAGTGACCTACAAGGAAATGCCCATTCAAATGTCAGCTGATTTCTCAACAGAAACTATGCAGGTCAGAAGGGAGTGGCAAGAAATATTCAAAGTGATGAATAGCAAGGACCTACAACCAAGGACCAACTCTACCCAGCAGAGCTGTCATTTAGAATTGGTCAGGTAAAGAGCTTCACAGACAAGAAAAAGCTAAAGGAGTTCATCACCACCAAACTAGTAGTATATGAAATGTTGAAGGGTATTCTTTAAGAAGAGGAAGAAGAAGAAAAAGAAAAAGGTAAAAAATATGAAAAACAAAATGTCAACAAATACATACCTATCAACAATTGAATCTAAAAATAAAAATAAGCGAATAAGAAATCTAATGAACAGAATAAACTGGGGAATAAAATAGAATCAGAGGCATGGAAATGGAACAGATTGACGATTTTCAGAGAGAAGGGGGGTGGGGAGGCGGGAAGAGATTAAACACAGACTATAGGGTGGCAAAGGCCTGGGATAGGGCGGGAACCAGGTGGAGGGAGGCAATGGGGGAGGGGGATAAGAGGGACATCTGTAATAATCTCAACAATAAAAATTTGAAAAAAAGAGAAAGCATGTGAATAACCCTGATTCTTAATCATCCAAAGCTCCAGAGGCTAGCAACATGCCTGCCTGCTTAATATGTGTTTGTTAAATTGGATTAGTTTGTTGCTAATTGTGCAGAGTGTTGAGCCAGATAACACAACAAAACTGAGGCCACCATGTCCTGTGGAACCTGGCATCCACAGAGGTACAAGGTGTCCAGCCTTCAAAGACTGCATTTTTCATTTCTCTTTTGCACCTAACAGTCTAACTCTGGGGGATTGATCACAGCCATAGTTGAGAGGAAAAGGGCAAAACTGTCCTCTATTGGGCTGACACTGTCTTGAAAGAGAAAACCAATCCCTTCCTTTTGTCTGTATTCAGGACCCCCTGCTCTAAAGTCATATTCTCTGGCAACAGTAATTTCATTCCTAGACAACAGAATCTGCTGGTAAAAGGCCAAGGGTGAGATCTGTCAGCCCCTCCTGCTGGACTTCTGCCCCTCAGAGGGCATTATTGTTGCTGATGAATGTAGCCTGTTCAGGAATGAACTGATGCTACTGCTGACAGGTGCTGCAAGGCATGCTGGGACACCTCTTCTGTCTCCCCTCCCTTCCCATACCAGCTCACCTTCAGCCTCTTTGGGAGGCAACAGAGTGGCTCAGGTTCAGTAAAAATCAACTTGCAAGTATGGCACTAGCCTTAGTTCTTATTAACAGGCTCTTGAGAAGGAAAACCAGAGCCAAGTGCCTCTACCTGTTATCTGCATCTATTTGATGTGAATGTCTCTCTCTTCCTCCTCATTCCTCTGTCTCTCATTTGCACCCCAGTGCAATCAATTTTCTGCTCAGTCACAGACTCACGGCTGCCAGGCTGTGTCTGATCTTCCGATGCTGACTCATCCATGGAGCCCATCATGGGCCAAGCGCTCCCTCTGATCAGAACTGCCACTTGGTGGAACCTCCAGCTCCAATCAGCTTTCTTTTTCCTTTCCCCAGAGTGTCACTGGGTCTTCTCCTGCACCTGCTCCCCCAGGAGTCACCAAGAGACACGAACACGGGCTCAGGACTTGCAGGACTCTGCCAGAGATGGGCACAGGAGAGCATTGTTCCTTGGAAGTATCAGGAAGCAGCTGCTGGAGAGGAAAGCACAAACACTGGGACCGAGGGCAAGATCACAGCCGGTAAACACATGGCGTGACCCCAGCCCCAGCACAGGATTTTGTGTCTCCAGGTCTGGTTTGATTTTCCAGTTCTGTGTCCTCACTAAGAAGAATGAGGGGGCAGAGAAAAATAAATGCTCATTTGAATTCTTTCCTAGCTGTCGAGTGATAGCGGTCTTACAGAGAGGAGACAAAGAACGCTGAGGTGGCTTCCCCAAGGTCACAGAGGTGGACGGGGTCTCTGTCCAGGGTATTCTCCTGCTTCTCTGAAGTGTGATCGCTCTGAGTGCAACCATCCAAAATGTTGATTCTGTCCAACTCTGCAAGGTCTAAGGCAGTGATGGTGAACCTATGGCACGCATGTCAGAGGTGACATGCAAACTCATTTTTTTGGTTGATTTTTCTTTGTTAAATGGCATTTAAATATATAAAATAAATATCAAAAATATAAATCTTTGTTTTACTATGGTTGCAAATATCAAAAAATTTTTATATGTGACACGGCACCAGAGTTAAGTTAGGGTTTTTCAAAATGCTGACATGCCGAGCTCAAAAGGTTCACCATCACTGGTCTAAGGTTTGGACCACACAAATGAGAGCAGCATCAGCAGAGTGACCTGCTGGGAACTGGCAGGTGCTTCCTCAGTGGTGATGGAAGGTCACAGTGAAGTGGGGATCTGAACAGGGGCAGGGACAGCTGGCAGCACAGACTGGGGGAGCTTCATCCTAGAGGGGTCCTGGGAGTGACAGGGGATGAGGCTCATCCCGGCTCAGTGGCAGAGGATATGAAGAAGCTAATGAGCAATTTGGGGTTCTGTGTCTTTGGGTCACGAAGCAACCTGATCTCTTCTGAAAAGTTCTCGTTGGCCTGTGAAAATGTTTGCAGAAGAACAGTGTTTGGCTCCTATTCATTCTGCTTCCTTGGTTTGCAGTGAAGTTGGTGGGGGTGGGGTGGTGATAGGGAGTAAGGGGAGGCAAAGGGAGGGAGCGGGGTGGAGAGGTAATGGGAGGGAGGGAGGATGAAGAGAGGGGGACAGGTGATGGGGAGCAGGTTCCCTTGGGAGGTCTGGCTGTCCCACTGTGACCCTTCAGAAACATCAGGGTTAATTGAGCTGAAGCTTGGGGTTCAGAGGACACTGGCCCAGCAGAGGAAGGGGGGACTATAAGAACTTATGATGCCAAAGTGCTACTCCATGGTCAGTCAGCCCAGGGCTCTCTTAAAGGAGAATTTGGAAAGACTGTTCGATAGAACAGTGGGTGGGAAATAAGCATTTGAGGGAGAAAAGAGAAGACCCCTTTACGGCTGTGAAATCAGTCTGAGAGTCACCTTGGAGGCCAGCTGCTCATTCGTGCCTCCTGTGTAACACGGTGCTCAGTCAGCCTTCTTTGAACAGTTATGGAGCGAGCTTCCCTTTGGGTGAGCTCTAATTGTTCGAACACTTGTCCTTATATGGAGTGGGCGGTCCTACATCTCCTAGCCTTTCTTCCAATGCTTTGGGTGATTCTCAGAAGTCAGAGGATTACGCTTTTGTAACACATCTGAGAGGCTGGGGATGGGGTGGAGGTGGGGGGTGAAGGGGACTTGCACTTTGTTTAGCTGTATAATCTCAGCAATTACAGACAATTAGCAAGCAAGCCAGTGATTCATTCAGTTCAGTTATCAATGACTAATTCGAAAACTTGTATTTTCATTGAATAAGCCTATTTGAATTTATAAATTTTGAATTAGGGCACATACCCAGGTTGCAGGTTTGATCCCCATTTGGGGCACGTATGGGAGGCAACCAATCAATGTTTCTCACATCTATGTTTCTCTCTCTCTCCCTCTCCTTTCCTCTCTCTCTAAAGTCAATAAAAATATATCTTTGGGTGAAGGTTAAAATAATAATAATTATTATTATGAATAAATAAATAAAATAAAAAAGCAAGCATAGCCCAGGAAAACTCTAAAGTAGAAGAAAAATGAGGCAGGATTGGTCTCCCAGTTCTTACAACACATCATAAAGCTTTATAAATTAATACAGAATGGCCCATGAGTATACCCACACAGCCCAATGAAACAGAAGAGAAAATCCAGATATAGGCCTAAATGTACATGGGATATTAAAGTGACAAATATGGACATTCTAATCAGTGGGTAAAGGTAGACTTTGCAATAAACAGCATGGGACAAGTGAACAGCCGTTAAGGAAAAGATAAAGTTGGAACCAGATTGCACTTTGTACATCAAGATAAACGCCAATGGATCAAAGTTGTAAATGTAAAAAATAACACCATGTGAATACTGCCAGGAGGCCTTCTACAATGGGCTGGATCTCTCCCTCCACCCACCCAGCCCCAGGGAGTTCAGATCCATGCACTCTCCCTCATGCTCCGCACCCCTTGGCTAACAGGGCGCATGACAGGACACAGGAGGGATGAGGAAAAAGGGCAGGGGATTCACCTCCTGGTTTCCTCCTGCAGGGGCCGTTCCTGACAGACAAGGGGCTCTTCCCTAGGCAGCCTGGTCTACACAGCTCTCTCCTTCCCGGCTGCCATCACTGCTCTCTCCCCTCATCCTGGGGCCCCAGGGGTGATGCCATCTCTGCTGCTGCTGGTCCTGACTCTTATGCCACCCTTTAGAAGTACACAAACCCCTCCCGAATGACGCTAATGTGAGTGTGCCATATGCTTCCTGTTGGGACTCAGATTGAGAGGATAACCTTTTGACAGCATAGCTAACTGTGTCTCCAACACAAGAGCTGAAAGGAAAGATTAATAATTGTAAATAAATAACAACTTTGACATAGAAAACAAAACTGAACACAACACACAGAAAAAGAAAGACAAAAGCCGGGGGAAATATGTGTATCTCATGAAACAGCAATGTTTTTCTCCAATGTAAGAAGAGCTCTCAGGGATGAAAAAGAGAGACCACAAGACCAATGGAAAAGTGGGTAATGTCATGGCAGTTCACAGAATGGAAATACAAATGGTCCTGAATACCTACTAGAACTCAAAATCAGAAGCATGAAAATTAAAACCGTACCAGGATGCAATGTTTCCTGAATCAGATTGGAAAAACTCCACAAGGCTGACCACTGTTGGCTGGGCGCGGGGAAGCAGACGCTGCTGCTCTTTCTCAGGGGACCGCCACTGGTGCAGCCCCTGTGAGGGAGGGAGACATCAACGTTTCATGTACTTTCCTCGGACTCAGTGACCCCACTCCTGGGGTTACATCTGAGGAATGGGAACTGACTGTGACAAGATCATCCCTGCAGCATTGTTTGTGATACTAAAAAACAAGCAAATGTGGAAACTGCCCAAGTGTCCGTGGCTAGGGACTGGCTAATAAACCTATGTTTTCCTCACTGGCTGGACTAGCCTGGAACTGTAAAAAGAATGAAGAAGCTCCCTGCAAGCTGAAATCAAAGTATCTCCCACACACATCACTAAGTACAATCAGAAAAGTGCCAACTGTGTTATCATGTGGGATGCCAACCTCAGGGAAAGAAAGTAGGAAATAAGAACAGGCATTTCCATTTTATTGTATTTGCATGAAGAATCACTGAAGGGTTTACCAAAGAAACAAATGACAGCCAATAGCCCAAAAGGCAGGAGTAAAGTGGGCAGGGTAGGAGTAAGGTTTCTCCATAGGACACTTACCTATCAGTGCAACTAAAAAATATGTGTGTGGAGAAACCAAGATGGCGGCATAGGTAAACACCTGAAATTGCTGCCTCGCACAACCACTTCAAAAATACAACTAAAAGACAAAACGGACATCATCCAGAACCACAGGAAGTCTGGCTGAGTGGAAATTCTACAACTAGAAGGAAAGAGAAAAGTACACTGAGACTCAGAAGAGGTGTGGAAGTAAAGTGCAGAGGTACGGAAGAGCACGTGGAAAGGGCTGGCAACTGAGGACACGGTTGTCTTTTTCAATCTGAAGGGAGACACAAGCTCCCGACTGCTCTGAACTCCAGTTCTGGGCGAGTCTCTGGGGACCCAGACTCATACGGGGAGAAACTGGACTGTCTGGCATCAGGCGGAACTCGAGGGTGGCTTTCTCTCAGAGGTGCTTGCAGCGATTAGCGCAGGACACTGAGACCCGGGGCCTCTTAGGGCAGGATTGAGGAACAGCCATAGCTGTTTGCTCCAGCCTGTTGATTCCCTGAGACCTCTCCACACCCAAGCTGTGCAGAGGCTTTTGCATATGAATGAACTGGCCTATTTGCAATCTAAAATTACCTAACAAACTGCAACTGGGTCAAAGAGACCCAGAACATCCAAAAGAAGGCCCAAGGCCCCACAGCAGCTTGCATTGCTTCATAGCTGGGTCTCATCTGGGCACCTCCAAATCCCAAACAAAGAAGAGGAATCTGCAGATCTCTCCATAGTTCCTGCTGGGTAGCCTAAGGCAGAGGCTAAATTAGCACCTCCTTAGAGATCCAAGAGCCAGTGTACCCAGTGGTCAGAGTGGGACCATCCACTCAGATCCATAAGGGACACACTCAGGGGGCAGACTCAGTGAGCACCAAAGCCCCACTGAAGCAAGTCTTGCCCCATAAGGGTGTCTCCAGCACAGAAGTTCTCCCACCATAGACACAGCTGATTCTCATAGCCAATTGGCCTGGAGGTCAATTCTTCCCAGTGATACCAACTACAATCAAGACTTAACTACAACAAGACTGTGCACACAGCCCACAAAGGGGTGCACCAAGAGTGTCCACCTCAGGTAATTGTGGAGGCTGAACTACTGGGCCCTATAGGACACCTAACACAGAAAGCCACTCTATCAACACAGAGAAGCATAAAAAATGCGGAGACAAAGAAACAGATCACAAATGACAGAAACGGAGGAAAGCAAATTACTGGATATAGAGTTCAAAACCACGGTTATAAGGTTTTTCAAGAATTTTCTAGAAACCACCAATAAATCTAGTGAGACCCTCGAGGATATGAAAAAGGACCAAATAAAAATTAAGCACACACTGACTGAAATAAAGAATATTATACGAAAATCCAACAGCAGACTAGAGGATCGCAAGAATCAAATCAAAGATTTGAAATACGAAGAAGCAAAAAACACCCATCCGGAAAAGCAAAAGGCAAAAAGAATGCAAAAATATGAAGATAGTGTAAGGAGCCTCTGGGACAACTTCAAGCAAACCAACATCCAAATTATAGGGGTGCCAGAAGAAGAGAGAGAGCAAGATATTGAAAACCTATTTGAAGAAATGACAGAAAACTTCCCCTACCTGGTGAAAGAAATAGACTTGCAAGTCCAGGAAGCACAGAGAACTCCAAACAAAAGGAATCCAAAGAGGACCACACCAAGACACATCATAATTAAAATGCCAAGAGCAAAAGACAAAGAGAGAATCTTAAAAGCAGCAAGAGAAAAACAGTTAGTTACCTACAAGGGAGTACCCATACGACTGTCAGCTGATTTCTCAATAGAAACTATGCAGGCCAGAAGGGAGTGGCAAGAAATATTCAAAGTGATGAATAGCAAGAACCTACAACCAAAATTACTTTACCCAGCAAAGCTATCATTCAGAATTGAAGGTCAGATAAAGAGCTTCACAGATAAGAGAAAGCTAAAGGAGTTCATCACCACCAAATCAATATTATATGAAATGATGAAAGGTATTCTTTAAGAAGAGAAAGAAGAAGAAAAAGGTAAAGATAAAAGTTATGAACAACAAGTACATATCTATCAACAAGTGAATCTAAAAATCAAGTGAATAGCCGAAACCGGTTTGGCTCAGTGGATAGAGCGTCGGCCTGCGGATTGAAAGGTCCCGGGTTCGATTCCGGTCAAGGGGCATGTATCTGGGTTGCGGGCACATCCCCAGTGGGAGATGTGCGGGAGGCAGCTGATCGATGTTTCTCTCTCATCGATGTTTCTAACTCTATCTCTCTCCCTTCCTCTCTGTAAAAAATCAATAAAAAATATTTTTTTTTAAAAAAATAAATAAAATAAAAAAATAAAAATAAAAATCAAGTGAATAAATAATCTGATGAACAGAATAAACTGGTGAATATAATAGAATCAGGAGCATAGAAAGGGAGTGGACTGACAATTCTCGGGGGCAAAGGGGTGTGGGAGATGCGGGAAGAGACTGGACAAAAATAGTACACCTATGGATGAATACAGTGGGGGGGGTGGGTAAGGGCAGAGGGTGGGGTAGGAACTGGGTGGAGGGGAGCAATGGGGGGGAAAAAGAGGAACAACTGTAATAATCTGAACAATAAAAATTTAATTTTAAAAAATATGTATTTGTGTGTGTGTGTGTGTGTGTGTGTGTGTTTATTGATTTTAAAGAGAGGAAGGGAGAGGGAGAAAGAGAAACACAGATCAGCTGCCTCCTGCATGCCCCCTACTGGGAATCGAGCCCTGCCCAGGAATTTAACCAGTGACCTCACAGTGCATGGGATGATGTTTAACTGAGCCACACCGGCTATGGTCAGTTTCATTTTTGTTTTTTTTGTTTTTTTTTTTTGTTTTTTAAATCTTTATGATAAAAGAGGTGGAGGAGATGACAGACATGGAGAGGATGAAAAATAAGACCAGGAAGAAGACAAAGACAGAAAAAGGAGAAGGAGGTGAAGAAATCAAATGTGTTGCTCGTGTCTGAGGTTTAGTAAGCTCTCTGTAACTGTCTCCTGTTATCAGAGTCATGAATTGGGAGTCCAGAGGTAAAAAGCACAGGCTTTGGGATAAAACAGGTCTCGGTTTGAATCTTGGTGTTTCTGCCTTCTTGCTGGACAAATGACCATTCTGAGCCACGTATGCATAATCAGTAGAAGGGGACTTTAGTAGTACTCACAGCCCAGTGTTGTTGTCAGGACTGAATTGGGTAATCTGTGTCCTTAGAAAGTGCTGGCTCATAGGAAATATAAAACCTTATTTCTATAGCTTTTAAGCAGATACATTGAAAGATAAGAATTTAATTGCCCATATAAACTCTTTTTACCGAAAATTCTCCCTGGAAAATGAAATTATGGTTTTCCACATAAATACCGAGACTTCTATTTTGAGATGCATTGCTGAGAGCTTTTTACTCAGCTGAAGTTCCATCACTTAATCAGCCTCCATTAAGGATACAGAATGTCAAGGCACGTACTTTATTCTCAACAAAGGCAATGTGGGTTCTCCTCTCTCTTCCCATTTTTCCTCCCCTCACACTTCTCTTTTTATTTCATCCTCTTCTTCCATTTCTGCCTGCTTTCCTCTTCACCTCTGTAGTCACAAATGACCTGAATGTTAAAAGCAGAAGCAGCCTTGGGAGACCATCAGTTCAATCCATTCGTGTTGCAGATGAGTAATCAAGGCCCAGAGAATAAAAAGGGTTCACCCATGGCCCCCACTGCCACCTGCTCAGGTGGTCGCTGACTGGGACCGGAGCTAGTCTTCCCATAAAGTTTCCTTTCCACTCACTCTGGAAGTCATCTTATACCAGAGTGTCCCAAAGCCTATGTTAAAGGGAAGGACCGTCTCTCTCTCTCTCACTCTCTCTCTCTCTCTCTCTCTCTCTCTCTCTTTCTCTCTCTCTCTCTCTCTCTCTTTCATTCTTTCTTCCTTTCTTTCCTTCTTTCTTTTTTTAATCTTCACCCAAGGATAGGCTTATTGTTTGAGAGAGAGAGAGAGAGAGAGAGAGAGGGAGAGAAAAGCAGAGAAAGAGAAGGGGGGACAAAAGCAATAGGCTGCCTCCGCATACACCCCACCAGGGATAGGCTGTCTCCCAAATATGCCCCACCAGGGATCAAACCCAAAAGCCAGGTGTGTGCCCTGACTAGGAATGGAACCCACCACCACCTTTTGATGTGCTGGACAACACTCCAACCAACTGAGCAACACCAGCCACGCTATAGATAGATTTTCAATTGATCTAGAGCAGTGGTTCTCAACCTTCCTAATGCCGCGACCCTTTAATACAGTTCCTCATGTTGTGGTGACCCCCAACCATAAAATTATTTTCGTTGCTACTTCATAACTCTAATTTTGCTACTGTTATGAATCGTAATGTAAATATCTGATATGCAGGATGTATTTTCATTGTTACAAATTGAACATAATTAAAGCATAGTGATTAATCGCAAAAACAATATGTAATTAAATATGTGTTTTCCGATGGCCTTAGGCGACCCCTGTGAAAGGGTCGTTCGACCTCCAAAGGGGTCTCGACCCAGAGGTTGAGAACCGCTGATCTAGAGGGATCTGATCCTCCCGTGCAGGGTGATTCTAAGGTCGTATTGTTTGGGCCCAGACCACATCTCCAGCATTTCAGAGGCAGACAGAGAATGTCCTGTTGGATCCCTTTCCTTTTTAAACACAGATTTATTCTGTGGGTGACCTGAGACTCCTTCATATAAACATGACATGCAAAAAACAGCCAATTGGGTCTCTGTGGGTTTTCCCCATTTTGACGAGTTGTAATCCTTCTTGCAGATTCCCAGTTAATCTGCCTATTTCTTTTCCAATTCATGATGCAAAAGTAAACTAAGTCTTTTGGTTTCTCTGGTGACACAAAAGTAGGACTTCTCATTGCTGTAATAGAAACCTAGAGAAAACCCAAGTCAATATTTCCCTGATAAATGAAATCTTCAATTGGATTCTCTTCCCACAATTAAATTTGCTAGCTTAGTGTCCTGGTTTTGCAATGTAGTGATTAGAACATTAACCCAATTAAACTCTCAGTAACTCTTCACATGCGTTTACATGTGTTTTTAGAAGCGCACATACAGAATCAGTCTGAACAAAAGGTGTGATGTATTTGTCTGCTGTCTGAGTCATTGAGTTCCCTCAGGGTATCTTTCAACTTGTTGTCCAAGTCTTGATGGACTATTTTTTTCAAAACACGCTATTTAGTTAAAAAAAAGGGGGGGGTGCACCTAGCACAGAGCCCAACCTGTTCCATGTTTTCTATTTCAGTGTTGGCTCACATGACTTTAGAAACGTTACAACTGTGTACTATGGGTTTTTACAGCTCTGAATTGGTATATAGTGGTGAATATTGTTACTATGGCTGCTTTATCACATAAATCGGAAAAGGCACCCTCCCTAGATGTGCCTGTCCATGTTGGAAGGTAGAGCAACAAGACAGGAGCGACAGCCTTCACACACCCTTTCAAATCCATTAAACTCTATGGTAGTACAGCATTAGACAGTACTTGACCTAAAGTTCTTCCTAAATATTCACTTAGATTTTGGCCTTGAATTGAACTAAAAGAAAATCAAAGGTATACTCAATGCTTCAAACCCAGATACAAGACCACCGTCTTTTCCCAGAGCAACAACTCCTCTAGAATATTTATGAGCGCTATGGTTTGTGGCTAAGAAGACACCAGAACTCAAGATGCAGGACGGCTGCCACTTCCCATGTGGCGGTGGGTGAGTTACCGACCCTCTCTGGGAATAACAGCTGGTAGGCCCACCTCAGGAAGTTGTGTTTGGTTTCAAATGATTTAGTGCCTGTTGGAAGCCCTGTGCAGCATATGAGTTTGTCCAAACATAGAGCATTATTATGCGGCTTTTTGTTACTGTTTGTAAATAGAAAGGTCTACAGCAGGGCCCATTTGGGGGCAGGAAGAAAATAGCAGGATGCCTGAATGTTTACTCTCTGTGTGCATTTGTGGAGTGTGTGACTCGTGTTGGATGGTAGATTGGTCCTTCTGCTTGGACTTCCTAGACAGCAAGAGGCTGGAAAACTGAAAATCCACACTTCCCAGACCCCTGTGGCTAAGGTATCAGGTGATTTAGCTCTGCATATTGACCATGTTTCTAGCTCCTGTAAACTTGATGCGTACACATCTGTCCTACAAGCATATTCCAGACCAGTCTTTTCTGGACAACCCAGTGACATGCCTGAGTCACCTTGCTTTGGCCTCCTGCCTTTATTATCATCCCCAGGAGTCCTCCTCCTGGGATGCGTGTGCTTTTAAAATATAAGCCAATCTATCCAGAGCTCACAAACCCACCACCTCACCCCAGGGCCAGGTACCAACAACCGGGGATAGCCGCATGTCCCAGAGCCAATCCTAAACTTGCTCACCCTGCCTCACCTGTGCCTTCCTCCAGGAAACCACAATAAAGGCTCTTCTCACATTTCCCCTCCCCCTCTACCTCTTCACTGACCCTGGTTCTTCCCTCGCGATGCTGAATGGCCTGGTGCGGCCCTCCTCTTGGGATGTGTGAGAAATAAGCTCTTTCCAATGAAACTCTTTCTAGCTCTGTTGGCCTTGCTATACCTCAGATTTTCTATCAATACACTATATTTTAAACATGTTGCCAATTGCTGCACTCACAGGCGACTTGCATTTGTAGGGTTAAGAGGGGAGCAGGTTCAATATCCATTTCACTGGGTCCCCAGGTGCAGAGGGCTCTGAAGCTGAGAGCTTGGTAATGACCCCCTGACCTCTGCTTGCAGCTGAGGCACCGTGTTCCTGGTCCAGAGGCTTCCCATGTACTTCCATGTGTCCTGACTGGTGGAGGCAGCAGTTTCCTGGCCAGGCCCCATCCGCGGAGTGCAGGGCCATTCTTAGGTTCCCGTAGGCACCAGATTCTACGCATTAAATCCTTGCTTAAACTCTCTGTGATCTGCCACCACCCCCGCCTGATAGAAAGTTTGATAACGAATGTATCACTCAGGGTCCTAGGAGACAGAAACCACACCAGAAATTTGAACAGAGGAAGTTTAATGCGCAGCATTCTTAAGTAGGAATGAGAGATTTGCTCCTGGGAGAAGTGGCCACAGGGGAGTGGCTGCTACCTACAGGCAGCCACAGAGCAAGCCCCTGGCAAGGGCTACTTGGCTCCCACCCCACTGGGAGGAGCTGCAGGCCGGGCTGCTGTATGGAAACTGCTAGCTGTTGTGCCAGCCAAACTGTCTGCCAAGGCTCCTGTGGGGTGTCAGAGACTCCAGGGACCCCCTTGGAGTGTCAGCAAGAGTTGCTGGCTGGGCTGCTGGGAAAGTCACTGGAGGGAGTGTCCCAATGCCCCCCCACACCACGGGCAGCTGGGCAGGGGTTCCAGGGTGGAAGGATGCTGGACTCAGTCAGAGAAGCCTCTTCTCTTGCCATGTGTATCACTCAGACAGAAACCACACCAAATTTGAAACAGGCAAACTTGAGTGAAAAGAATTATTAACTGCCCTAGCTGGTTTGGCTCAGTGGATAGTGTCCACCTGCGGACAGGAGGATCCTGGGTTCGGTTCCGGTCAAGGGCATGTACCTCAGTTGCAGGCTGATCCCTGGCCTTGGTGGGGTGTGTGAGGAAAGCAACAAATCGGAAAACAATTCATGTGTCTTTCTCACATTGATGTAACTCTCTCTGTCTCTCCCCCTCCCTTCTACTCTCTCTAAAAATCAATGGAAAAATATCCTCAGGTGAGGATTAACAACAATATGCAAACTGACTGTCACGCCCTCACACAAGATGGTTGCCCCCATGTCATCATAAGATGGCCGCCCCCATGTTGTCACAAGATGGCTGGCAGGGGAGGGCAGTTGTGGGTGATCAGGCCAGCAGGGAAGGGCAGTTGGGGGCAACCAGGCTGGCAGGGGAGGGCACTTGGGGGCAATCAGGCTGGTAGGGGAGGGATGTTGGGGGCAATCGGGCCAGCAGGGGAGCAATTAGGGGTCAATCAGGCTGGCAGGCAGGCGAACGGTTGGGAGCCAGCAGTCCCAGATTGTGAGAGGGATCCCAGATTGAAGAGGGTGCAGGCTGGGCTGAGGGACACCACACCCCCCCCCCAGTGCATGAATTTTGTGCACCAGGCCTCTAGTTATCTATATAAAAGCCTAAGTGACCATTGTGACCAAATGACCGGATGACCAGCTCCTACTCAATACAGGAGCTGCCCCCTGGTGGTCAGTGCACTACTACAGCCAACCTCCTGCAGTCAGCCAATCTCTCCAGGTCCCCTCCCCACCCCCACCTCACCCCTCCACCAGCTTGCCCCAATATAGCCCAATCACTGGCCAGGCTGAGGGACCCCACCAATGAACGAATTCGTGCACCAGGCCTCTAGTTAACTATAATATGGGGTGTGGATGATGAGAGATTGACTAGAACAAAGTAAAGAGAACTCTAAAATGATAGAAAATGCAGATTTAAGAAGCATCGATAACCTGAGGGCTGAAATTAGAGTCCCCATGGAAGCAGCATACACCCACCACCCCAGGCTGAAATCTATACCCTTCTAGTGAGGTCACTGAGGGCTAGGTCAATGGCAAATAAGTGGCTGTGGTGCCTCAGCAGGGGAACTTGCTGCAAGTCTGAGCCCTGAGGTACCCCGAACAGCTGTTCATGGAGCTGTGACTAGAAGCAGTGCTATGCAGAACACCGTGCCAGTGAGAGGCACCCAGGGCCAACACTGGCAGCCTGGTGAAGGAATTGCAGACAGGAAGGCTTATCCACGTCCAGAGTACGTGTCCATGTCAGAGAAGCAATCATTGCCCTCTGCGATGGGAGAGTTCAGTGCAATCACTCTGCCCCAGGTGGCGGGCCGGTCACCTGGTCACCTCGGGAATGGGGCATGTTGGGACTCAGTGTTGCTCCCCCCTCTAAGCCTGCAAATTGGTTTCTTGAGTTTAGGTGTCAGTTTTCACAACAGACACCAGAGTTCACTAATATGCAGTACCAATTTGCTTTTCTGTGTGAACCCTCTTTCCCTATCAAAAAAGAGGGGGGGAAAAAGTGAAATCCTTGATAAACCAACTAGTACACTGTCCCTTCTTTTCTATATTCCTATTTTCTATTTCTTTTCTGACTCAAGTTTTCATCTGTGCTCTTAAGGATAACCCCCCAAAATAATGCAAAGTTATCTTACTTAAGTCATTTTTAAAAATACTGATAATGAAATTGGAATGTTGCCACGAAAGGTATTTCACCACCTCATCACCACAGAGTCCTTTTCTCTCCCACAAGCACAGTTTCCATCCAGGGAGCCTTTTCCCACCAGGGATCTATTACTTTCAGGCTAGTTCGTGTGTAAAACAAGTACTTTAGGGGCACCATAAGAGCTTATTGATTATCAATGGTCCATTCTGTGGTAGGTACTTAGGCAAGGGAACAAGAGGAAAAATATAAATAAGCCCGAAGTTTACTTCTGCAGAAAGAAATGGACCCAATGCCACTCTGGCACTTTCCCAGCCTGGACCATCTCTTGCACTCATTAAAATTCAGAAGCCTTGATCCAAGCGTGTCCTGGAGGAAGCTTCCCAGAGTGGCTAATGGATCTCTCTAGCCTCCTTCTCCACCTCCGTGAAGGTGCTCTGAGGGAAGAAGGGGCGAAGGGCACCGCTTCTCAGAGTAGAGCATGCATCAGAGTCACCTGGAAGGCTTCTTAAAGCACAGCTTGCTGGGCCCCACCCACAGGAAGCCGGGTCCAGCCCAACAACTCACATTTCTAACAAGTTCCCGGACGATGCTGTTGCTGCTGGGCCAGAAAACATTCAGAGAACCACTGGTTACAAGGCAGAAAACTGTATTGGTTAAGAATACAGACTCTCCCTGACTGGTTTGGCTCAGTGGGTAGAGCGTCAGCCTGTGGACTGAAGGGTCCCAGGTTTGATTCCAGTCAAGGGCATGTATCTTGGTGTGGGCACATCCCCAGTAGGGGGTGTGCAGGAGGCAGCTGATTGATGTTTCTCTCTCATCGATGTTTCTAACTCTCTATCCCCATCCCTTCCTCTCTGTAAAAAAAAATCAATAAAATATATTTTTTAAAAAAGAAAAAAGAATACAGACTCTAAAAGTCAGACCACTTTGGTCCAAATCCTTGCTCCACCACTGACGACTGTGTGACCCTGGGCAATTACTTACTGTGCTTCAGTTTCCTCATCTTTAAAATGGGGATTGTGGTAGTCAGGTGCTTACTTCATAGTGTTGTCAAGAGAATTGAGTTAATATGGACAAAGCACTTAGAACAACACCTGTCCCGTGGTAAAGACCACATGCAAGTACTAACTAATATAAACGTTTTAATTTAGGTGACCACTGTTTGTTCTGTGACCCAAGTCTGGCCTGCAATCAGCTACCCTGCGCTGGAGGGTGTCTGGTGTGTGAGCCGCATTCTCCTCTCAGCTCTCCCAAGTTTTTGCTGTGAGACTGAGACTGGCGAACTCATAATCGGTTTCCTTATCCATAAAATGGAGGACTGGCTAGTTGACTTTTCATATAAATGCAAAGTGGTCTCTATAGCTCACTGGAAGTCCTTTGTATGTTCCTGGACTATAAGGACACCCAGTCGTGGCTTCTTTTTTAATGTTCAGATATAACAGTCCTACCAGAACTATGCTTAAGAAACAATAAGCAAAAGGGATTAGGTGGAAACCTACAGGTATTTCTTTTGCTGCGTGCTGAAAAAAATTTAAAAGAGCTGTCTCTGACATCACAGACTGGCCTAGCTGTGCTATTCTCTTATTGGACACTGGCCATAGCACAGAATACCAACCCCTGATGTCACTCTGAAACCACAACAAAATGAAACAAAGAAAGGCCATTTCATAATTTCATCTAAGCACAGACAAAAACAAGGTCACCTTACTGCCCCAAAAATACTCCCCTAAAATGCCTCTTTGGGCTAAAATAAGTGACTTCTACTTTGCCAATTACAGCTTTATCTTGTTTGAGTCTCCCTTCCTTATATTAAGATACACAGTCAAATAGTTGTCCCCACTGTCTGACAGCATCCAATCTAGAGCCAATCCAAGCTTCCTTAGATCCTCCCCCAAATCCTCCAACAAAATCCCAAATCCCAGTAGGTCTTTTCTAACACCCTCTTACTGAGATCCCCCGTCCTTCCTCATGGTGAGCCTCTCACCCATTGCAGCCGGTAATAAACCCACCTTGTCTGAGCACAGGTGTGCTCCATGGCCCCAGGCTCCCGGGCAGTGCTGTTGCCTGGCTTTTGTTTGATGGAGTGGGATAGGCTAACTGCCAACATTTTAAGAAGGGATATTGAAAGGAAGATAAAGTGCAGGTATTGAAGATTAAGGAGGGATTTGGCAGTGTCCAAAGGGAGAGAGAAGTTGAGAAGGCATATTAAAGTAGGCTGCCTCTGGGGGAGGGGGAGCAATGCAGGCCTCTCCCTCATGTCCCCCGAAATAACCTTCAGTAAAGTTTGTATTATTCATGAAGCTCTTAAAGTTGGATCTGAGTTTGGGGCATAGAGGGCCTGGTTCTTACCATAATTGCCTGAAGAAAGTGGACTATAAGCAGATATCTTAGAGGTGAGTGGCCTGAAGGCTCTGGGGCTACTGTGATTTCCTCTCCACCCATCTGCTAATGTCTACAGGGTGGTTTAATAATGGTAAGAATAAGTTAGTTCCCACAGTGTCCTATACCATGTGCTGGCCATTGGTGGGTGCTCAAGACTGACGGAGGGACTGCATGAGAGTGAGACCCCTCTATGACCAGTTCAGGAAACCCTTCAGCCTCCAAAGGAAGTTGGCCAGGGGATCTACCCCTACCTGCCCACAGCTGATGGAATTAGCACTGGGATCCTGACCCCAGAGCAGCCAATCTGCAGAAGGTCCGGCCTGTGGGCTTTCCTGATTAGGGATGACAGTGGCTGATGGATTTATGCTGGTCACTGGTGGTTTGGATGTAAAATAAATAGACAGAATAAGTGGATTACTTTCCAATGGTTGCTATAATAAAGTACCACAGTGTAAGTGGCTGAAAGAGACATTTATTGTTTCGGACAGGGAGGCAAGATGGCAGCAGAGTAGCTGGAGGCTGCGTGTCCTTGCTCCCAGGCAGGGATTGGATTTACAGCTAAAATACTGCACAATCAACTTGAAAAACCAAGAGCAGTGTAGCTGATTGGACATATTACCTCTAAGGAGCACTGAAGAAACAACGGAGAGTCTGGTAAGAATCGAGGAAAGGGGAGACCCCAGAGGCAGGTGCATGGCTGAGAGGCTGAGTGGTATCAGCTGCAAAGCCCTCCCCCTGGGAGTGTGGGGTCTCAACCCCATGCAAGGATCCCGGACCCAGAGCAGCAGAGACTAAAAGGAGAGGCCATGTAGCATCGGGCAGAGGGAAGCAGGGGGATTCTGTCTGCCTGGGAGGCTGGGACCGCACCTTCCCAGTGAAGGAGCACTCCTGTTGTTAGCAGCCCCAGCCTGAGAAGTTTGTTCAGGCTCTGACTGATGAAAAGGTGGTGCTGTGGTATTTGGGTCCAGCAGAGGGGCCTGTGGGCTGAACCCAGCAGTGACTTTCTTTTTTTAAAAAAAAATATTTTTTTATTAATTTTAAAGAGGAAGGGAGAGGGAGAGAGGGATAGAAACATCAATGATGAGAGAGAATCATTGATCTATTTTCTTTCTTTTTTTAAAAAAAATATTTTTTTATTGATTTTAAAGAGGAAGGGAGAGGGAGAGAGGGATAGAAACATCAATGATGAGAGAGAATCATTGATCTATTTTCTTTCTTTTTTTAAAAAAAATATTTTTTTATTGATTTTAAAGAGGAAGGGAGAGGGAGAGAGGGATAGAAACATCAATGATGAGAGAGAATCATTGATCAGCTGCCTCTTGCATACCCCACACTGGGGATCAAGCCCCCAACCTGGGCATATGCCCTGACTGGGAGTAGAACTGTAACCTCCTGGTTCATAGGTAGACGCTCAACCACAGGGCCACACCAGCCGGGCAGACTCTCTACTTTCTTGAAAGTTATTGTGCATAGACCCAGTTAGTGACTAAACTGTTTCATTGGGGATAAGGGAAAGGATTCAACCTCTCCCCTGACCTGTGGAGCCTCAGGGGGTTTTTGGCCCACACTGCAGAGAGTTGGGAGCATGCGTGGAACTGGGAATTTCGACCTCCACTTTGCTGAGATCAGCCACATGGAGAGATTGGAGTCCTGTGTGGGGCTGATTTTGTAACCCTTCCTATTTGGACCGGTGGCATAAGGGTGTTGGTTCTGAGCAGAGCTGGGATTTTTGGACTGCATCCCCTGGGAAGGCTCAGATGAGTGAGTACTGGGCTCCCTGACTGCATGGTGGGGAGGCTGATCAGAGCTCCCTGTGAGTTCAGCCAGGCAGCCCTAGGAAAGAGAGGTAGAGCTTGTCTCACCCTCCTGCAGGCTGGGAATACTATCCCCAACAGGAGACTGTTTGGTTCAGCTCTGTGAAGTCCTGATACCCCCGGCTGGGTGCAACTCTGTGGGGGATGGGAGAGCAGCTCAGAGTGGAACATTCCAAGTGTGAGACCCAGTTCAGGAAACCCTTCAGCCTTCCAAAGAAAGCTGGCCCGGGGATCTGCTCCTACCCTGCCCACAGCTGGTGGAATTGTCTGGGACCAGGAGGAAGTGCTTAGCCCTTTCCTGCGGGATGGGCAGGCAACTTCCTGACTCGATTGATCTATCCTCCTGATCCCAGGTTGTCTGAATCTGCTCCAGCAGGGGAGACTGCAGGCTGTGGAGTCTCTGGTAGAGACTGAGGAGTTTGGCTTTGAAGCAGAGACTAATTTCTCCTCATTGAGTACCTGACTGTATAATTCCCAAGCAAGGGTCCCACTAGCCCAGTGGTCGGCAAACTCATTAGTCAACAGAGCCAAATATCAACAGTACAACGGTTGAAATTTCTTTTGAGAGCCAAATTTTTTAAACTTAAACTATATAGGTAGGTACATTGTTATTAACTTAATTAGGGTACTCCTAAGACTTAGGAAGAGCCACACTCAAGGGGCCAAAGAGCCGCGTGTGGCTCGTGAGCCGCAGTTTGCCGACCACAGCACTAGCCCAAGCTGGACTAGCCTGAGTTCATTCTAAAGACTTTCTTTGGAAGGCTCAGGAAGAACACCAAACAACCTCAGGGAGGATGTGGAATAGCTGACAGGTGGGTGCAGACCTCAGGGAGCCTCAGTCTGACCACAGATCTGCCCCCAGCTCTAAGCTAAAGGAAGCTGACCCATTTACACAGATTGGTCCCTCCCATGAATAATGGGTTTAACAGCCATGGACACAAATAATGAGCAGAGAGGTAACTATACACAGGCAGCCCAAGGCCAGTTACACACAACATCTGACAGTGACCTGCATCTGAAACCCACTCAAAAGGACCCAGAACCAACACAAGTAATGGGCCTCAGACCACACTAGAACTCAACCCAAATTGGAACACCCAAATGTGGATCCCAGCAGACCCCAGATACTGCTGGGAATGATGCACCTTTTGCGGGGGAGGGTGGGGAGAAGCCCCTGCACAGCATCTCAGACATGGTGATAAAAGTTCACCTCTATAGACACCCAGCCTAAAGGATTAACGGTTGTGCTACTGAGTCCGTGAAGACACCTCAAGACTGCACCTGCATAGCAGATTGCACATTATGGTTGGGGTTGAACCTCATAGTCAACCAGCCTGAGGGTTGATCCCAACCATGAAAGGGACACCAGTAATCAAAACCCAATAACCACAGGAGAGCCCAAACAACCCACCCAAGAAACATTTCTAGAACACCACTGGGTCCCACAGGATACCTGCAACAGAAGGTTACCCCACCACGACTGGGAGTCATAGCTATCCTTTTTAAAACATAAAAACAAACACAAAGAGATGACCAAAATGGGGAGATAAAGAACAGACCCCAAATGAAATAACAGAAGGAAACTCCAGAAAAAGAGCTAAATGAAATGAAGATAAGCAATTTCTCAGAGAGAGAATTCAAGTAATGGTTATAAGGATGCTCAAGGAACTTAGTGAGAATGACAACAGCATGAAGAAGGATACAGAAACCATGAAAAATAATCAGTCAGAAATGAAGAATGCCATACCTGAAATACAGATTACACTAAAGGAAGTCCCAGTCAGCTGGATGAGACAGGAGATCCATCAGTGAACTAGAAAACAAAATAGAAAAAACAACCACACTCAATCAGAACAGGAAAAAGAAAAAATAATTAGAAAGCAGGAGGATAGTTTAAGGGAACTTTGGGATAACAAGAAACAGAACAACATACCGGTCATAGGAGTACCAGAATAATAAAGTGAGCAAGGGATACAGAACCTGTTTGAAGAAATAATGACAGAAAACTTTCCTAGCTGGGGGAAGAACAATGTCACAAAAGTTCAGGAAGCACAGAGAGTCCCAAACAAGATAAACACAGAGACCCACACCAAGACACATCATAATTAAAATGACCAAGATTAAACACAAAGAGAGAATATTAAAGGCAGCAAGAGAGGAACAGTCAGTTACCTACAAGGGAGCTCCCATAAGGCTGTCAGCTGATCTCTCAACAGAAACACTTCAGGCAAGAAGGGAATGGCATGAAGTATACAAAGTAATAAAAAGTAAGAACTTGCAACCAAGACTGCTCTATCCAGCATTTAAAAATTAAAGGCAAAATATAGAGCTTCCCAGACAAAAGAAGACTGAAGGAGTTCAGTACCACCAAACCAGCATTACAAGAAATGATAAAGGGACTGCTTTAAGAAGAAGAAGAAATATATAAAGAAGAATATAGCATTAAAAATGGCAATATATAAGTACCTATTGATAGTAACCTTAAATGTAAATGGATTAAATGCTCTAATCAAATGGATACATGCTGTCTACAAGAGACTCACCTCAGAACAAAAGATACACACAGGCTGAAGTGAAGGGATGGGAAAAATATTCTGTGCAAATGGAAATGGAAAATAAAAAAAGCTGGGAGAGCAATACTTATATTGGACAAAATAGACTTCAGAGCAAAAGAGACAAAGAAGGCCACTACATAATACTAAAGGGATTGATCCAACAAGAGACTATAACCCTGGTAAACATATATACACCCACTCTAGGAGCACCTAAATATGTAAATAATTTTGGTACACTTTAAGAGAGAGGTCAACAGCAATACAGTCATACTAGGGGACTTTAACATACCACTGTCATCAATAGATAGATCTTCCAGACAAAATATCAATAAAAAAACTGCTACCTTAAACAAAACACTAGATCAGATGGATTTAATTGATATTTATAGAACGTTTCATCCCAAATCATCAGAATACACATTCTTCTCAAGTACACATGGAACATTCTCAAAGACAGACTACATGTTAGGACACAAAAGACGTCTCAATAAACTTAAGAAGACTGAAATCATATCAAGTATCTTCTCGGACCACAATGGCATGAAACTAGAAATCAACCATGATAAAATGATAAAAAATACTCAAACACATGGAAGCTAAGTAGCATGTTATTAAACAATGAATGGATTACCAATGAGATCAAGGAGGAAATAAAAAAAATTACCTAGAAACAAACAAAAATGAACACACAACCACCCAAAATCTATGGGGCACAGTGAAAGCAGTCCTGAAAGGGATGTTCATAGTATTACAGGCCTACCTCAAGAAGCAAGAAGATAATAAAGGTCACATATGAAAAAACCGACAGCTAACATCATATTCAATGGGCAAAAACTAAAAGTGTTTCCCTTAAGATCAGGAACAAGACAGGGATGTCTTTCGCCACTCTTATTCAACATAGCACTGTAAGTCCTAACCATAGCAATCAGACAAGAAGAAAGAAAAGGCATTTAAATTGGAAAGGAGGAAGTAAAACTGTCATTATTTGTATGTGATGTGGTTATATTGTACATAGAAAATCCTAAAGACTCCACAAAAAAACCACTAGATTTAATAAATGAATTTGGCAAATTGCAGGATACAAAATCAACATCCAGAAATTGATGGCATTTTTATATACCAAAAATGAACTATCAGAAAGAGAAACTAGGAAAACAACCCACTTTACTATTGCAAATTCTATATAATAAACGCCTAATATGCTAAGTGTCTGGTCATCTGGGTGTCCGTTCAACCAATCAAAGCATAATATGCTAATGATATGCTAAGGCTGCTCAACAGCTCCCTATGACATGCACTGATCACCAGGGTCGTACAGTCTACTGGTTGACCAGTCACTATGATGTGCACTGACCACCAGGGGGCAAACGCTACAACTGGTAGGTTAGCTTGCTGCTGGGGTCCAGCTGATCGGGACTGAGTGAGATGGGCCAGACATGCCCTGGAGCCCTCCTGCGGTCCTTCACCAGCTGGCCAACTTCCTGCATCCCTCCCCAACCCCAATAGTGCACCAGTGGGGTCCCTTGGCCTGGCCTGTGCCCTCAGCAATCCAGGACCCCTTGGGGGATGTCAGAGAGCTGGTTTTGGCCTGATCCTGCAGGCCAGGCCGAGGGACCCCACTGGTACATGAATTCGTGCACCGGGCCTCTAGTAATAATAATAATTACCTAGGAATAAATTTAACCAAAGAAATAAAAGACCTGTACTCAGAAAACTATATGACATTGAAGTAAGAAATTAAGGAATATACAAATAAATGGAAGCATATACTATGTCATGGATTGGAAGAATTAACATCATTAAAATGTCCATACTACCTAAAGCAATTTATAGATTCAATACAATTCCTATTAAAATACCAATAGCATATTTCACAGAACTAGAAAAAAATCTTCCAAAAACTTACATGGAACCAAAAAAGAACCCAAATAACCACAGCAACCTTGAGAAAGAAGAACAAAGTTTGAGATTACAAGGCCACTGTAACCAAAACAGCCTGGTACTGGCATAAGAACAGGTACACAGACCAACAGAACACAAAAGAGAGCCTAGAAGTTAACCCACATCTCTATCGTCAATTAATATTTGACAAAGAAGTTAAGAGCATACAATGGAGTAAAGACAGTCTCTTCAATAAGTGGTGTTGAAAAAATTGGACAGACACATGCAAAAAAATGAAAATAGGCCACCAACTGTACACAAGACTGAACTCAAAATGCATAAGAGACTTAAGTATAAGTCAAGAAACCATAAAAGTTCTAGAAGAAAACATGGTTAGTAAAATCTCAGACATCTCTTGCAGCAATATTTTGCCAATATGTCTCCGAAGGCAAGGAAAACTCGGGATAAACAAATGAGACTACATCAAGTTAAAGAGCTATGCATAACAAAAGAAACAGACAACAAAATGAAAAGAGAACCCATTGTATAGGAGAACATATTCACCAATGATACATCCAATAAGGGGTTAATTTCCAAAATATATAAAGAACTTATACAATTCAACAGCAGGAAGACAAACAATCCAATATAAAAATGGGCAAAGGTTGTGAATAGACACTTCTCCAAAGAGGATATACAGATGGCCAATAGACATATGAAAAAATGCTCAATGTCATGAATCATCAAAGAGATGCAAATAAAAACTACAATAAGGTATCACCTCACACCTTTCAGAATGGTTACCATCAATAAATCAACAAACAACAAGTGCTGGCCAGGATGTGAAGAAAAAAAGAACCCTCATGCACTGCTGGTGGGAATGCAGACTAGTGAAGCCACTGTGGAGAACAGTATGGACTTTCCTCAAAAAACTAAAAATGGAACTCCCATTTGACCCAGTAGTCCCACTTCTAGGAATATATCCCAAGAAACTAGACACACCAATCAGAAAGGATATATGCATCCCTATGTTCATAGCAGCACAATTTACAGTAGCTAAGATTTGGAATCAGCCTAAGTGCCCATCAGCAGATGAGTGGATTAAAAAACTGTGGTACATCTACACAATGGGATACTACGCTGCTATAAAAGGAAGGAACTCCTACCATTTGCAACAGCATGGATGGACCTGGAGAGCATTATGCTAAGCAAAATAAGTCAGTCAGAGAAAGATAAATATCACATGATCTCACTCATTTGTGGAATATAATGAACAACATAAACTGATGAACAAAAACAGATCCAGAGACAGAGAAGCATCGATCAGACTGTCAAACCTCAGAGGCAAGGCAGGGGAGGGTGGGGGGAAGGGGAGAGATCAACCAAAGGACTTGTATGCATGCATTTAAGCATAACCAATGGACACAGACACTAGGGGGGTGAGGGCATGAGCAAGGGGGTGGGGGGGCATGGGGGCATAAGGACACATATGTAATACCTTAATCAATAAAGGAAAACAAACAAACAAACAAAAAGCTGCCAGATATTTCTACCACTACTTTCAGGTATCCTTCCAGGTCATATACTTACATTTAACAGATACAATTGTTTAAAAGTGACCCTAACTATGAGAATGTCAACACTAATTTCAATGGTGGGGAAATATTTGTGGACAAATAAGTCTTTTGTTCTTCAAATAGTAACAGAATGAGGTCATTTTAGTGCTTTGTGGGATTATCCTTGCCAGAAAGTATAGGGGGTTGACACGTGGGCTATAGTGTCAGCTCCTTTATTTGGAACACAGAAATGTACTCATTCTCCAAGAATGCACTGAGTGTGCTCACGGCAGGCACCAGCTCCTACCCTATACAACCCCTGGAGTCCTCACGAGACAGGAAGTAGGCTTTCCATTGTTGGTGGTGCTTTAGCAGAACAAGGATGTCTGGATGGGTCTACCACCATGACCCAGTAGGACACTCCCAAGACCAGATGCTTGAAAATCATCAAATATGTCTATGAGAGAGATAGTCTATGTAGATCTATAGTGTTAGTAATGAGAGCTGGTAAAAGTAGAGTGGCATTTCAGTGATGCTATAAAGAAGAGTGGTTTTTAAAAATCATATAGAATTTGAAAACAAACCAATAATGAAATAGGCCCCTATTAAATAGTTGTACTTGCCTCCTTGTCCAAGTGTATGACATATGAGGACTTAAGTCCTAAATACTCTACTGTTTAGAATGCTTATCACACACAGTATGGTAACTGCCTCCTGATGACTGTTTTCTCCCTGACCAGAAGTCTCTTCTGGTAAAGCCTGTGTTATCTTTATCAAAGACTCTACAGTGTCTAGCACACAACAACATCACAGGCGTGATAGATTGGATACAAGTACCAAGAGGGCAGGGTGTGTGTAGGATTTGCTCACTGCCTGGCACAGCGAGAGGCTCAGCAAGTATTTGGTCAATGAGCACCACGTCATGGAGTACTCGAAGGTCAAGCTCTTACTACCCACAGGTGTAGCCCATGATTTTTCAGATTGTTTCATTTGCCCAGATTGATGCAGCTTTAGAGGAAGGGAGGATGGGACAGGTGAGAGGTGGTGGCCATAAGAGGCAGGGAGAGTGAGGCATTTTTTATCTTGACTTCATTCTTGCCCTGAGAGACTGGGCTCCAGCATCCCAGCCACTTACCTTCCAACCCACCACTGAGCTCTGAGCATCAGGAATCCAAGTGGTCTTTCTAGAGAGAGGTGTTTCCTCACAAGAAGACTGAGGTGCCCTGTTCAACAGCTCCTCTGTCTCACACGTGCCTACAATGCAGCCCTGCCCTGATGCTCCCAGTCTTGCCCTCAAGTGACCCTGGAAGCTAGCTTTTCCAAATGAAGAGACCAAGCACATGTTTGCCACTGGCAGGCACCCTCAGGTCAGGACTGCCCATCCTAAATAGATTTTAAATAGCACAGCTGATATTTGGAAAGCTGATTAGTAACCTGAGGTTTGCTCAGCTCAGCTGCCTAAGTTGAACTCTATTTATATCAATCAGTTTGTAGCTGATAAATACCTACCAGAAGTTTAGGACTCTGCTAGGTCAAAAGAAATGCAAAGTGGTCCATACCAGGAGGCAGTTTCCTCCTTCCCCAGGGAGGCACAGGGATGCTGAGGACAGCAGCTTCAAGCTTCACTGTGTGACATGGTTGCTGAGGGTGACAGCCGCTGAAGGGTGGGAAGATGACTAGGGACAGGAGTAAGCAGAGGACATGGGATTGGGACTTGAGCAGATGGGGCACAGAAAGGAGGAAGTATGGTTGTGAGGGTGATTGTAAGAGCAAAGGGGTAGAGGTGGGGAAGGTTATGATGCCTCAGAGCACCTCAAGGGTGCTGCCCTGCCTAGACCGAGGGTGTGTGCTGGGACTACTGGTCAGCAGGGTTAACCGGCTGGGGTGGGACCAGCTTCCAGGGGACATGAAAAGCCTTGATGAATGAAGCATCAGGTGGGTAATTCAGAGAGATCCACTTTCTCAGCAGCCCCAACAGAAAACAGACCAGAGGCTGCTGGGACAGCAGCTATGGAGGCACACAGCAGGCACAAGGTGCTGTGGGACTGGACTGGAGAAGCAGGGGTGGGGTGAGAAAGAAAGAACAACTCCAAGGTAAGAATGACAGGATGCTGTTAACAGATTGGATGAAAAGAGTAAAGAAATGAGAGACCCTCAGGCCCTGAGAGGTAAGAGAAATAAAAACTTTGGGGCAAGTTTTAGTGGCATTAGAATTAGCTGGAGAGCTTTTCTCTTTCTTTCTTTCTTTTCAAAATATATTTTATTAATATTTTTAAAATATATGTTTTTATTAATTTCAGAGAGAGGAAGGAAGATGGAGGAAGAAATAAACATTGATTGTTGCCTCCAGTATGCCCCTTATTGGGGACCGAGCCCGAAACCAGAGCAGGTACCCTTACCCATAATCAAACCAGTGATCACCTGGTGCATGGGATGATGCTCAACCAACTGAGCCATACCGGCTAGGCCAGGCTTATTAGTAATTTTAATTGTGATAAAATATACATAATAAAATCTACCATTTTAACATTTTTTAAGTGTAGAGTTTAGTGGCATTAAGTACATTCACATTGTTCTGCAGCTGTCACCACCTTCCATCTCCAGAACTCTTTTCATGTTGCAAAACTGAAACTCTGTACCCATTAAACAGGTACTCCCCACTCCTTCTCCCCCTCCAGCCCCTGGCACCCACCATTCTACTTTCCATCTCTGTGAACCTGGCTACTCTAGGAAACTCATGTAAGTGGAATCACACTGTATTTGTCCTTTTGTGACCGGCTTAGTTCACTGAGCAAACCTTAAGGTTCATCCATGTGCTTGAATCATGTGTCAGAATTTCCTTCCTGGTTAAAATTGAATAGTATTCCATAATGTGATCTATAATGTGTATAGATCACATTATGTTTATCCATTCATCTGTGGATGGACACTTGGGTTGCTTCCACCTTCTGGCTCTTGTGAATTATGCTGCTATGGCGGTACAAATATCTGTTCGAGTTCCTGCTTTTAATTTATCTCTCTCCTCTTGCATTTACCATAAGCAAACCAAGTCACTTAAATGTTGTACTTAGAAATCTCCTCAGCTAAATATCCAATTTTATTGCTTGCAAATTTGACCTTCCACCAAACACTAGCACAGCTCAGCCAAGCTCTCTGCCACTTTATAAGAATCTCCTTTCCTCCAGTTGCCAATGGCATGTTTCTCATTTCTGTCTGACTTCAGAAGAGTGGCCTTTAACATCCATATTCTGCTCACAATGACATATGTGTTCTCTGAGAGGCTTTCTCTCCAGCTCTTTTCTTTCCTTCCTGAGGCCTCACCACAACTACCTTTAACATCCATAAATCTACCAGTAGTCCCCGTAGGCAGTCTAGGCTTTTTCTAGCAGGCACCTTAAAACAATTCCACCCTCTACCCATCACCCAGTTCCAAAGCCACGTCCACATTTTTATGTGTTTGTTACAGTAGCACCTTACTACTCAGTACCAAAATCTACAGGGGTGGGCAAAAATAGGTTAGTAGTAGTAATAATAATAATAATTACAATAATAAATAAATAAATAATAAGAATAAACTCTGTTTCACAACTGTAAATCTACTTTGCCCACTCCTGCATATTAGTGAACTTAGGCTACCATAACAAAATACCACAGACTGTGTGGCTCAAACCATAGAAATGTATTATTTCACAGTTCTGGAGCTAGAAGTCCAAGATCAAGGTGCCAGAAAATTCAGTTCCTGGCAAGAGTTCTTTCCTGGTTTGTAGACAGCCCCTTCTTGCTGCATCCTCACGTGGCCTCTTCTCTGGGCACACGTGGAGGGAGAAAGAGAGAGAGATCTCTGTGTCTCTCCCAGTTCTGACAGATGAAGGTCCCACTCTTACGACCTCGTTTAACCTTAATTACCTCCCCAAAGGCCCTATCTCCAAATGCAGTCACATTGGGGGTTAGGGCTTCAATATACAAAGTTTGTTCCACAATTCAGTCCACAGTAGCATCTCTCCCATGGCCCTCTGTTCAGGTGACTATGATATCATGGAATGAGCACTAGATGTCAGCCAGGTCAACTTTTGCTCTCATCCCAACCCTTCCTCCTTGGGAAGCCATTTAATTTCTATGGGTCTCAGTATTGTCATGGGGAGTGGGGCTGGGGAGAAACATAACCTTTTCTTATAGTTGTACAAAAGGTTAAATCTATTCATGAAGGAGGAGGCATTTTTGTGCCCTGAACACTTAAGGAATTCTTAGTCACAGCCTTCCAGGTCCCTTTAGTGGTCTAACAATCAAACAACCAAAGCCCAGCTCCATCCTCATCCCTGAGCATACACCCATCATACTGACCTCCTGCCTGCTAGGAAGTGCAGAAGGAGTAGCATTCTTTTTGTTGGCCATTGTTTAGAATGAAGACCAAGGATAGTAAATGTTGTGTTGCTAAGGATTCTCAGCTGTGTTCCGTCTCAGCATGGTCTGATTGGGTGGTGGGTCTACCTTGGGCACTGGGGGAGGGGAAGGCTTAGCTCAGACTCCCTAGGACTCTAGGGCCCAATCACTGGGCTCTTGTTTTTCAGTTTTCTAGGCTCTCAGTAATCCTACTAGCACTCTCCAGTGTGGAGATGTATTGTTCAAGGATATGAAATCACACTGTCAGAAGACAATAAGCACTGTTTAATGATTAAATAAAAAACTGCTATCCTGTCAATCCTCAGTATTCACAGAAATGAGCATTGTGACTTACACTAAGCAAACATTCCACCAGTGGATTCCTGTGCATAAGCACCAAGCATTGCTAAGGAAGCATGGGTAGACTTCATGCCTTGAGCATCATACCTTGAATGGTAAAGCAAATGGACAGGAGACCATCACAGGTCATCTCAGACAAGACATCTCTCTCTCTCTATATATATATATATCCCTAATATGCAAATAGACATAAAAGCAGAACAACTGAACAATCGGTCGCTATGATGTGCGCTGACCACCAGGGGGTGCGCGCAGAACGTGGCGGGCATTGGCAGTGGTGGGATGGTGGAGCAGGTGAGCAGGGGCATCAGACCAAGATGGGCACTGGTCACTGTCATTGGGGTGAGCCTCTGGTGGTTACTGAAAATTCTTTGCTCCCACGCGTAGTGGTCCCACCGGGCACTCACACCTGCTACCAGCACCCACACCTGCTGCCGGCGCTGGCCCCACTCGCACCCACTGCCGGCTCCCGAGCCACCACTCTCACCTGCTGACAGTGCTCAGTGTCAGCCCCGATCGCTCAGCGCTGCCAGCGGGTGCGAGCAGCTGCCAGCCCCAATTGCCCCTGAAGGCTTCTCCACCTCCCCCTGCTCCTGAGGGGTGATCAGGACCAGCAGCCACTGCTCGCACCCGCAGCCGGCACTGGAGCCACTGTTCGCACCCACTCCTGGAACCTGCGCTGGTCCCAGTGGCTGTTGGCCCCAATTGCAGGTGCAAGCAGTGGCTGTTGGCCCTGCTCCTGAGGGGTGATCAGGGCAGCAGTACTGCTTGTACCTGCTACGGTGCCAGTGACTGGTGCTGGCAAACAGGGAACCTGGGGGCTGTTGCAGGAGAGGCCAGGCAGGCCACGGAGGATGGGCCAAGACCCTCCTCTGTGCCCACTCACAGCTTCGCAGCCTGCAGTTCCTTTCAAGGTGCATGAATTCGTGCACTGGACCCCTAGTTTAACAAGCCTTTAAATAGTTACAAGCATATTTCCCTATGTTTACATGCCTCTCACTTCTGTATGCTCTAATAGCACTTTTTCATTCTGTCATTAGCCCTTCCCATGAGGCATTATAATTACATGATTCTACTTCATCTCTCTCACTAGTCAACGAACTCCTTGAGGGCCAGGAGCACCTCCTATTAATCTCTCTGTTGCCAAAGCCTGGCACACAGTCTCTTCATTGTTAAATTTGTCTGTGGGATGACATAGCAGGTGAACAAAGAAAGGCGCTGTCAAGTTCCAGAGCTGGAGATGCCAGTCATGTCTTCCTTTCCTTGTCCCTTTCTCCCATATCTCGTCA
>NW_005871069.1:300358-303417 GCF_000147115.1 Myotis lucifugus
TTCTCACTCAAGTACATGCTTAGAAGAGGAAGGAGGAGTGAGAGAAGGGAGAGGAGAGAGAAACATTGACTGGCTGCTCTCCAAATGCAACCCGACAGAGGATCTAACCTATAACCCAGGTACATGCCCTGACCTGGAATTGAACCACAACCCCTCAGGGCACGGGATGATGCTCCAATCACTGATCCACTCTGGCCTGCGGGTGGGCATTTATTATGTAGTTAGAACATGTTCTAAGAGGTATTACTGTAACACCCGTTTTATAGATGCAGAAACTGAGGCAAGTACAAACTGAGCTAAGTAACTTGAACCAGGCAGGGTTGGAGCACCTAACCTCCACTTGCTTGGCTCTCAGGCAGAGAGAAAAATCTGCAGAGAGAGTTTCTGTTACCTCCAAGCAACAAACTATTCAGAATCAATTGCTCCCTACATTCTAAAAGAGAGACCAAGGAGGTCCCCGGAACATAAAGTCAGAGCAGCAGAGTGTTCCCAGCCTGAGAGCCACAGGGGAGTCCTCAGTGCCACAGACTGTCTCAGTGTCTGTGAGAAAACCTGTGTTACTTTGGAGGCCTGTCTTGGGTTTGGCAAAAATCAGATAAGCCTGGGTGGTCCTTCTGTCTCTTCCAGAGTGAAATCCAAGCCCACTGGAGTATGAGGTCCTAACTAGCAGTGACTTTGTGTGCCTGATATCTAGTGCAATATCTCCCACATGAGATGCTGAATGAATGGATGCCCAAAATGAGAGATGGAACCATTAGCTGATCCATTAAAAAATGGTTGACAGGCAATATGAACCTACTATTGGGCTAGACTGGTGAGGATACAGGGGTGAACAGGACACATTTCTTCTTCAAGGAGTCACAGTGTAGAAAAGAACCTGAGCAGGCACATGAGATGCAGTGCAGTGCTATGAATGTTGTGATGTACATGCACATGGGGTACCCAGCATGGCCACTGTGTCTGCCAAGAAGTTGCAGGTATATAGGTGGAAACATATTTTACCCAAATGATTCATCTGAACAGAAGATGTGAATAGGGTTAGGAAAAATAAGGGGAGCGGGTGTGGTATCTATACTAATAAAAGGGTAATATGCTAATTAGACCGGATAGACCAGATGTTTTTCAGACGTCATTCTGGACAAAGCCACAGTGGTGGGGGCCGAGGCAGAGGTGGTTAGGGGTAATCAGGCAGGCAGGCAGAGCGGTTAGGGGTGATCAGGCTGGCAGGGGAGAGCAGTTAGGGGTGACCAGGCCAGCAGGAGAGAGCAGTTAGGGGTGATCAGGCAGGCAGGCAGAGTTGGTTAGGAGCAATCAGGCAGGCAGGCAGAGTGGTTAGGGTGATCAGGCAGGCAGGCAGGTGAGCAGTTAGGAGCCAGCAGTCCTGGATTGGAGAGGGTGCAGGCCGTGCTGAGGGACCCCCCGCCCCGTGCATGAATTTTGTGCACTGGGCCTCTAGTCCTATCTAATAATAGAGAAACATGGTAATTAGCCGTACCTCCGCTACCCTTCCCATTGGCTAATCAGGGCGATATGCAAATTAACTGCCAACCAAGATGGCGGCCGGCAGCCAGGCACTGAAGCAAACAGGAGGCTTGCTTGCTTCAGTGACGGAGGAAGCCAACGTTCCCCGCCTGCCTTGCCGGCCTCTGAGCTTGCAGTTTAAGAAACATTGTTACAAATATAGAAGCTAAACAAAACCCCAGAAACCTGCTTTCAGCCAGCCGGGCTTCAGCCAGCAGGACTGCAACATTGTTTCAATTATAGAACAAACGCAGATCCCTGCTTTCAGCCAGCCGGGATCTCAGAGCTGGAGTGAGCAGGACCGCAACAGTGTTACAATTATAGAACCCAAACAAACCAGATACCTGCTTTCAGCAGCCAAGGCCTCAGAGCTGGAGCCAAGCCTCAGAGCTAAAGCTGGCCCAGAATAAAAAAAAAAAAAGAAAAAAAGGACAGGTTGGAAGCTTCAGTCACCCGCCAGCCTGAAAACGGCCCTCAGCCCCTCACCCAGACTAGCCAGGCACCCCAGTGGGGACCCCCACCCTGATCCAGGACACCCTTCAGGGCAAACCAGCTGGCCCCCACCCATGCACCAGGCCTCTATCCTATATAGTAAAAGGGTAATATGCCTCCCAGCACCGGAATTAGCGGAGCCGCGAGGCCTCCCAGCACCAGGATCAGCGTGACAGGGGGCAGCGACCAAACCCCCTGATCGCCCTGTGGCTCTGAGTGTGACAGGGGGTGGGGCCACAGCCTCCCTATCTGCCCTGCTCTGTTCGTGACAGGGGAAGGCATCCCAACCCCCTGATCAGCCCTGCTCTGTGCCTGATAGGGGGGAGCTCCCCAACCCCCTGATCGCCCTGCAGCTCTGTGTGTGACAGGGTGCGGCGCCCCAACCCCCTGATCGGCCCTGCTCTGTGTGTGACAGGGTGCGGCGCCCCAAACCCCCCCGCCCCAACGGGCCCTGCTCTGTGCCTGACGGGGTAGAACCATAACCTCCCCATCGGCCCTGCCCTGAGTGTGTCAGTGGCGGTGCCCCAACCCCCTGATGGGCCCTGCTCTGTGCGTGACAGGGGGGAGCTCCTCAACCCCCTGATCGGCCCTGCTCTGTGTGTGACAGGGGGTGGTGCCGCAACCTCCCTATCGACCCTGCCTTGAGTGTGACAGGGGGCGGTGCCCCAACCCCCCAATTGGCCCTACCCTGAGCGTGACTAGGGGTGGCATCGCAACCTCCCGATCCGCCCTGCTCTGTGCATGACAGGGGCCGGTGCCCCAACTCCCCAATCGGCCCTGCTCTGAGCCCAACCAGGGGCTGCACCTAGGGATTGGGCCTGCCCTCTGCCACCCAGGAGCAGGCCTAAGCCAGCAGGTCATTATCTCCCGAGGCGTCCCAGACTGCGAGAGGGCACAGGCCAGGCTGAGGGACCCCCTCTCCCCCCCGAGTGCACAAATTTTTGTGCACCGGGCCTCTAGTCCTAATATATAAAAACCCAGGGTCCATAATGACCAACCCGAACACTGTAAGTCAGTCCTGCAGACTGCCAAGGGGGCTGTGGGTC
>NW_005871069.1:303517-304673 GCF_000147115.1 Myotis lucifugus
CGCTGACTGACATAGAACCCAACCAATCAGAACCAAATTGGCTGGCAGGGGAGGGCAGTTGGGGGCGAGATCAGGCCAGCAGGGGAGGGGAGTTAGGGGCAATCAGGCATGAAGGCAGAGGCAGTTAGGGATGATCAGGCAGGCAGGCAGGTGAGTGGTTAGGAGCCAGTGGTCCAAGATTGCAAGAGCGATGTCTGACCACCGGTTTAGGCCCGATCCCTGTGGTTGGACATCCCCCAAGGGTCCCCGATTGGAGAGGGTGCAGGCTGGGCTGAGGGAACCTCCCCCCCCCCCTCCGTGCATGAATTTTATGCACCGGGCCACTAGTCCTATATAATAAAAGGCTAATATGCAAATAGACTAAACAGTGGAACAACGGAACAACCAGTCGCTATGATGTGCACTGACCACCAGGGGGCATGCGTGGAACATGGCAGGTGTCGGCAGCAGGCGGCAGAGCGTGGAACATGGCGGGTATCAGCTGTGGCGGGATGGTGGAGCAGGTGAACAGGGGCACCAGACCATGGTGGGGCACTGGTTTCTGCCATTGGGGCAAGCCTCTGGTGGTTACTGAAAATTCTTTGCTCCCATGCACCATGGTTCTGCTCAGCACTCACACCTGCTGCCGGCACCGGCCCCACTTGCACCTGCTGCCTGAGCCAGAGCCACCACTGGCACCCACTGCCAGCACCCAGCACTGGCCCTGATCGCTCAGCACTGGCAGTGGGTGTGAGCGGTGGCTGCTGGCCCTGATCGCTCCTCAAGGCTTCTCCACCTCCCCCTCCTCCTGAGGGGCAATCAGGCTGGCAGCCTCCATTCACACCCACTGATAGTGCCAGCCCAACTCGCACCTGCTGTTGGCTCTGGCCCGAATCGCTCCGTGCTCAGTATGTGGGAGCGGTGGCGGTGGGAGCGGGGCTGCTGGCAGACAGGGGACCAGGAGCTGCGGCGGGAGGGGCCGAAACCTACCCCTGTGCCCACCACAACCTCACAGCCCACATTTTCTTTCAAGGTGCACGAATTCATGCACTGGGCCCCTAGTAATAAAATAAAAAGAATGTAGTCTTTGTCCTTGGTTCCTGGCACAGAGTTCCTAAAACCTTTGGGACCTCCTGAGTATAGGAGTGTCCTTTGTTATTCATGATGAGCCCTTTTT
>NW_005871069.1:305050-323215 GCF_000147115.1 Myotis lucifugus
TTCCATTATGTATATGGGGATATATTTTACGTCCCCCATAAGAGGATGATTATGAAGAAAGAATGCTTATTGCAGATTACTTTTTTAAAATTCTCACTCAAGTACATGCTTAGAAAGAGGAAGGAGGAGTGAGAGACATCAATGTGAGAGAGAAACATTGACTGGCTGCTCTCCAAATGCAACCCGACAGAGGATCTAACCTATAACCCAGGTACATGCCCTGACCTGGAATTGAACCACAACCCCTCAGGGCACGGGATGATGCTCCAATCACTGAGCCACTCTGGCCTGGCCAGATTACATTTATTATTTAGTTAGAACATGTTCTAAGAGGTATTACTGTAACACCCGTTTTATAGATGCAGAAACTGAGGCAAGTACAAACTGAGCTAAGTAACTTGAACCAGGCAGGGTTGGAGCACCTAACCTCCACTTGCTTGGCTCTCAAGCAGAGAGAAAAATCTGCAGAGAGAGTTTCTGTTACCTCCAAGCAATAAACTATTCAGAATCAATTGCTCCCTACATTCTAAAAGAGAGACCAAGGAGGTCCCCGGAACATAAAGTCAGAGCAGCAAAGTGTTCCCAGGACAAGGAAAAAGAACCGTGGAAACCTGGATAGCAGGAGGGGTGTGGAAGGCCCCTTTAGGCATTGTCTGTGGAGCTTCAGCTGTGCTCAAAGTACTGAGAGTTGGGGTTGGGGGGCACAGTGATGAGAAGAATTGTCCTAAACTAGAAGCTGTAAATGATGGAAGTAGGCACCGACTTTGGAAATATCAAAGGCTGCTCCATAGTGTGTTAGTACAAGTCAGCTGACCATAAACTTTTGCTAACACCACCTGCACTATGAAATGCTTTTCTCCAGCAAGGCTTGCATCCTAGGCTTAGGAACAAAAATGGGAGAGTAAGGGTGATCTAGGAATAGAGGTTTGTTTGTTTAGTTTTTTTTTGGGGGGGGGCAGGGGTGGTACATTAGAACAACAATGGAGTTCGTGATGTTAGCCAGATATGGTGAAAATAGTGGACTAAGAGTCTAGGCAAGAGAAGGGAGAAATGAAAACAGAAGAAAGCAGGGTGGTAAAGAAAAGCAGATGCATAGAAAAGCTAACCTACTAAAAATCTCAGTGCAAGTGAAAACAGGTATAGTGGCAGTGAAATAGCACCAGATGTTAGATTGGTGGAGTCAGACCAGATCTTGGTTCAGTAACCTCAGTACTTGAGTCTTGGCTGCGAAAGAATTCAGAGTCAAACTCACACTATAAGAGAAAGTTTTATTTAGAAAGTCACAAAGGTAGAAGTGAGCCATAAAAGAAATGGGCTCAGGAAACAAGTTACAGAGGCCAAAGAAGAGTCCTTAGAGCTTAGGAGAAAGAGGGCAAGGAAAACATGCCTGGGAGAATGGGGCGGGGAAAGGTGTGGTGTGCTCCATAGAGAGAGCTACACAGGGTCCTTCGTCTTGAGGGTATTTATTTGGAGGTCTCAGGAGCGGATCCCAGTAGAATATTCATCAGCTTTCCAGGTGTGTTCTTCAGGGTCATGGTCTCTGCTGATTGGTGGGCACCAGGGCAGAGGGTCATTAGTCAATGCAGCTGGTTCTGAGGTCAGCTATGGCATCACTTGTCTGGTTTTGCTGCCTTTCTGGGCCTGGAGCTGAAACACAACTGAGGCCTAGATGTTATCCCTAGGGGTTAATGCTTAAGGTCATGGTCCAGCAAGGGCCTGCATGGGAGTTGGACAAGGCCACTCTTCAGCCCTTGTTCTTCCTCAAAGACAGTCTGCTGCATAACTAGCAACATGTCAGTGGAGGAAAGGTCAGGGGAGGGTCTGAACTGCATGACCAGCGATATGAAAGGTCAGAGGGTATAAACCACATGACCAGCGATATGAAAGGTCAGAGGGTGTAAACAACATGACCAGTGATATGAAAGGTCAGGGGCCCCAAACTGCATGACCAGGGATATGCTAGATGCGGAAAGGTTACCCTGGGAGCTAGGTCCTTGTTTTCCCAGTTTTGCCCCTTGGTAGGCACCTGTGGCTTTCTACCTGGTGACCTTCTGTCCCTGGCCCATCATCCTTGCTCTGTTCATGTCTGTCTAACAGACTACCACAGGAGTACCTAAGTTGGGATCTGGAAGCAACAAAGCTGTATTCAAGCTGGGATAATCAATCTCAGAGTTGATGGCATTTATGATAACAATGAAGTCAGGACATTACTTGGGCTGAATTGTCCCCTCTCCCCCATTCATATGTTGAAGCCCTAATCCCCAAATACGACTGTATCTGGAGATAGGGTTGCTAAGAGTTAAGTAAGGTTAAATGAAGTTACAGGGAAATAGTCCCTATGTATATATATAGTTCTGGCAGCCTGAGCTGACTAATACAATTTGTGGCCATGGGAGAGAGAGCTATGTGGAGTGGAGAAAAAGGTCACTGGATTTGAGGAAGTCACAGAACTGAGAAGTCAGAATTGCAGAGTTGAGTCAGCCATCTAAACATTAAAGTCACCAGAATTATGGTAGGACATAGAGTGGTGAAGACAATGAGCAGTTGCTTAAGTCATTAAAGCACATAGGAGGGGACTGGCCAGGAGGAGTGAGATGCAGCACATCAGAGGGAGAGAATACAGACTAGCCAGATAGGGGAGTCTCAAAGCCGTAGAAGTGACTGAGAAGAGGCAACTTCTAGTCCTGATCCTGAGGTCTGAGGATAACAAAGAGCAGCCATTGGTGAGGGTTACTGGGAAAGGAATAGCCCGATATCCTCAGGAGAGGTTGACTTCAGTACAGCAAGGAAAGGTAGGGAATGTGCAGTGGGGAGTTGTGAGTATACAGGTTCCATATTTGATGGATAACAATAGAGGAAGGGCTGGAAGGTGGGTCAGGGAGGAAGTTTCCAGCTCTCCTGAGAAATATTTTCACATCAGTCAACAGTTTTGTGCTGTGGTTGAACTAATAGGACATAATGTTACAAATACATAGATTATAAAACACAAACCATAATCAATTTATAAATAAAATTCATATCTACTATGTTTAATCATCAAAGCAACATATTTATGAACCACACTTTAATCTTATGGACCCTAAGGATAAAAAGAGAAGAAGTGATACATGATAAAAAAAAAAGGGCTTTCATGTTGGGTGATAAGAACGGGTAAGAGGCGTGTGAGCTGAGTGTCTGGTAGGTAGTAAGAATTAGCAACGTGTTGGTCTCTGTGTGCAGAGGGAAGCATCTGAGCCTGCAGAAGTCAGGAACCTGGTCCCAGAGCTCAGGCCAGTGACGGGGTTGGCTGATCCCATTGGGGACAGCAATGGCCTCTGATGAAGGGAAAGAAGAGCAGGTGCCAGGACCCAAGAATGGGGTACAGTGAGAACAAGAAGGCAAACCACGTACTCAACAGACAGGTGACCTAAAAGAAATCTCACTATATTTACTCTGCCATCCAAATATTTAGTTCAGTACACAAATGCTTCAGGCTCAAAGTACCCTTGTAAAGTTTTGTTGGGGCTAAGAAAAACTATATCTTTCCTCCCACCTTCTAAGTCTTTTAGCTGGGTTAATTCTCAAATTAACAGAGATTAACAGGAGAAACATCAAAATTTTACTGTATGTACATGGGGATTTTTTATAAGCATGAAAATTCCAAAGATAGTGAGGCAACATTTGGTATATAAGACAATTTTGAAAAAAGGAGAAGGTGTCTTAGATTTCAGAAGTGAGAACGGGCAATTTACAGGTAGTTGAGAAAGAGTGGAACACACATGGCAGGAAAATTCTGGCCAGGCAAGTCAGAAATAGTGGGACAGAGGGTGTCTAGCTAACTCGCCTGGCTTGAAGCCCCCTAGTTACCATACTTAATTCGAATTAGGCTAAGGAGACATCCTGAGCTCTCTTCCCAAAGCAGGTTTCTCTGTCTGAATCTCTTGGCCATGAAAGGAGGGAAGGTTAAAGGTTCCTTTAAAAAAAAGTTTTTATTGGATTTTTAGAGAAAGAGGAGGAAGGTGGGGGAGAAACATTGATGTGAGAAAGAAATATCAATCATGCGCCTCCTGCACTCACCCTGACTGGGGATCAAGCCCACAACCTGGGCATGTCCCCTGACTGGGAATCATGACCTCTTGGTGCACGGGACGATGTCCAACCAACTGAGCCACACCGGCTAGGGCTGAAGGTTCTTTCTTGGGACTTGTGTTAGGAATTGCCTTCAGTCTTTTTTCATGAAGAAACTGAAGGGAACCAAAGTTTTGCCACCCTTAAGTGCCTTTTGGGGATATGAATTTTTAAGCTGTTTATTAGGAAACAAGGCTCAGAAAGAACCTAGGGTGAGTGTCTGAGAACGAAAATCCTATGTGCCAGCCCTTTAAAAACAGTGACTCTGTCTCCGGTGGCTCAGCTCCCCAGCTGCTAGAAGCCCCACCACTGGTTGCTTCATGGGCAGCTGCCCCAGGCTCTGACTGTCAGGCTGGGGAACCCTGCCTGGGGTGCAGGCCTCTCTCCAGTCTGGGGGAACCCTCCTCACCCTTGGCCTGCTGCTCCTGGGAGCTGGGCCAGCCCCTCTCACCACCCCGCCCTTCCTACCAATCTCAAGGTGGTGTCTGCCCTTCTTTGTTAAAAGTCCCCTCTTCAGCCAGACTTCAGCTGGTATTTCAGAGTAAATGTTCCCCAATTTAGTTCCAGTGACATTCTGGGAGGAGGTGGGAAAAAGATCCACCTACTCTGCTGCCATTTTCCAAACCAAATCACTGTTTTTAAGGATGAACAAAAGGAAACAACCTAAAACTTCATTAATAGGGATATGGATGAATAAACTATAGTAAATTCATAGGAATACTACTAAAATAGCAGCTCAAAATAGATGTATTGTTACCGGAGAGATGAGTGGGCCCAATTTCCCTGTCCCTCGTGGGAGTGGGGCTCTTGGGATAATGAGATGTGGTAAAAGACTTTATTTGCATGGAATTAGATTCCTGGGGTTGTATAGTCCCAGGCCCCTAACCCACTCCCGGAACAGGTGCAGCTGGGGCTTCCGCACAGCCAAAAGCAAAGCCAGAATCCAGAGCAGCTGGGTCCGATGTAGCATCCGGCTAATTAAAGTCCCTCGGTCCACTGTGTGGGTCCCACATGGCCGTGAGTCACGTGGGCAAATGTAGGGGAGGGGGCCCCTGCAACAGGAGTCCCTGGAGTGTAGGCAAGTAGGAGAGGCGAGAGAGAGAAAGGCTCTTTGTCCAGGAGTTTAAATATTTAGGTTTCAAACCCTTGCAGTGGCCACTGACTTGTTTCCAGGTGTGACTGACAGATAAGCACCTTCCTATGTCACTTAAACCTTACTGGGCACACGTATAAACTGCCTTTGCCCGGTTATTTCCTCCACTAATCAGCAGAGAACAGACTTGGAGAGTGATAACTGCAGCTGTCTGGCACAGCTGTATAAACGGCTTGCCTATATTATTGGTCTCCCCCGCACTCCTTTCCTGTTAAATAATAACCAGATTATTACAACGGTATCACCATGTCTCCAAATATCAACCTATACAAATTTTGAAAACATAGAATTGAGAAAAGATGTTAGCTGAAGAACACTGTGTGAAGTGTTATTTATATAAAAGACAAAAAACTGTGACATATTAATTATTTACACGTACACATGTGAAAATATAAAAACGTGTTGGAATGAACAGACCCCAGGTGAGAAGTCCTATTGAGGAGAGGGTGGGGGTGGGCGACCGGAGGAACATGAAGGAGTTTCTACCACGTCTTTAAAAAACATGAAGCAGATATGTCAACATGTGTAAAATCTGGATAGTACATGCTTATATTATTTTCTGCACTTTTCTGTATGTTTCAAATACTTCAGAGAAAGAGGGGCTCTCCTGGCACTCTGAGCCCCTTCTTGAGCCCCAGCCACCCTGAGCTATTCGTCGGCCCCCAATCATCTGGTAAACCTCTTCTCCTCCTCAAATTGGGGTCAGTGTCGTGGACATAGACAATAGCATGGTGAAGGCCTGGGGAGGGGGTGGGAGTGAGGAGGAGGGGGTCAATGGGGGAAAAAGGGGTCATCTGTAAAACTTTCAACAATATAGATAAATCAAATGGGGGCCAGCCAACAGTGAATCACCTAGTGGCTTTTTGGAAATGTTGCTCCTCAGGTCCTACCCAGATGCGCAGATTCAGAATCTGCAATGTATCAAGTTCCAGGTAATACCTGTGTACAGTGAAGTCTGGGCAGGCTCCTGACAGTGCTCCTGCTGCCTCCAGCCTTCTGCCCACGGTCCCTATTACCTAGCTAACTCCTAAAGCTCAGTCTGGATGTACGTCAAGCTTGGTCTGTTCTGTGATCTCTTTGAACCCTTATCTAGCTCTGGAGTCTTCTACGTACACCGATTTTTTCAAAACAGACAACATTATTGTCCTCTGCTAACTGGACTGTGAATTCCTTATCAGTTCCTATAGCTTTGGGGCACTTGTCCTATCACAGTATATGTCACTGGCACAGGTTCAATGACTGTGCTATGGATGAGTCAGAATCTACCTTTTAGGTACCAGTAAGGCCATCATCCTTACTAAACTATCCAGGGAGTGGAGGTATCTGCTTCTGGAGCACTTAATACAGAGAATTAATTATTTACAGCCCAACCGGCGTGGCTCAGTGGTTGAGCATTGACCTATGAACCAGGAGGACACAGTCAGAGCACATGCCCAGGTTTTTGTCTCAATCCTCAGAGTGGGGTGTGCAGGAGGCAGCCAATCAATGATTCTCTCTCATCATTGATGTTTCTCTTTCTCCATCTTTCTCCCTCTTCCTTCCTCTCTAAAATCAATAAAAAAATATATTTTTTAAAAGCCTAATGAAAGACGTGGACCTTCTCCTCAGATAAATGCACATGACTATATAATTTCAGTATCCACAAACTCCAAGCAAAGAGCTTCTGCCCTAAAGTGGACAGGCTGTGTAGGATCCCCTTCCCTTGCATTGTTGGGAGTTTCCCACTGTGTCACAGGAACAAAAATGTGTCCATGACAGTAACATTGTTGCTGAGAAAACAATCCCAGTAACCCACAGAAAATCATGACCACTTTGAATTCTCTGACCATTTCTGGCTGATAAAGTGATGTTTTGAAGTATTCTCAGGTTGGATTAATCCCATAATTTCCACCTGTAGGTGCAGAAGACAGGAAGTCGCCATGAGAATGGACATTTCCTGGTCAGAGGCAGTCATGGGAGGAGGGATGGGGCTGAGTGAGCAGCAAGGCCTGTCCTCAGTGACCTGGACCAAAGGATTTTATCCAGTGGCTGTTTTTTTTTCTTAAAATAAGTAGCAGTCAGAAAAGCAGTGGAAATATTTCATTCCACTTACAAGCACCATCTAACTACTACATGTTTCAAACATAATAAACAAGTAACTGCCAAAGGGATCAAGAGATGGGAGGAGCCCTGCAAAGACCAGGGTGACATAAGAAGCCCAGAGCATCAGGTCATACTCAACCCAACTGGGTGCCCATTTGCCTCAAAGAAAAGTCTCACATCCACCCCTTTGGCCCCCAATCCCTTTGGGAGAAACAGTACCTTCTCTACAGTAGACATCTCCCTGACATTCAGTGGTTGGACCTCTGTGTACTTATATAATAACCAGAGGCCCTGTGCGTGAAATTCATGCACAGGTAGGGTCCCTAGGCCTGCCCAGCAAACAGGGGCAATCAGGGCCTTCTGGCTGCCAGCCGGGGACTCCCTTCCCTGGCTGCCGGCTCCTGGCTGCTGGCTGGGGTCTTCCTTCATTCCGCGCCACCCCCTTGGTGGTCAGCACATGTCATAGTGATAACCGAACTCCCTGTCTCCCAGTCAAACTCCTGAGGGGACACTTTGCACATTAGCTATATATATATATATATATATATATATATCACACACATATATACTAGAAGCCCAGCGCATGAAATTTGGGCATGTGGGGGAGGATCCCTCAGCCCAGCCTGCACCCTCTCGCAATCTGGGACCCCTCGGGGGATGTCCGGAACCCCTGCGGGATCGGGCCTAAACCAGCAGTCGGACATCCCTCTCACAATCCTGGACCACTGGCTCCTAATCACTTGCTTGCCTGCCTGCCTGATAGCCCCTAACTGCCCCTGCCTGCCTGCCTGATTGCCTCTAACCACCTCTGCCTCGGCCCCTGCTGCCATGGCTTCATCAGGAAGGTCATCCGGAAGGACATCCAGAATGACATCTGGAAGGTCATTTGGCTGCCTGGTGTAATTAGCAACTTACGCTTTTATTATTATAGACTAGAGTCCTGGTGCATGGATTCGTGCACTGGTGGGGTCCCTCGGCCTGGCTTGTGCCTTCTCGCAATCTGGGGACCCCACCGGTGCAAGAATCTGTTATAAGATCTTTGGTTAATCTCTTCCCACCCTCCCCCCTCCCCTCTTCCCTCTGAGATTCATCAGTGTGTTCCATATTTCCATGCCTCTGTGTTGAGCATCTGCTCCCTGGTGGTCAGTGCGCATCATAGCTACTGGTCGAACAGTCCAATGGTCCAACAGTTGAACGGTCGCTTAGGCTTTTATATATATAGATAGCCATTCTGACAGGTGTGAGGTGATATCTCATTGTGGTTTTAATTTTTATTTCTCTGATTAGTGACATTGTGCATCTCTTCCTGTGTCTATTGGCCGTCAGTAGGTCCTCTTTGGAGAAGTGTCTATTCAGGTCCTTTGCCCATTTTTTAAATTGGACAATTTTTTTAAATTTTTTTTTGGTATTGAGTTATATTAAGTTCTTTATAAATTTTGGATATTAATCCTGATCAGATGTATCATTGGTGAATATGTCTGCCCATTCAGGGGTTGTTTTTTCATTTTGTTTATGGTTTCCTTTGCTGTGCAAAATCACTTTGCTGCGATGCAGTCCCATTTACTTATTTTATTTTGTTTCCCTTGCCCAGAAAAAAAACATTGCTAGGAGAAATGTCTGATATTTTACTGCCTATGTTTTCTTCTAGGAGTTTTATGGTTTCAAGTCTTACATTTAATTCTTTAATACATTTGCAGTTTGTTCTTATGTATGGTAAGAAGGTGGTCTAGTTTCATTTTTTTGCACATATCTGCCAAGTTTTCCCAAATGCATTTATTAAATAGACCATCTTTACTCCATTGTATGTTCTTGCCTCCTTTGTCAGATATTAGTTTACCATATTTATCAGGTTTATTTCTGATCCATTGACCTATATGTTTGTTTTATGCCAGTACCATGCTGTTTTGATTACTATGGCCTTATAGAATAGTTTGATATCAGATAGTCTGATTCCTCCAACTTTGTTCTTCTTTTTCAAGATTGCTGTTGCTATTCAGGATCTTTTGTGGTCCATATAAAGTTTTGGAATATTTTTTCTAGTTCTGTGAAATATGGCATTGGTATCTTAATAGACTGCTTTGGGAAGTATGGACATTTTAATTATGTTAATTCTTTCTATCCCTGAGCGTGGTATATACTTCCACTTATTTGTATTTTTTTCAATTTCTTTCTTCAGTATCTTATAAATTTCTGAGTATAGGTCTTTTACATCTTTGTTTAAATTTATTCACAGGTATTTTATTTTTTTTATTTTTATGCAATTGTGAATAGAATTGTTTTATTAGTTTTCCTTTCTGAATTCATTATTCACTAGAGGCCCAATGCACGAAATTCATGCAAGAGTAGGCCTTCCTTCCCCCAGCTGCCGGCACCAGCTTCCCTCTGGCTGCCGGCAGGCACCCAGGACCCAGGCTTTCCTCGTAGCCCTGGCTTCATCCAGAAGGACGGAAGGACATCCGGAAGGATGTCTGGTCTAATTAGCATATTGCACTTTTATTATTATAGATATTTGCACCATTTTTAACTTTGTAACACTTTCATGTGTTGGTCTAGCATTTTAATTATGTTGTCAGAAAGAAAGAATAACTTCTTCTTCCACTCAGCCCACAACCCCAGACAAGTCCGCACAGCATGAGGGGCTCCCTCGGACCCCAGGCCCGGTCATCTAAGCCTTGTTTGTGTGGAGCTCTCCCATGTTTGTGAGATGAGTCCCTGGAAATGGAAGTTAGCTCTTCCTAGATTCTGAGCACTGAGGTCAGAGGCTGATGGAATAAAAGACTTAGTCATTTTGAAAAAGGCCCAGAAATTCCACGCAGTGTAGAGTTCATGAGAGGCTAGCCTTTCCACAGGAATTGCCTCTCGTTTGAGGGCTCAAATTGTCTCTCAGTTCTGGAGATAAAGTGAAACTTTGAATGGGTAATGCTTTTGTTTTGGATTTCAGGTTACTTTAAATATTTCATTGATTTTTTAAAAAATAAGTCAAATTTATCAAAATAATAGAAGTGAAAGATAGTGGAACTTGCTTTCTCACCTCTGCTGGTTGACTAAGTTATCTGGCACTAACAGGAGAGTCGATATGTTTCTTAGTGGAAAAGCTGAATTTGCCTTGTGTTATTCATCTCTCTCTATTCACCATTTATTGAGCCCCTACTAGGTACAAATTACGAAAGATACCCAGTTGGGTCTTCAGAGAACTAAAAGTTTCAGGGAGGAACTCAAAGAGAACCTATTTTCATACATTTAAGCTATATGTTTATGAGAGATGAAGCTGGAGAATGAGCAGGGAAAATGCCCTGTTGATTGTGTGTCAGTAGTTCTGTTATTGATTATATGGTATTCTACACACATTCCATTTCCAGGGAGGCAGCATCCAGAATTTAGTGACTGGGAATCAGAAAAACTAACTATGTCCTCATCCCAGGCTGAACTCTGAGAAACTCTTTGATTTTGGTCAAAAATTTCAATTTTTCTGAAGCCTCAGTTTTCTCTCCCAGAAAATAGAGATTTAAGGTAGATGACTAGAGATTCCATTTATCTTCATTATTTGTTTTCATTCCAAAATGGTATTTTCCTGCCCAGGCAAGGGAGAAATTATTAATTTTGTGTTGTTCTGGAAGAAAATGGTCGGGGTGCTCTGGCAAATACACTAACAAGCTTCTCCCACTCTCCACCCCCAAGTTGCTTCTTCCCTGCTTCTATTTGGACAGATCACCTCTGGACCTTCAGGTCGCTATTAAAACAAATGAAAAGAACCCTATTCCTCCTTGGCCTGGGCAAAAGCACAGTGGCTATTTGCAAAGGTACATAAAGGCCTTAATTAGTGTTAGTTCACACTTGGGTTTGATGCAAAATAGCATCTCATAGCAACAGAGAACTTCAAACAGTGTGGCCGAATTCCAGTGCAGACACTAATGGAAGCAAGGGAAAAACAAAGGGGAAGAGGAAAATGAGAGACTTTGGGACTGAGTCCAGAAGCTTGGGACTTGGTAATTAGAAGAGGGCGAGGAGCCATTGGAATTATTTTCCTAAGTAGCCTCAGTAGCTGATTAGTATGTTCATCTGAGGTAACGGAAGATCCCTAACAAACTATCCATAAAGGGGCACTTGTGTTGAAAATTGCCAAGTCAGGACCAGCAGGGCTTCACACCCTGAGATTTAATTAGGTGGGTCACACCTCCGAAAGGAGGAGAAATAAAACATGTGGAAGATGGAGCCCAGAGGAACAGGACACTGTTTTGACTTTGTTTTCGAATCCCTTTTTCTTACCACAGTTAGAAAGGGATGCCTCTTTGGCTAAAAGCAAATATAAAACGTCCCTTTCTGTGGAGAACACGTGGGCTGGGAATGATTGAAATTCTTCTCCAATTCCTCTTGGGATTTGGACACTTTTATTAAATGAAAATGCGGAGGGTAAAGGTTCAGCAGAGGTTAAAAGTGGAGTGGTGTTTAAAGAGGGCATGGAGAAGAAAGCAAGCTCTTTAACAGCTAGTCAGAGCCTCATCTCACATGGCCACCAGGCCGGCTTCTTCCCCTCACAGCTTTCAGGAAACCCTTACCTCCAGAGCCACTTTAAGGGCAACAGAAGAAATTCTACCTCCTTATTTTATAGTCACAGGTCATTTTAAGTCCCCAATGATATTTCTCAGCTTAATCACTAATCAGCCACTTTTCTTAAAGTCAAGAGTGTAAACATTTTCACAATTGAGAGTATTTGGAAGAATGTGCTGCAAACTCCAAATGTAATTTCAGGAAAAGAGGGCCGGGAGGTGTGAACAACAGCACCTCTCTCAGGAGCCTGCTGTCCCCACTGGAAGAGCAGAGACTTGTGTGGACACATTTGGGCCTGCTCGTTACAAACATCCATTTCTGTTTGCAAAAGCCTCATCTAACGCATGGCTTTACGGTCATTTTCAATAAGTAACTAGATGAATAAAAAGGGCAAAAACATAAAATAGAACTCTCGGCAAACGAAGTGAGGTTCCCCGTTTTTGGCAGAAAGTTTCCAACAGGATCTAGGGAACTATGCCTGCTGCTGTGTTGACTCAAACCAGTTCCAGCTCCAGCCTGGAGGCTGAGTCCTCATGAGGCTCCAATGAAAGGTGAGGACTGAATGGTTTGCCTGAGCTTCTGCTCAGTGCTGCTTGGAGCAGGCAGAATTTCTGAGCATCTCATACAGTGAAGGCAGGGAAGACGGAATTTTATATTTCAGTGCAGTTTAGATAACTTGGAGTCCATGGTGGTCTTGCAGGTAGTAGTTACCTTTAATTTATTCACTGAATTTTCCTGAAAAGTGGAGGGTTTTTTCTTGACATATTTTGCAACTAACACTTTATCTATTTTCTCTTTCATATTAAGGGCCCCCAAAAGACAGCTATACATATTTTTAAAAATCTAGAATTTGCATGTCATTTTTAACAAGAAAATTGAAATGGACATTGTTGTTTCTCCTTCCGTGCCATGTGGATCAAGCTTAGCCAATCAGAGCATCACAGTCCTGGAGCCACAGGGATAGGCTGAAAAATAGCACATGACCCAGCCAGCAGCAGTCAGAGCCAATGAGGTGGGCTGTGATATTTTTGGAGGTTTTAGAGAAGAAGTATTCTTTCTGCTGGAGCTGCCCCCTGACTGGAAGCTCTTTCAGTTGGCTCCTGTGTCCCTTTGACATAATCCTATCCGTGTGTGTGTGTGTGTGTGTGTGTGTGTGTGTGTGTGTGTAGGTGTTCAGCACTTCCTTACTTTCTGACACTACAAGATTCCCCAGGCTCATCTCATATATCTCCTGCCCCAATTTTATAATAAATTATTTCCCGAAAGAGCCTTGGTTCCTTTTATTAGAGAAAGGTATTAGAAATGGTGCCAGGTGTACTTATTTATATTAGGGTGTTAAATAACCTTCTGAAATAGCAAAAGTGTTTTACTCAATCAAAGTTCAAACATTCAGTTTCATTTTTTAAAGTACTGACTGTTAATTTAAAAAAAGTTTCAGTAACTTTATCTACACATTTTTATGCTTTTTGCTATAGAGACACTAAATATTTAATCAAAGCCCTGAGAGGTAGCCCATAATTTCTGCTAAAGATACTATGCATACAGGTGTAGCTAATTTTTTAAATATAAAAATTCTTTATGACTATCTGATAGTCATAAATTAGAGACAAAATAGTCATGAATTAGAGACCAAAAGTTCATCACATTTTTTGGGGGGGCGGGTGGGGAGGTGGGCAAGAACACCTTGCTTCAGAAAGTATATTCTGGCTCTGTGATCTCCATTTAAGAGTATTCCTTCTCTCAACCTTTTAGCTTCTGGTCATTGAAGGAAATTAGCTTAAACACTTTAGATTTGGCTACACCACCCATGAAGTTGTGGGTTTTGTTCATCTCTATTAGAATTAGTAGGGAAAGAGTTCTTTAAAGAGCTTATTTTGCCTCTCTTAGGAAGTGAAAGTTTCTTCCCTTAAACCTTTGCTACTTGACATTGTTCCCACAAACCCTGCTGATGATGGTTGTCTTCAGATTGCTCACCTCTTATGGAAAGCACAGGTGTCCATACTTGAAACCTGAGATTCATTTGCAACTTTTGGGATGATTTAAAAAAAAAAGAGGCTGTTTCCTTGCTGGAATGAAGAATACAATGTTCACCTGTAAGTCCTGGCATTCTATCCCTTTTCCAGTGTGTCTGTGGGAGGGAGACAAAGAACATTGTTAAGCACAATAAAACAAATGTGACACCTGTGATTTTTTAGCAAACAAAAGCCAGCATCCAATTCTAGATCAATTTGTTGTGCTAGTTTTTTTTTAAAACTCAACAAAAGAATTGAAAATTAAAATTTGAGCAAGCTTCTAAAAGTGATTGAGCCCTATCAATCACATTTACAATTGAATAATTTTTATGTAGACATCTTATCTCCATTTTGTTATCTGTTTCCAGTTGGCCTTTTGATCAGGAGGGTGAATTTGATTAGTACAGATGTATAGCTTTTCTCAAGACATCAACTGTAGGTTTCCTTAGGCTAGATTATGTGACATTTTTATTACTTTTGCCACTGAACTAAAGCAGCTTTTCCATTTATGTTTATGATAGTTTTTGTAAATGTCAAATTCCTTGTTAGAAAGTCAGAGTTAACATTCCAAAAGTCAAAGGCTGATGTCAATAATGTTCATGGATACTCAGTTTGAAGTAATTTCATATCACATTTCCCTCCAAAAATCAAGATAACCTACTTTTCAAATAAATATTTGAAAGAAAGAAATCAGGCTGCAGTCAGAATAAAAAAAAAGATACAGAATATTCTAAAATGTGGTATCTGCCTAGATTTCAAGTATAAACAAAAAATATGAACATACAGGTAAGACCAATGTGAAATCAATTTGCTATGACTAAGTTTGTAATTTTAGGTTAGTTAACCCTTACACCAATTCCTTGGAACTAACTTTATAAAATTATGGAGGATTTGAAATTAGGTTTCTATCAACTTTAGCTAATGTTTTGATTCCTGTTATCTCCAAGGAAATAAACCTGTTCAAGTATATTGGGGATTAGGTTGCATCTTTCTTTTTTCTATCCTTTCATTTTTTAGGAAATGACAAGTTGGTAGGTTATTTAATATGTTTTCAAAGGAAAGGAGAATGGCTCAGCTTCTTTATGGAGATCAGCGAGTTCAGGACACTATCACAAATTGGGGGTCACAGACTCAGAAGCCTTTGGTGGCCAGACAAATGATGTCTGAGAGATGAATGCTGGACGAGGACTGCAGAACACCTGTCCTTCTACTGCATTCCAGGGAGTGTGGCCCTGCAAAGGCCAGGCGTGGAAGCTTCTGCTGTGTGTGTGTTTTAATGTTCAATCTCCTGATTTTCAAATGCTGGCAATCATTTTTCTTCAAAGATTGTGTGTATTCTGTGAGCTGCACTTGGCCTATAAGCCTACTGCCTACAAGCCAATAACTGCCCACAATAATTTCATACTGGGAGCCAATCCATTATGCACAATTATTTATAATAAGGAATATAATTGTCAAGTTCATTTTAATTCTCATTTTTGGCTGATCTGAGCACTATATTTGAGAGCTTAAACAAATATGAAAAGGTTGCTTAGTGATTTAAGAATCAATGTAAACAGAGTTATAGGATTCTGATAGATAACTTGATCAAATAGATGTTGAGTGTCTTACATGTACCAGGCATTGTTTTAGGCATCAGAAATACAACTGACTACAAGGTACCTATCTAGAGGTGGGAGGTAGTAAATAAATAAGTAAACAAGAAAACTAGAACTTAGTGGTAGCTACCACTCAGAAAAGTAGAGTAGGGTAATGCGATAGCAGGTGCTGACTGGTTTCCCCAAAGGAGCCTGTGAACCTAAATCCTCAAGGCTATCAAAGTGTTGAATTCTTCCTAAAGTCTCCTTTTGCTCTAGGTCCCTCAATGAAGTCACTGGAGGTATGTCTTCAGGAACTGAAGACTAGTTTATTTTAAATTGGTTACCTTTTAATTTTCTTGGCTAGATTTGGGGGTCATGTTGATCCCAGAGGGATTTAGGGAAACGTCTATCTAACCAGCAACTTAGTTACAATGCCTGGGTGGGTGCTGCAGAAGGCTCACTACAAACATTTTGTGTTGATTCCTTTAGCTTGCACTTCAGAGAGGACCATTTTCCTGAATGTCCCCAAATTCTGGGAATGTATCATTTGAGGATTTCTACCACCTTTTGGGGACAAGGACTAATAACAGCTTGGCAATGAAACTCCCTGCCAGAGCCAGGGCTTCTCCCACCTAAAAATGCACATTGACAGATACCTTTCAAACTCTTCCCATGGTATTATAATATGTCCCTTCACGTTGACATGGAGAAAACCTGGAATTTGAGTCAAGTTAGAAGATCTGGATTCAAAGCCAGCTATTTGGCTCTGCTGTGGGCCACCTCTTTGATCTGATAGTCTCACAACCTTATCTTGAAGACCCACTTCTTGGGGGTCCTGGGAGGATTGAACGACAGTGTATATTTGAAAGTCAACCCTGCAAAGCTTCATATTATATATTACTAGAGGCCCGGTGCACAAAAATTTGTGCACTCAAGGGGGTCCCTCAGCCCGCCCTGTGCCCTCTCAGTCTGGGACCCCTCGGGGGATGACCACCTGTTGGCTTAGGCCCGCTCCCTGGGGGATTGGGCCTAAGCTGGCAGTCAGACAATCCTCTGGCAGACCAGGAGCCCTTGGGGGATGTGTACTTGCCAGCTGCAGTCGGACATCCTTAGTGCTGCTAAGGAGGCGGGAGAGGCTCCCACCACCACCGCTGTACTGGCAGCCGTCAGCCTGGCTTGTGGCTTAGCAGAGCTCCTCCTGTGGGAGCGCACTGACCACCAGGGGGCAGCTCTTACATTGAGCATCTGCCCCCTGGTGGTCAGTGTTGTCATAGTGACCAGTCATTCCCAGTCTTTCTGCTGCTGGGGTCAATTTGCATATTACCCTTTTATTATATAGGATTATGATTGGAATGGCCATCAAGGTCATGCTTGTTTTGCAATGTTATAATCCAACAAATGGGTAAGGGGGCAGAGCCAAACACAGATAGACCTCTGATGTAACAGTAGGCCACTGAAGAGCAAATAAATATCTTTAAAGTTATATCTGAAATAGAAATGCAGATTGTAAATAATAGTAATTGTAGTAGTGGCAGTAATAATAAATGGCTGACATTTACTGATCACTTTCTCTGTTCCAGGCCTGGAGGTAAACACATTGCATTTATAATATCTTCAAATGGGGTGAGGAGAGGGAAGAAAAAAGTCAAGTCAATAATGCAAAGTTGAAAATAAAGCATTACTGCCAGCACAATGTGCACTATCACCCCCAGAAGCTCTTTAAATATGAGCAGGTCTTGAGAACCCATTTCTTAGAGATTTGGTGTGTTCCGTCTTCCCCTTCTCAGCAGGAAGGCCCACCACCTTCTGCCCCAAGGCCCAGCCCACTGGCAGCATTCAGAAAGAATTGTCTTGGATGTGCCAGTATTTTACCTAGTCGCACATGTTGCCCATAACAAAAAAAGAACTTCAGGTTAAATATGTAGTAAACAAAGAATGGAAATGCAAAAGAATACATTCAGTAGCTTAGAGTGTATCCTTTGTAAAGCAAAAGCATTTCTTTCAACGCCCCCTCAACCCCCAATAAGACTGGAAATGGATTCTTCTCTCAAGACATCCATAAACTTCAGAATATGAAATGTGTCCAACAAGTGGGGATGCTGGGGTGAAAGGTGCCGCCCATTCTCAGCCGTGCATGGGTGCAGAAGGAAATAATGCTCATGTAGCCGTTTGCCGCAGGGCTGGTGTTATTTATATAACGCCGCCGGCTGGGCCAGGTTGGCGCTGGAGCAGGGAGAGGAGGGAGAGGCTTGTCTTCATGTGCGAGAATACAGACGTGTGCGCCTGTGCACTCAGCGTTCGGCGTTTGAAACGTGAATTCTTGAGGAGGGTGTGGGGAATACCATCACCACTCACGTTTATGTATATGTCATTATGTTGGCAACACAGCCTTCTAGCATCGTACTTGTATAGCATTCATTTGGGAGTAGGGAAGAAATGGCGATTTGGGAGTGAGTGCTGCGGTCGGCGGTGGGTGATCCACGCTGCTGGTTACTGAGGACCTGAAACTGACAAATGCGCCCCCTTGATCCTCCACCGAGGACACAAAAATCAACTATATACGCACTTTGAAAAATGGAGAGAGGGTTGCTCCCGAATGCTGGCGACCCTTGGGCTCGCGGCCGGGAGTGGGATGCAGGCAGGTGGGCGGCTGGCATCTCTGAGGCGAGCAGAGGTCACCGAG
>NW_005871069.1:324550-427930 GCF_000147115.1 Myotis lucifugus
GGGAGTCACCTCACTGGCCGGTGCCTACGACGGGGCCAACTGGAACAGCCCCCCGACCACCTCCTTCTCCACTGCCGCCTGGGGGCCCGCGGGCAACCTCAGCAACAGCAGCGGAGCGGACAGGGGCGACACGCCACCCCTGTGGTCCCCTCCGGACAAGGGGGACAACGCCTCTAACTGCGACTGCCACGCGTGGAACTATGGCATCCACACAGGCCTCGTCCAAAACGTGGTCACCAAGGTAAGGGCCGCGACCGCCCAGCCCCGTGTCCTTCTCCTAAGTCCCTTTCACTCCTAGGTCACCTCCACCCTTACCTCCGTCCCTCTCCTTATATACCGAGGTCTAAGCAAGGGCAACCAGGGACGAAGGATGGAGTCCCTAAAGTGATGCTGACCTGTGTGTACAGGCATCCCGCATTGACGTAATAGCCTCCTGTCCCCCAAACAAATGCATTGACTTGAAGCGAGTGCTTTTTGCCGCCCTCCGCAGTGACACGGCCTCCTAACTCTAAAGGGGCACCATAGCCTCTCCTAATTTGCACCCCAAGTTCTGCCCCAGTGCATGTAGGGAAAGAGTCTCCCCCTCCCCCCAAAAGACTAGAGCTTCCTTCTCCCATCCTGCTGGCTGTCACCCTCATGAGGGCAGGAGTGGCCGGTGGAGGGTAAGGCCTCTGACCTGTCACCAAGCCTGCCTTGGAGGCCCTGCCTCATTCAAGGTCTGCTGGCGGTTCCAGGCCCGGGGCTCCACTCTTCCGCCTGGCCAGCTATCGCTATGTCTGCCATGAAGAGCTATCTATCCATGAGCGTAGCGCCTGTTCCCAGATACCTTAGCCATCTCCTGCCTGCTTTGGAAACAGGCTAAAGCCCACTAAGGCACTGAAGTTGTAGCCAGAGAAGCAAAGAGCTTTTGAAAATTCCCTTCCCCCATTCCCAGGTTCGGTCTCCTCCTAAGATGGGCATACTTGGCCTTAGACTTAGCCAACCCACTGTTCCCTCTAGTGATTTCTCAGGACTATAGTAAACATCATGGAGTATAGGAAGGACACTAAGAATGTTTTGGTACCCAGGGACCCCCATGCTCCTACATAGCAGCTGCCTTTATCTGAGGCATTGGGACCCTGATCAGCTTTAGCTGAACTTGCAACTTGCGTCCAGTCCATTGGAGCTCCTCTAGCAGAGGTATTTCATTGGAATGGAACAGTGTTTGGTGAGAGATGTGTGGCCAGCATAAAAATGGAGAATGAGCAATCTTAAAAAATCAGTGCCCAGGACATCTATAATTTTCTGGATTTCTTAACATATAAGAGATATCTTATGCCAGTTTGTCAAGCAGTTTGTGGTTTTTGCCCTTTTTGTGTTTTAAATAACTAATTTGCATTTCCAAGTAAATGTAGACCTTTTCCTCTTCTGGGCAGTTCTGGGCAGAGTTTTAAATGATTTGTTTAAATGTGAGACTGAAATTTAACAGTTTATGATAACCAATGTGCATGTATTTTCCTCCCAAATGTGTGTTCGTAAACTTTGTAGCTCACAGATGTGTAAGATGAAACTCTTACATCATCATAACCCTTGTTTTAATCTTGGCAAGAAATGATCTGTCCTGTGGGAACTGTCTGGATTAGCTGTTAAATAAGGAAGATCCTTTCAACTTAGTTCACCCTGACACCCCGGTCCCCCCAGTGAGGTTGGCCTTCCCAAAGGTGTTTCTGTGATTCTGTTTCCCATTGATGGAGGGCAATATTTGGATTTTGTTTTGACCAGCATGGGGAAATTAACAATGACTATTTTAATAGTCTGTATTTCTGTGCAAGTAAGGATTTGGCAGCATTTTCATATACTCTAAGCCCCCTTCTAAAGAGAGGAAGAATAAAATAGATCAAAGCAAATGCGAGAGGAGGGTGCTCTCTCCTGGGTCAGATGGAGGGCAGACTCAAAAGTTAGGAGGTGGGATAGACTGTCATTAACTTAGTGGTGGGGATCCAGGAACAGCTATTCACACTTTGCCCATGGATGGTGGGAGGAGAGAACTAAAATAGTTCTTGAATACAGGCTATGCAGGCATGTTGGAGAGCTGGAAATTCTTTCTAAATTAGCATTCAAAAGGGTAAAAAATGGCACTAATGTGTGCAGTGTGTTTGGGAGTGCTGGATAAGTCACAGTGACATAGAGCTGACAAGCAAGGCTGGGAGGAGAAGACTCTGGGACAATAGTTAGACACACATTTTCTTGTAAGATAAAGACTAGCAGGCTCATATCGATTCTCACACACAAACAAGATCTAAATAAAGGACTGTCCTTCCACAGTGTTCTGTTCCATAACAAATGCTTTAAAGAGCGTTTAGAGCACATTTTGGCACCTGCACCCAAGCAGACTTTCTCCTCCGTTGGCTGTGCACTATCAGATGTACAAACGTGGAAGGTATCCTGTGATGGGGCTGAGTTCTAGGGGTCAGGTGCTTGTGTGCTTTGTAAGTAGAAGAAAAAGTGGAAGATTTGTCTTCTGTCAGTGGAGGAAAGATCAGGGTCTGAGAAGTTGCCTTTTGTGTCCTCTTTTCTGACTCCCATCATACCTGCAAATAAGCCTTACGGAATGTCTTTATCATTAGACATGAAACTGTCAAGCCAGTTAGAATCCCAGGTTATTATAGTTAAAAGAGATCTTCAGGCCTTCAGGCCTCTCTCCCCTCCTGAATCAGATCCAGTATGTGGGTCTCTCTTCCAGGATGGGAAGGGAGCCCCTGCCCAGGCAGCCCGCTTCATAGTTACTCTTCCTTGCAGAGAGGCCTGTTTTTTGGTGATTAGAAGTGGGTTCATCTCATGCCCATGTGTGCAACTTGTCCCTCTGAAGGATTCTTCTTCCTTCATGTAATACATAGTCAGGTGGTGGAGGATGCCCAGGTCCGTAGTTTATTTCCTGGCTAAGACGTCTCCAGATGCTTCAGTTGTTGCCATACATGACAGACTTTGTTGTACTGACTGCTCCACTGGACCTGTCTCTTCAGCATGGCACCCAGCACGCAGCCTGCAGGCCCTGTGTCTTCTAACCAGGAGGAAGGAAGAATGGACACTGCTTCCATGCACGAAGCCTACAGTTGATGCATTAGGCTTTTAGCACATGCTTCTCTTTCGAGACCACGGTCACCAAACCTTTATGGCATTATACTATGCCAGGGCTTTCTCAGCCTACGCTTGTGTGACATGTTGCACAAGATAGGTTTCATCTGAATAGTTTTTGGGTTATTAGATCTCTCCTATTAGGATCTTTTTTTGTTTCTGTTTTTGCCTTGGTCCTTGGTATTTGTTATCTGTTCCAGAATTTGTCATGCCTTCAAAATAACAACAACAAAAGCAACAATAATAATACCAAGTTTATTTTGTGTAGCCCTATGAGTTTCAAAACCTTTGACATATATTTCCTTTCATTAAGGATGTTGAGTAATCTGAGGCCAGTCTTAACACTGAGCATTTCCTTGGAGTTTAAATCAGTGGATTCGAGCACACTTGAGTGGGCCAGGGCCCAGTGTTCAACTTCCTGATGTCACTTATAGCTCTGTATTGTATCTCCCAGTCATGTTGGAAGATATTGTCAGTGCCTTCCTGAAAAGAAGAGCCTAATAAATTCCTGCAGAGTCACTTAGAGGACATTTCTGGGGGAACTGAGGCGGGAGGAGGGGTTGCTTGGCCTCCCTGACCCACACCAGCAGTCCCTGTGCAGCCCAGCGGCCAGGTACTTCTGAGATTTTACTCAGCCAGGTAAAAAAATCAACCCTGCTGAGTCTAAAATATTTTTCTTAATAACTTGCATAGTTTATTCCGCATCGTTCTGAGTGAACTCTTACTGGTTTCTAATGCTCACCACTTTGAATAATTACTAGAATTTTGCAAAAAGTCAATGTCAGCTAAACTTTCTAAGCTCCATTCTTTTTCTGTAAGTGAAGTTTGGGATGCTTGTCTATCTCCAGTCATCTGCTGTTTCTTCTGTTCTCCATGAATTCTCAAAGATTGCTAGCTTCTACTCTGTAAGGACACCTGAGAGTTGTTTAAATATCCCGAGAAGCAATTTGTATTCTTTTTCTGGTACTCAAGACAATAAAGTGACTCAGTACAATTTAATTAGGATTAAAAATAATTACAATTTAATTGCAATAGTAATATTTAAAAAAGAACCCACTGTTAGGTCATGCTAATGGTGTTTTAATTATTTCGTGCAGTATATACAACACAACAGGGAACATCTTTATGCATACCTATTTTTAGAAATTGACTAATAAAAAATGCATGCATGTGGTATGGAAAGCAGATGGTAGGGTAACATTTCTTGCCATCTCTGCCTCCAGTTTCACTCTTCAGAAGCAACCATGGTTACCAGTTGCTTATGTATCCTTCCAGAAATATTCAAAGTATATTTTCACTTATATATTTTTCTCTCACAAACAGTGACATTATATACACTGTTCTATGTCCTTTTTTTTGCCTATATTGGGGATGGATGCATAGAGAGCCCCTAATTCTTTTCTGTGTCTGCACAGTATTCCATTGTATGATTGGGTCATAATTTATCTAATTAGTCACCTAAAAGGGGGGCATTTAGGTTGTCTCCAGTTTTGGCTAATATACAATATAGAATGAAATCCTGGCACAAATGAAATTCTTAGCAGTGGAGAGTCAAAGTGGGCTGCATTTTTATTTTGCTAGATGTTGTCAAAGTGCTCTCTACAGAGATCTTACTACCAAGTTACACTTCCATCAGGGATGTGTGAGGTGCTCTTCCTCCCTGCAATCCTTCCTGGGCCGGGGAGTTAACCACATTGCTAAATGTCTCCTGGCTGGATATGCGAGAAGTTGTGTTTGGTCATGGGTATGGATTTACATTTGTCTTGCTTTGAGGGGGTTAAACATCTCCCTGAAGTTGGTTGAGCCATTGTGTTTCCTTGTCTTTGAACTGTCTCTCCATGTTTTGGCTTCATGTGTATGCATGTTGGGGGAGTGTTATTTTCTTACTGATTTATAGACATACTTTATGCTCAAAGTCAGTTAAGCCTTTTGGATGTCTTGTAAATAAATGCTTTTCCCTGGTTTGTTGTTTGACTTTTGATTGTGTTCATGGTGTTTTTGTTAGGCAGAAACTTTGGGTTTGGATAGCGTCAAATGAATTAATCTTTTCTTTTTAGTAGTTTCTAGATTTTGTGTTTGATTTAGGGCTTCCCTAATCCTGGAATGTTAGGGAAAAAACCCATGTTTTCTTCTAATAGTTTTATGACCTCAGTACCTCTTTAATTTGGTGTTGCAGGGATCGGTGTTGCTTTTACTGAGCTGTTAGGCTAAATTGTTAGAAAGGAAAATAAATACTAGGCCAGAGGATATAACCCCATTTCACGCAGGCTTTCACTTGCTCATAACAATGTCTTAAACCTTCAATGTGTCAGAGGCCCTCACTGATGGGAAGATTGGAAGCTAAACAGTCGCTGAGCAGCATTTTCCATCTCCCATTAGGAGACAGCTCGTTGTGTGCAGTGGGTCTCACCCCCTTTCATCTTCTTGTTCTGAACTAGCTGCAAAGCATCTTTTTTTTTTTTTTGTCTTTAGCATTTTTTTCAAGTCTCAATTCATTTGGGCCATTGGTCCAAAGTAGAATTGAACCAAAAATTGATGTCAGTTAAAAGCATGTTGGACTCTCTGAATGTCAGTTCTGGGGTCGCCACAAACCAGTGGTATGTGGGAGCCAGCCTGGCTTCTCCAAACCCTGCGCCAGTGTGCACATCTGTATCCAGCTGCACACTCAGGAACATCGTGTTGGTGGCTTGGAACTGCTGTGGTGGGAGCACTGACAGGCATGGGAATTGGCACAACAGGGTTTATTTTTTTTCTTCAGAAAGCTAGTTATTAAGGAATTATCAGCCCACTGAGCTTGACCCTGGGCCACAACTTTCCTTTAAAAAACACACACAACAACTTTCCTTTTCCCCTCTTCTTTCATAGATATGAGGGCCTATTCTGAGCCAAGCATTGTGTTGTGTGTTGGGGATAGGCGGAAATAGAGAGTTCAACTCCTATAGAGCCTATAGACTAATGAGGGAGATAAACCTTAATAAATTAAGTAGTAACTTTTTAATTACAAACAGTTAAATGTGTGGAAAGAAAGGGGAATGAGAGACTAGAAGAGCCTGCCTAGACTGACTGGTCTCTGAGTGAAGCCAACAGGAGATGAGCTCTGAGTAGGAGAGGAAGGCACAAGAGGGGTGTGTGTGTGTGTGTGTGTGTGTGTGTGTGTGTGTGTGTGTGTGTTTTCCAGAGTGAGGAAACAGCATCTGCAAGAGCCCTATGGTGTGCAGGAACCTGGGATTGATAGAAGGCTCTGTAGCTGGGAACATGGGGAGGGGTGGCTTATAAGACTATTAACCATGAGATGAACTCAGCCAGCTGAGGGATGAATGGGAATGGAGGGCAGCAGGGGAGAGCCTGTGGGGTGAGCGGAGGGCCTCGGACCCAGCCTGTGCCTGCGATGGGGACTTGGGGCTATGCAGGGAGGCAGAGGGGAGGGAGGGGGCATTTGAGAGGAGTGGAGGCAGCTGGACCAAAGGTTCCATGGGAAACGGGGCCTGTTATGCTGCTGAAAGGAGGCCAGCTGGCCCAAGGAAGGGTCCTGAGGAAGAGCTGTGGAAAGCATGCCGGGGCTGCAGGTCCAGACCAGACTTTGGGCAAATGGGCCTGGAACCTGATCCCAGGTCTGTTGATAGCAAACAGCACTGGCTGTGGAGTGTTCTAGTGTTTTCCATTGCCCTCCTGCTCACAAGGGGAGGATGCTAATTAAATTTCCACAAGGCTGAAAGGCACTGATACGGGAAACCATCGGTCTAGAATTTACTTCCATTCAGCTTCACCTTTGCCAAATGCCTGGTGTAGGTAAAGAGGTTGTTAATGACATACATTATCTTCTAGTCCAAAGTCCTCAGTTTATAGATGAGAAGTCTGAGGATTGGAGAGGGGAGGGCCTTTGACTTGTCCAAAGCCACCAGGATTAGGGTTAGAATCCAGCTTTCCTCACCCTGCAGGGCATTCTTGCCTCTGCCCCCAGGGGAGAGGGTTGTTCCTTTTAACTAGCCCAGCAGAGACGGTCTCCTGCCCAAAGTGCCCATAACTCTGTGGGTTGGTTACTTCAAGGTGAGGTGCAGTTGGTTGTACTGTGGCTCTGTGAGGGTGGGCCTGTGCAAACCGCCTCTCTGGGCAGATTTCTCTAACCTCTGCTCCTTCTGCCTTCGTTTCCCACTTGCCTGGAACTACCTCTCCTCCTTCCTTCAGCTGATAGTTCCTGCTCACCCTTCAGATTAGCTCAGTCCTCATCTGGCGCCCCCAGCACCAGCTGTCCCTTCGTCATAGCACTCACTGTGTGTGATCAGAATGGTGTCTGTCCGTCCCCCACTGGAGGTGTGTCTTCCTGGTCTTTCGCCCACAATGTCGTCATAAATGCCTGAACCCACCTGAAAACTTGATGTTATGAAAAGAGTGGGAGTTTTCAGTTCGGCAGGTGTGGGTTCAAGTCTTGACTGAGCTGCTCATGACCAGCAGGAACCTCATGAGCAAACCAGGTCATTACTCACCTTACCTGGAAGGCTGTCCTGAGGGTTGAAGGAGAGCAGCTGGGAGAGCCCTCCCCTCTGGAGCCTGGCAAACAGGAGGCTCCTGGGGAATCTCAGACCCTTCTTCCTGCATCCTGGGGTGAGGGCTGGCTAAGTCATCTGAGAAGTGCCTCAGTGGGGAGGAGCTCACAGGCCACACCTGGAAGGGTGATTATTCCTTGGGAACTCCTAGGTGTCTGTCACCTTCCTTTAGAGCAGTGGTTCTCAACCTTCCTAATGCCGCAACCCTTTAATACAGTTTCTCATGTTGTGGTGACCCCCAACCATAAAATTATTTTCGTTGCTACTTCATAACTGTAATTTTGCTACTGTTATGAATCGTAATGTAAATATCTGATATGCAGGATGTATTTTCATTGTTCCAAATTGAACATAATTAAAGCATAGTGATTAATCACAAAAACAAATATGTAATTATATATGTGTTTTCCGATGGTCTTAGGTGACCCCTGTGGAAGGGTCGCTCGACCCCCAAAGGGGTCGAGACCCACAGGTTGAGAACCGCTGCTTTAGAAACTGATGGTGTGGGAGCCAGGTGTGCCATTAAGACAAGACATCTGGATCCGGAACCACAGACCTGCAGGGGTTTGTCTAAAAGACCCTTGAAAGGGTCTGTTTTCAGAACTCTCATCTGAAAACAAAACAGGTCTCCAGCCACAGGGCACTGAGAGGGTCTGGAAAGGAAAGGACCTTCCTGGGGGGCCAAGGCCCTGAGGACCAGAGAGCTCCACTGGTTAGAAGTTGGGAAAAATCAGAGAGAAAGTGGAATTTTAGAGTTGATGATAACCTTGAGCTGTAATGGCAGGGATCAGAGACCTCACTTCAGGGTGAGGGGCCCCCTTCAGAGCGGCCCTGTCCCACCTGGAGTGCTATTCTTGCTGGGTTTTTGTGGGAGAGCATTGCCTTTGATCTCACTAGTCTACAGACTTTGATCTTCACTGAGTTGGGATTTAGTAGTTTTGTTCTTTCATTTGCTCAGTGTTTGTGCAATGCTGGTCATTACCCACAGGCAGACCTCCTCCCAACAGTGCCTTACAGATTGCCGAGGCCTACGTTCTGGGAAGGGGGCAGTGGTTATTGATTGGTTTAAGTGGAGTTCCTCTGAAGTAAATCGTTGCTGTAATAGAACAACACTACGGCCCGCCAGGCCATCCATTTGCAAAGTATATACCCTATCCAACATCTCTTCTTAGGTTGCAAGTACAGAAAACAAATTTCAAATTACATAAATAAAACGAAAAGAAACATATTGGGAAGATACATGAATGATTGCTTAGGGAACCCGAGGGTTGAGTCTGAGATCAGAAAATGTGTGTCAGGGAGGCATCTTCAAGAGCCCTGCTGCCAACCCTCGTTCTTCCAGAAGCCACGTCTGCTCTCCTCTCGCCCCCTTCTCCAGAGCTGGCCTCCTCCCCCTCCAGACTGCCTTTGTCTGCGGCTGTTACTCCCTGGCCCCTGGTCAGCAATGGCCAGCATGGAGGCCAGTGTTCCTTTGTCAAGCTCCAGGTTCCTGGACTGAATCTGATGTTCAGCTTGGGCTGGGGTGGGGAAAGGCAGGCTTCAGAGCAATGTGCTGGGCTACCTAGGGCTGTGTGTGTGTGTGTGTGTGTGTGTGTGTGTGTGTGTCCCCTTCAAACCATGGGACAGGAGCTGGTCTTCAATGGGGTAAAAGGGGATTAGGATTTTTGGGGGGCAATTAATCAAGAATAATTGAATATTGATGATTTGACATTTAAATGCTTTACACAAAGTATTCGTTTTCTTCACAAGGACTCAGAATGTAACTTACCTGGCTGTTTAAACTGCTTACGTTTAGTATGAAATTGGCAAGAATACCCGTTCTGATGCTTATTTTCTGGAAAAAATTATAGATGGCCTTAGTTATCAGCTCCCGATCACTGCAGGAGCTTGGAACAAGCCCTTGGGCAGTCACTGAAGCAGTTTGGCAAATTCCCCTCCACCCCTGCCCCCTGCAGGTTTCCAAACCTTTCTTCTAATCAGGACCAGCTGCAGAGCTGAGGGGCCCAGTGAGAAATGAAAAGGCAGAGCCCCTTGTTCAAACATTATCAAGGTCAAGACAGTGACAGCCTGGCACGAAGCCAAGGCCCTTCTGAACGGGCCCTGCTTCTGTGACCCCCAGCCTGTCATCGGTCACAAAGCAGGTTGTCACCCCTACAAAGCTTTGCTGTGCTTTGTATCTTTCTCTAGGTTTCTGGTATTAAAAGTGACCCATACTTATGGGCCTATTTTTCTCAGGGAATGTTCCATAGGCCTTCCAAGTGTTGTTTTGCACTTTGAGTTAGCTCGAGGCCTACAGTACCTGAAGGAGCCAGGCGCCTTCTCACATTAGAAAAGGCTGCTCCTGAAGCGAGCCAGCGGTTTCCTTATCTGAGGAGTGAACCGAAGAGCTGAGTCATGGGAGCATGTGGTAAAGAATGTTAAGTCATTAGGAATGCTCGTTAAGTGTTTATCAGCCTCCTTTTTTTAAGTGGGAAGAAGGGTCAGTCCTTTATATAATTTAATTCTACTAGGTAACAACCACACTTTATTTCTTAGTGTCATTTAAAGAATAAACACAAGGCGATGATGCCGGCATTAAACAACCACAAGCATCCCAGTGCTCATATTAAATTATGGATGGTTATGCGCTCAGTGTCATAGTTTGCACTACAGCGTGTTTCCTCCCAGATTAGATTAAGAGCTGTTTTCTCTCTGTGTGTTTAAAATACGCCTTACAAATTGGGCACCCCTGCTTGCTACGTGCTCGGAACGCCACTGCTCTCCAGTGGAGACACACGAGTTCTTACAGTTAACACAAAGGTTTGTGTCCTACTGAAACATTTTAAATTGTGATAAAATACACGTAATATAAAACTTACCATCTTAGCCATTTTTAACTGTACAGTTCAGTGGTATTAAGTATATTCGCATTGTTATGTAACCAACACCACCATCCATCCACAGAACTTTTTCATCTTCCCAAACTGAAACTCTGCTCTCCCCATTCTCCGTTCCCCGCAGCCCCTGGCAGCCACCATTCTATTTTCTAACCCTGTGAATTTGCCTACTATAGGAACCTGATATAAGTAGAACCATACAGTATTTGTTCTGTTGTGACTGGCTTATTTCACTTAGCATAATGTCCTCAAGGTTCATCCATGTAGTAGCATGTGCCAGAATTTCCTTCCCTTTTAAGGTTGAACATATCTCATTATATGGCTAGACCACACTTAGTTCACCCATTTACCCATCAGCAGATGCTCGGGTTGCTTCCACCTTTCGGCTCTTGTGAATAATGCTGCTATTGACATAGTGTTGTCTGACTTTTTGAAGACAGCTACAGACAACCCCTCCGTCCCTCCTCCCCCGCTGTCAGGTGATTTCTGCAGCCACCTGTGTAGTACTTGACCCTGATTTTTCTCTCAGAACATCTGCTCTGTGGCAGACCTTCTGCTGTGCTCTGGGTAGGTGACAGATGGATATATCGCTTCTGCCCTGAGCAGGAGCCAGTGGTATAGCTGAGACCTTTCGTAAGTGGAGGATTCCAGGGCAGTATGAGATGAGCTGAGACATAAAGGGCTGGGAACTGAGGGTGTGGGGTGGGAAGGGGGGCAGGATGCTATGGCATGTGAACTGGCCCAAAGGAGGGCTGGGGTTCGGACAACCCTACAAGACAAGGAGAGAGGCGTCCGAGGAACCAACCCTCTGACACCTTGATCTCGGACTTCCAGCCTCCAGAACTGTGAGGGATAAGTTTCTGTGGTACTTGTTTCAGCAGCCCAAGCTGACTGATACACCTGGGAGCTACCACAAGCGGGTGAGTGACTGAGGATTCAGGCAAGAGACTGGGAGAAGAGGAGTGGCCAAGAGGCAGAAGGAAAATCAAGAGCAAGCACACTCCCCTGTCATGAGAGACGAAGGAGTGTGGAGGACTGACCGGTCACTGCCAAAGCCACACAGAGGTCACCTGAAACCGCTGAGGCTGTCCTGAGGAACCGAGCATCAGGGGAGCCTGACCTGTCTGGGGCACAGAGACCATGTGGCCAGCAAAGCAGGAACCTGGGCACAGCTGGTGCTTGCCCGGAGCACAGACCAGTGGAGGAGAGGGCAGCAGCTGCTTCCCCCGCACAGTGGTGAGGGGGCTTGTCCAGGTGGTTTTCAGGAAAGGCCTCCACTCACTTGTGTGCTGTGGGCGAATGCAGAGGCTGAGAGGGAGCTGAGGACACAGGTGGATGGGCACCGAGCCCCAGCGGACAGGGGCCTGGGCTGGAGCATGTCCCTCCTGTCTCTTCTGTTGTTTCTTAGGAACCTCAGATGCTCCATAGCCCATTGGGGAAACATCAAACCGACCCCCAGGAACTGACCATGGACCTCGGGGTTGGGTCCTAGGTCCTCCTCCAGGTCCCTGCCCCTCTGCACCATCCCTTCATAGCATTTGTCGGCTCCTTGGCAGATGAGGCCCTTTCTCAGTCCTTTCCATTCCTGTCTCCACCCCAAATGGTCTTTGTACCCCAGACCGTGTGGGGCTCACCTGATGCTGGGTCCGTCAGGACTGCGTCAGTGGTTTCAGTTGGCTTCTGTGTGGCCTTGACAGTGACTGGTTAGGCCTCGACTATCTCCTTATGACAGGGGAGTGTGCTTGCTCTTGATTTCCCTTCTGCCTCTTGGCCACTCGTCCCAATCTCTTGCCTGAATACTCATTCACTCACCTCCTTGCGGTAGTTCCCAGTGTATCAGTCAGCTTGGGCTGCTGAAACAAGTACCACAGAAACTTACTTCTCACACTCTGAAGGCTGCAGTCTGAGATCAAGGTGTCAGCAGGTTGTTTCCTCGGAAGCCTCTCCCCATGGCTTGTTCATGGGTGTCGTCTCTCTCTGTGTCCTCACAGGGTCTTCCCTCTGCATGTGTCTGTATCCTACTCTTTTCTTACAAGGACACCAGTCCTGTTTGATTAGATCCCACCCCAGGGACCTCGTTTTACCTTAATTACCTCAGGAGCATCTGAGGTTCCTAAAGATCATATCTCCGAATAAGGCCACATCCTGAGGTACTGGGGTCAGTACTTCAACATGAGGGTTTTGGGTGAGAGAACAATTCAGCCCTTATCTCCGGTTTTCCAGCTCACACCCTAAGTGCAGCGGCCCCCAATCTCTGTTCTGTGACCCTGATATTTCCTTGAAACCCAAGGCTTAGCTAAGTATTTGGGTACCTGCTGGGCTGGGCCTCTTATCTGGCCTCTGACCTTATCCACCCCACCCCACCCCACCCCCACCTCAAGTTCAGTGTTTTGCTCCTAAGAAGCTGAGTGGCTCTATTAACGTTCCTGCTTCAGAAAACTTGGCTCGCTGTAGCCAAGGATGAAGTGGGGCCTGCGTGGTGATTTTCTAGGTCCCTCGGGATACTCACCTTTCCTGCCTCGCCTGCCGTGGTCCCATCATGCCTGTACCGGAAGCCTGTGCTCCAGCCCCGACTGGGTCTCAACACTTGACCTTTGCCAGTGATGTTCCTTCAGCCCAGAATCCACCTCTCCTTCCTGCCAGTGTATCACTTTCCTCGGGCCTTTCCTGAGTCCCTGTTTTCCACCTCAGTCCCCACCTCTGCTTTCTTGGCCCACAGGCATATCTTCAGGACTTGGACCTAGTAGGTGCTCAGTTAACATTTCGTGAGGGGTGTAGGCAGAGAGGTGGTGAAGGGGCTGCTGCTCTCTTCTAGGTAAGAGGTGCTGATTTAATTCTGGGATGACAAGAATAGGAAGAAGAGGACAGAAATCTAAGTCAACTCAAACCTAAAGTCAAATTTCAGTGAATTACTGAAGACTCAGAAGAGGCATGTAATTTATCTGAAATAGAAACGAATCAAACGGGAAATCATACTGGGCAAAGGAGTGCCCTTACTTTAAGCCACTGGTTTTCAGAACTTCAAGTCACAAAGCTGCTTCTTCCTCTGAGAGCTCCACATTGAACTGGTGTGTCTGAACTAGGACTGGGGACAGAAGTGATGGGTCAGCTGGGGAACTGTGGGAAATACCTGTGGCAGTTGTTTTAAAAAGTCCTCTGGAGGATTTCCATGCAGTATGATTTCCCCCCAGGGGGCTTTTGGTGTCTGGGAACGTTTTTGGCTGTCATAACTGAGGAGGAGGGATCTACTGGCATCTAGAGGGTAGAGACTGGGGTGCTGCTACACATCCTATAATGCATAGGACAGCCCCCACAGCAAAGAGTGACCCAGCTTAAAACGTGGAATGCCAAGTTTGAGTAATCCTGGTCTAGGCTAATGTAAAAGTTCATTGTATTTTCTAACCACACCTGGTAGATGGCCAGGGGTCGTCAGCCCGGGAGCCTTCGGCTGCTCTGTACGCCACAGGAGGAGAGTGGTGGGCAGGCTCAGGCTGCAGAGGGCGGCTCATCGTGCTGGGAGTCACCCGGGCACAGTCCCGGTCCCCTTGCCCGCTGTGAAGAAATGGATTGGTAAGGACACTAATGGTGTAAACCAAGTGTCCGTGGGCACATGTAGTCTACCTAAGGAAGCACATTACAAAAAGCTGCCTTAGGATGTTTATGTCCAAATGAATGTTGTTAATGACCACATCACTCATTAAAGTAGGTCCTTTGAACCTCTGCTTAGAATAATGCTTGGTCACTTGAAAAGGAAACATCTATTTGTACGTCAAAAATGTCTCTTAGTCAGACTAGCCTTTTCCAGAATTAATTCCTCTTCAGGTGGTTTGGTAGTGTTTTCAGCAGCTGGAAACGAGAAGTCCCCAAGAGACCCAGCCACCAGGAGCTAGTGGCCAGAGCCAAACATGAGCCTGGTTTATGTTTGCTGAGGAACAGATCAGGGTTGGTGTCCCCCTTGGGCACAGGCCCAAGTGGTCTGAGTGTGATGTCTCCAATGACAACACATGCACCTCTGAAGGTAAGTGTACCTACTAGGTGTTAGCCAGGGCTGCCAGCGATGTGCACTCTCCCCGCTCAGATGCTCACAGCCCTGGCTGTCTGTCCACTCACTTGTGTTTCTTTTTGAGGGTTGTGCTGATTTTCATGTTGTTCCCCATACAGAGCTATCAAGGGTATAGATCAGTGGTTCTCAACCTTCTGGCCCTTTAAATACAGTTCCTCATGTTGTGACCCAACCATAAAATTATTTTCGTTGCTACTTCATAACTGTAATGTTGCTACTGTTATGAATCGTAATGTAAATATCTAATATGCAGGATGGTCTTAGGTGACCCCTGTGAAAGGGTTGTTCGACCGCCAAAGGGGTCGTGACCCACAGGTTGAGAACCGCTGGTATAGATGGAGAGACTAGCTGAGTGTTCTGGGCTGGGCAGAGTGTCTTGTGGGGACTCAGAAATAATTTCTGAGTAGGAGATAAAGATGCTTCGACTATCAGTCATCCAGGGAGAGGGAGTGAAGTTCAAGAAGGTGATGCTTTTTTATAGGGGCCTATCCATGGCCTGGTAGTTTCTGGAGGTGTATTGCATGATGAGTCAGCAAATCTACATTCCAGAGTAGGGTTTTTGATTATTTCATTTTAATAGAAGGTTTATTTTTAATCTCTCTCTGGTAAGTCTCATAGGAAGCAACTTTTCAATAATGAATATCATCAAGGTTATAAGGGTATGGGTTTTTTTGTTTGTTTTAGTGTGTCTGTTGATAACATGTTTGAATTTAATTTAATTGTGGTTTAAGTATAAGCTGTGGTTTCTCTAGTTAATTAACTTTTCATCTGCCATATTGTTTCCCCCATTTATAACCCTAGTTCTGTTTTGACAGATTCGTAGGTGAATGACTAAAGGAAAGCAAAACTACTACCTTGGTTATGAATCTCATTACCAATAGCAACTTTTGGGAAACTTAAATGACCTTGAATAAATGGAAGGTTACCAGGAAATTTAAAGACTTGTGGATTATCATACTGAAAACAGGTTTTTAAATCTGCAAAAGGCAGTTTTCTTTTTTTAGGATGGGGAGGCGATGACATGCAGCAATCTTTCTTAGCTGACCTGTTTCAGCCTGTGTAGCAAATATAATGGTATAATTTCATATAATAGTTAAAAATGTATGCAGGGAAAATATCACAGAAGAAAAACCCAGAGAAGTGTGTAATATTCAGATGTTTATTGAGCAGCTACTATGTGTAAAACATTGTGTCAGGAGCTGCAGGGGAGAAGGAGCCTACGAGTTGTGCCTAAAGAATGGGTGGTCCTGGTGGACAGAGATGGGCTGAAAGGGAGCATACGGGGAAGAGGGAAGCATTGTGCAAAAGAATGGCGATGAGAAGGGTGGAGGCTGAGTTGGGAATAACCAGGATGTAGGTATTCTGATGGGAAGGAGTAAGAGGAAGCATTTGTTCTAGTTAGGAAGAGAGAATGCACAATAGTGTGAAGGGTTTGAAAGCTGGGGGAGGTCTGTTAAGATGCTGTCTGCTACAAATAGCCAAAAACCTCAGATCAAATGGAGTGACAAATATACAGAAATACATGTAATGTTTCTGGAAGTCCAGAGATAGGATAGGCTGTAATCCACAGTTCTTTCTGTCACTGTCCTCGGCCTTTCTCAGCTTGGGCTGCCATAACAAAGCCACAGACTGGGTGTCTTAAGCAACAGAAATTTATTTCCTCACAGTTCTGGAGGCTGAAAGTCCAAGATGAAGGTGTCAGCAGGGCTGGTTTCTTCTGAGGCCTCTCTCCTTGGCTTATGATAGCTACCTCTGCCCTGTGTCCTCACATGGCCTTTCCTCTGTTGCAAGTGTGTCCCAATCTTCTTACAAGGACACAAGTCATAGTGTGCTGGGGTCCACCCTAATGACCCCATTTTAACTTAATTACCTCTCCAAAGGCCCTGTCACCAAATACATTCTCAGGTGCGGGGGATTTTGAGGGGACACAGTTCAGCCCATAACAAATGCTGACTTCTTTGTAGTCACAAGGTGGCTTCCCCTGATGGGGGTCATTTGCTACCCCTGCCCTCAGACTTGGAGAAGAGGCATTGGCAAAGGGAACACCGGTCTTCTCCCTTTCCTTGGAGGTGAGTCCTCTCTTACCTGCACCACTGACTGATACCACTCACCAGGGGATGCCACGTGTGCATCGTAGATGGGGCTCCTTCCTCCAAGTCACGTGGGGTGCCGAGGGCCTGCACAAAACAGGGTTCCAAGTAGAGCAGAACAGGGGAGAGGAGGTGCTGTAAGTTACCAACACAGCCCACTGTTCTCCGAAGAGAAGTCCCAACTTCCCCTGGCAGGTGATGGAGACCATTGAAGACTTTTGAGCAGGGTTGTCACAGCATGTCCCAGGCGCCCTTCCCATCCCAGCTGCATGCTGGCGGCTGTCAGCAGGCTGCTTGCTTCACCCTTGCAGTGGCCCGGCCAGGCAGTCCTGTCACCAGCATCCGGCAGGTGAGGAAACTGAGACCAGGATGCTGAGAAACTTGGCCAGGGACACACTGTTAATAGCTGGTCAAATCAGCATTCTAAAATGCATCACCCCCGCTCCAAAATATATGCTCTTTCCATGACACCTCTTCCACATTTTCAGAAGATGAAACTGGCTGTGGTGGAGGAGATAAGAGGATGGTGCTCAGTGTGAGGTGAGAACAGAGAGGGCTCTGCAGGAGTCTGTGCTGTTGATGTTGAAGTCCCGGCCACGTGGTGGTGAGGACCTGAAATAGACCCTCTCAGATGACAGGTGTGCACAGGGTTGGCCCTTCCCTAGGCTCTGAGGGAGGTCGGGCTCCAGGCCTCTCCTGCTGCTGGAGGTTGTGCGTTCCTCGGTGTTCCTTGGCTTCTGGATGCATCACCCCAGCCACGAAGCTTCCCACGGCCTTCTCCTGCGTGTCTTCACTTCATCTTCCCTCTCCATGTGCCTGTTTGTGCAGATTTCCCCTTTTATGACCTCATTTTACCTTAATTACCTCCAAATACAGTCAAATTCTGTGGCACTAGGGCGAGGACTTCACCAGATCTTGCTGGGGACATAACTCAGCCCACCACAGAGTCCTGTCAGGGAGAAGGGAGGAGGTCTGTATGGTTAGAACACAGGCGTTCTGTCCTTCGCAGGAAGAGGGCTTCCCACCCATTTTGTCCACAAGTGAAGGTGGCCGAAGTGGTCGGAATCCAGGTGCTGATAGAAGGGGGCAGGTAAAGAGAAAAGGTGGCTGTAAACAGGGATGGGGGTGTCTATGGGCACCCTTCATGGGGGAGGGAGGGAGGTGGAAGGAGGCTGTGGCAGGTTTATGTGGCAGGTTTATGGGCTGAGCGTCTTAGGTATGTCAGAGCTGAGTCCTGCAGCAGCCCTCCTCAGGAGGGGCCTGCCTCTCACTTACTGCACAGCTGGAGCGAGAGATTAAGGGATGTGGCTGACACGTGGCGTGGCTGACCTGACACTGCGGCCAGCTGCGGAGGCAGCCCTGGGCTCCAGTTCTGCCTGGTGCACCCTTGCACCTGGGAGGCAGGATTGCAGTGCTGAGTCTCTTCCTTTTTATGCAGGCGTGTAGACCAAGGGTAGGGGACTGTTTTGTTTGCTTTTGGTACAGTTGCAACAGCTCTTGTTTTGGACTGATGTATGACCCGTAACCATGTTTGTGAAGAACCGAAGGCCTTGAAATAGCAACTGTGTGAGTTGTTCACTCTGTTCTGAGCTCGACCTAGAGATCGACTTTGAAACTGCAGGGAGTGTGCAAACGCTTCATTCGTGAGGTTTATCCGTTATTTGGAGTCCTCTGTCAGGAATCTCTTCCCCTTTGCCTCCTGCCACCAGAGGACCAGTGCAAGGAGGAAGAGACTGGATATTTTGGCCTCATCTTTAGGGACCCATTTAAAACAATTTCCCAGATTCTTAAAAATGGAGGTATAATTAACATATAGTAAACTACACATATGTATTTTAGTGAGTGTTGGCTCATATTACACCTGTTAATCACCAACTAAATTAAGATACAGAATTTTTCTCAAATTCCTTCAAGCCCATCTCCGGTCTGCCCAGCCACAGGCAGCTGTTGCTTTTATCTCCTTCACCATAGCTGCGCTAGGCCTGGTTCAGAATGTTCTGTAAGTGGAATGATGCAGTGTGTAGACTTTTGTGTCTGCTTACTGTTGCCCAGCACCATGTTTGAAATGTGTCCATGGTACTGTAACTCAGTGACTGTTCCTTTTCGCTGCTCAGTCGTATTCCACGGCGCGTGCAGGCCGCACTTTGTTTACCTCTTTCCCTGCTGCAAAACATGAGGGTTGTTTCCTGTTAGTGACTGTGATGCTTAGATGGCCGTGAACATTGTACCCCGAATTCTGTAAGTCCTTTCCACCGCTTATTACTCCCAAGTGCTAACATTTAAAAGTTGATTGACAGAATCAGAGCAGCTAGTGAGAAATGTTGACTTTTAAAAAATCTACATAAGTTTCCTTCTTTCTCTTTTCTTTCAGAGGGTAGGAAGCAGGGGAGTGACAGGTGCATGTGGGGAGGAGACTGTCCTCTCTACGGGGCAGGAATCCAGCGTCTGTGTCCCTGGCCTGAGACAGTGTGGCCCCACAGCTCCAGTGACCCACTCCCAGGGTTGAGGAGGAGGCCCCAGGAATGGCAGTGTTGACAGGGTTACGTGTGGGTGGGGAGAGGCATTTTAGTGAGTGTTGGCTCATATTACACGTGTTAATCACCAACTAAATTAAGATACAGAATTTTTCAGTAAGCAGACACAAAAGTCTACACACTGCATCATTCCACGTGGAAAAGGCATTGCCAGTGAGCTGCTGTCCTGTCACCCAAGGGGGAGTTCACCAGTTGTTCCGATGTTTCTTCCTGCCTCCTATAAACAGGGGAGTGTCCTTGAGCAGCTAGTACTCCTGCTGTAGCCACCTCCCGCCATGTGGGATCCTGAGGAGACCCTCCTCATCCTTTCTTTCTATATGAAGACCCGGGTCAGCCCTGGGAGGCAGGCAGCTCCAGGGTTAGAGAACTTTTGGAGCAAAAACCCCATCACCCAGCCCCTAGCTGAATGCAAGGAGTAGTGCAGCCCCAGTTTGCAGGGGTGACAAGGGGAAGTCTTTTCTCATGGGACCCGCCCTGCAGGATCCTGTTTGTTCCCTGCACTGGGATCTGGAGGGAATTAGAGGAATATTTTCCAGCAGGAAGGAGGGACTGAGAGGAGAGTCAGCCCTCCCAATTTCTCATCTCCTATCTAAAAACCATAAAGGGGCCTGGCCAGGTAGCTCAGTTGGTTAGAGCATCATCTCCATATACTGAGGTTGCTGGTTTGATTGCCTGGCAGTGCACATACAAGAAGCAACCAATGAATGCATAAACAAGTGGAAAAACAATCAATGTTTCTCCCTCCCCCCCCCAAATATCAATCAATAAAATAAATATAAAAACATAAAGAAAGCAATGAAATGTAGGCAGACATTTCCCACCATTTTTAAACATACGAAAAATGTTGCTTGTTCATAGGATTTCTCTGTCTTGTGGTCACTCAGCGTTTTGTTAGAAGTGTGTTTGTGCTTCAGCACACGTGTTGTCCCAAGTTGAACTGCATTTCCTTTAAAGCCAATGAAGTAACTGGTGATGGACTGTTATTGAGTTAACTGTTTAGAGATTGGAGGCCTCAAAATGTTCCGCATACATGATACATTCCCATGATGGCTGTTGAAATTACTGAGCCAGAGAACTACAGGAGTGACTTTACCCAAGTTCTCCCCACAGTGAGATATTGAGTGTTTGAAATAGTAGCTGTGCATAGCAGTAAAGAAGCTGGGTTCCTTTAGGTTTTGTTAAAGTAGTCATTTATTTAATCCTCATCTGAGGACCTGCTTAGGGAGAGAAGGAAGAGGGAGATGAAGGGAGAGAGAGAAACATCGATGAGAGAGAAACATTGACCAGTTGCCTTCTGTACGAACCTGCAACCCAGGTATGTGCCCTGACCAGGAGTCGAATCAGCAACTTTTCGGTGTACTGGATGACACTCAACCAACTGAGCCACCCTGGCCAGGTTGAAAAAAGACATTTTTAAAACAATTTTCAGTGCAGGCTTTTTCACCGTCTCAGTCAACTTCACCACGTGTGGAGAAGCGGGTGTCCTTCACCCTGCAGGCAGGCACTGCTCGACTGAGGGCCCTGGCAGAGGTGGGAGCCCAGCGGGCAGCGCAGCGCAGCGCAGAGGGCCCGGGCAGAGTCCCAGCACTGACTGAATCCCAGTGCTGCCACATCACCACAGTGAAGCTCGGGGGTGACTTACCTCTCAGAACCTCATTTCCAAAGTGGAGATGATACTCACCGCACTAGCCTTTGTGGGGATTGAATGAAGCCGTCGGCCTGCAGGCTCCCTCTCAGCAGTGTGCGCTTTGAGACACTCATTTCATCTGGGTCCTTTCTGCATCACGTAGACAACTACTGTGCCTTATACAACCAAGCACAATTTTCCAACCATTAACTTTAGACCTTTAAAACAAGAAGTATGGGAGTTCACAGGACGTCATTAACATCAGCCCTGGCAATGACCGTCTTCGTGGCATGCAGCCAGCCAACCCAGCCATGGACACACACCGGCTACTCTGCTTTCTCACTTTCAGAACCCTCTTCCATTAGCCCATACCACACCCAGCTATTCAGCATCTTAGGTGGTTTTTCCAGGTTCCCTAAAATGCCCTCTTTCTCAAAATTTCCTTTCTTTCTATTCCTACTTTTTAAAATACCTGGGAAACTGATCTTAGGTAGGAGATTACAGCAGTTCATCCCAAGTTATCTGTGACTGACAAGGATAATCGTTCTCCTTTGAGGTTCATCCATATCTTTAAACCTCTTTCTCAATGATTGATCAGTAGCCTGCAACTATAGGTGGTATATTTTGATATTTCTGACATCAGCAGCAAAAAGCAAAAGCCAAAATAAGGTGTAATTTCTGTTAACATTTTAATTCCATTTAAAAGTTGTTGATACATTTTCAATTCTGTAACATGATACACAAGGCCCCTGTAGATCTGCTCCTGCTTATCTCCACCCTCATCTCCAACTCAGTGTCTGGCCCCACCAGCAGTCTCCTGCCTGCCCCACACTTCTAGTCTCTTCCAGTGCAAGTAACTCTCTTCCCGTTGCCCAACTCCCACACTTGACCAATTAGAAGAGAGAGTAACAACTAAATGGAGCCTCAGGTCTCTCTGTGTTTGCAGGGCCCATCCATGTATCAGTTATTACAGCTCTTTATTTCTCAGTGTTGTCTTTCTTACACTCTGAACCATTGAGAGCAGAGACAGCACCTGTACTGTCACTTCCCTGGGGCTTGGGACTCAGTAGGTGACCAGGTAGTCATTAAATACTGAAGCTGTGCCATTCTCTCCAACATGCAGATAAGGTCCCAGTGGGCCTGGACGAGGATGCTGGCTGTTGGGTAGTGACACAAAGGGAGCGAATGTTTTTTAAAAAAATATGTTTTATTGCCCTAACAGGTTTGGCTCAGTGGATAGAGCATCGGCCTGCGGACTCAAGGGTCCCAGGTTCGATTCCGGTCAAGGGCATGTACCTTAGTTGCGGGCACATCTCCAGTGGGGAGTGTGCAGGAGGCAGCTGATCGATGTTTCTCTCTCATTGATGTTTCTATCTCTCTATCCCTCTCCCTTCCTTTCTGTAAAAAATCAATAAAATATATTTTAAAAATTATGTTTTATTGATTTTTAGAGAGAGAGGAAGGGAGAGGGATAGAGAGATAGAAACATCGATGAGAGAGGAACATCATCTATCAGCTGCCTCCTGCACACCCCCTACTGGTGATCGAGCCCACAACCTAGGCATGTGCTTTGACCCAGAATCAATCAGTGACCTCTTGGTTCCTAGGTGGACACTCAACTGCTGAGTCACACCATCCGGGCGGGAGCGAACCTTTTTGCATGAGGACAGAACTTGGGTTACCTGCCTTGACCATTGTGTGAAGTTGAAGGCACAGGTTGAGGGAGCAGTTGACTCTGAGGTAGGAAGGTATGGTCACTCCTTTTTGGTGAGTGATGTCCCTTGTACCTTCCACTCAGAGGTAGCTTTGAGGAGAAGGGATGTCTCACTGCGAGGACTAGTCTCTCCGGTGGAGAGAAGACACTGTGCCGAGGTCTGGACCATGGAGAAGATCTTCCTGAGGCTATATTCCATAAGGCTGAGCATGTGCAGGAAGGAAAAGATGGTGCTATTACCTTCTGCCAAAGTCTTAAAGCAGGGTTCTCTTCAGAGCGATGCCACTAGTGTTTAAGTGAAACGGAACCACACCTCGCCCATTTCCCCCCATCCACTTCTTGGGTTTGTCATTGGTAGAACTGGAATAGAATCGAACAGTTCAAGCTAAGACATAAAGATACACTTTTTAAAATTGTGATAAAATATAAATAAAATAAAATTGACCACTTTAACCATTTTAAGTGTACAGTTCTGTTGCATTAAGTACATTGACAATGTTGTGTACCAATCACCACCATCCATGTCCAGAACCTTTTCATCTTCCAACACTGAATGTCTGTCCCCATTAAATGCTCACTCCTCATTTCCCCCTCAGGCCCTGGCAACCACCATTCTGTCTCTATAACTTCTCTGGGCACCTCATCTCAGTGGGACCATGCAGGATTTGGCCTTTTGTACCTGGCTTACGTCATTTAGCTCATCCATGTTGTAGCAGGTGTCAGAATTTTCTTCCTTTTTAAGGGTGAATAATTTTCCACTGTATGTATGTATCACATGTTGTTTATTTGTCTATCTGTCAATGGACTCTTGGGTTGCTCCTACATTTTCGGCTGTTGTGAACAGTGATGCTGTGAACATGGGTGTACCTATATCTGCTCTCGTCTCTGCTCTCCCTTTTGGGGGGTATGTAGGCCACTTTGTAAGCAATTTCCTAGAGTACGTAAGTGCCCTGGACTTGGGCTGACTGAGTGACCTCCTGCTGAGAGGCGAGGACCTGCAGTGCAGTTACATTTCTTCCCCAGAAGTCTGAATGTGACACAGTGATTCCTTTCTGTTGTGGTTGACCTTCTGCATATCATTTCCTACGAGTATTTGATATTTGTCCATCTGTTACTAATTAGCCCTTATAACGTCTGTGAAGACGGAAATATATTTATCATTTTTATTTTCTCTGATCAAAGGTAGGAAAAAGATTCCTTTACTTACTTGGGTTACTCTTTGATATTCATGAATAGCAGCCTTTCTCCCTTATGTAGATTGCCAGAGGTGACAGGACTCAAATCCCAAGATTGTCGTGTGTTATAATTTGCATTGTGATCGCTCATATTCTGCAGAAATAGACCTTGTAAAGTGTGTTGTGGGGGAGATGGTTTCCAAGGTCAAATAGTTTTGGGGAGGATGAGTGTAGAGTCCCCTTTGCAGGATTCATGACACCCATTGACATAGTCAGGGCTGCTAGGTGCCCTGTTGTCAGTGATGTTTCCGCGGTGACTGGACAGTTGGTCACTTTTTGAGATGAACACCTGTGGCTGCCCTTTCAGTCTGCTGCCTGGAGAATGTGCTTTGGCTGCTCATGTGGACGTGAGTCTGTCTTAAAGATGCAGCCACACGGGCACAGTCCGGAGGAATGGTTTTGTGTATGGACCACTCATTTCATCTTGTCTTTCGCTCGTTTGCTTAGAGAGAGGAGAAAGAGTGGGAATGCTGAATGGAGGACTTGGTGGTCCCTGAAAAGCTTTGTAAAGTCTGCTCTGTTGAGTCAGTGGTTAATGGGAAGCCATGTTTTGGATAGTCTGTGAATTATACCTCCTCAGGGCGTGCCTTAGGGCTGGGATGGAACTCAGGTGCCCTGGCTTAGCTGAACAAGGCTAGGCCCTCAGGACCACGAACACTGACAGAAAATTAACACGTAGCAGAAGGACCACGGAAGCAGAACAACTGCTTCTCCTGTTCCTCAGAAGGGCTTCCCCGCCTGGTTCCTAAGTGCTGTGATCCCAGACGCGTCAGCAGCAGGAGGATGTCCTTCCTGAGCTGGTCGTCGGAGGCCGGCCATCCTGCCACCGGAGGGTGGGCGGGCCGGGCAGCACAGCTGAGGACTGCTCGGGAGACGCCCAAGGACTCCCACTTGGCGGCTTTGCAGCTGCTCTGGCTTGAAAGGGTCTCTGCCCCCGTTTCTCTCTCTTCTTGCTGAGGTTCAGATTGTCTAGTATGTTCTCCATGTCTATTTCCCACACGTCTGGCCACATCCTGTGTGGGCTCCTGGGGTCTGTCCCAGGAGAATTGGTTCACAGTAGCGAGCAGTACTTTTCAGGGGGATGGTCTGGCATTGGTTGAAGAATACGTTTGAGTTGTATTTGAGGAAATACCTTGGCGAGCTACCTATCAGTTCGCATGTCGCCAGGATGTCAGAGGCACCCCGAGTGGAAGGGGGGGCCCTTTCCTCGGTCACTGCCCTGGGGCTCGGCTGCCCCTTCTCCCATCCTGTGGACTGTGCTGCACACTAGTGCTTTCTGCGGGAGCAAACGGCACAGCCACACTTCGCTGTCACATCGTCAGGTGGGCACAGTGTTTTTAGGAGATTGATAGTTCAAGAAAAAAACGTAAACACCCTTTTGGGTATAGGGTGTTGTTAGCTTTTGAGAACAAACCTACTTCTTTTCCTTTTGATCAGAGAAATAGTATGTTGAATGAATGAATAATGGTGGGCCGTCTGGGCGATGGCTCTGTGCTGCTATCCTCCGTGGGCTGCTGGAGGTCAAAGCGAAGGGCATTGCAGCCCACGCAGGTGAAGGACGCAGAAGGCGTGGAGAACCCCTCCGGCGCCCCCTGGCTGTGATTGCAGCAGCACCCCTGGGCACCTCTGTCCCGCCTCCACCGTTTCTGTTCTGGTGCTGGCTATGCAGACAGGACGTACAACTAGTTGAATACCCCTTCGCTTGGAGCAGTCAGGGATAAGGCTCAATGAATAATGCAGACTCTCAATGTCAAAACCCTTTTGAAAACAGTTTTATTATTCTAACAGTCAAACTTTACTTTCCAACAGACTTAATCCCCCAAGGAGCTGCTTAAATGGATGACAAAATTAATGAATCATAATAACCTGTGCCAGTTACCACGCGAAGCACGTTCTTCACATTACTTTGGACTCATAGAAAACCTATATGATAGGTTTTGTGACTCCTCTATCACAGCTATTGCAACTGAGGTCCCAGGCGGTGAAATACTTACCTGGTCATAGGACTGCCAAGGGAAAATGCCCAAGCTCCGACACTCAGTCCATCTGGGTCGGAATCTGCACTCTCACCACCATGCCCAGCTGCCCCCACAGTTGCATCTGGGTCCTGGGCTCCACTCCCTGGTCAGTCCCAAGATTCCAGGCCCTCTCCAGGCTCTTGTTTATCGATGACACCCTTCCTCAGAGGTGGTGGTGAAGTACAGTCCAGCACAAGTGCAATGAAGACAAAGACCAAATGGGTAAAAGTTCAAGAAATTGTGCTGCCCTCGTGCGAGCCCACCTGTTGAGTTCGGTGGACCAGGTGCAGCCCTGGGCCCTGTGAAATGTGCTGCAGCGGGTAGGTGCTGGCTGTCTTCAGGGAAAACTAGAAGTTGTACGGTTTCCGGTTTGAGCTGGACAAGGCAGACAACATTTGTTTGAAGAGGCCATTTTACTTCATATCATTCTTGTCCTTTCAAGATGGTTAGACCGGTTGGGACAGGAGGAAAACTGGTTTGGCTTCTCAGTTATTCTGATTCATAAATTATAAAAGGGATGAGTATTTGACAGGAAGCCTGAGTTGGTCTCAATTAAAATGTTGAGTTGATTTTTAAAAAAACCTTTATGTTGTAAGCATTTTGGCCTAGAATGAAGGCAGACAGAATGACCGCGAGGTTAGGACTTGGATGTTCACCTTATCGTCTTGCTCGGCAGTAATTGACTCGCGAGGCTGGCGGGGAGAGCCTCGTGTTCCTGTGCATCAGGGTGCCCTGTCCGGAGATGAGGTTTTCCATGGGAGCTGGGATGGAGCGACTGAGACAGGGGAGACTGGGCTCTGCCCACGCTTGGCTCAGCGGCATGCTTTGTTAGTTTGAGTGACACGTCACCTCTCTGGGCTTCAGGTTCCTCATTTTTAAAATTAGGAGGTTGACCTTGACTTTTTCCAGCTTTTCAATAAAATTCTATGAAAAATAAGAGACTGTGATATTTTTTCACAGGTACTTTACAAGTCATTTTTGTTTGGTCACATAACCATGAAATAACAGCAAAGCCTGTCCCAGTTCCATAACACTGTGCCTCCCTATACATGGAGTGTATCGAATACCTGGAGACAAATGCTGTGAGCTGTGACAATTTAACATAAAGCAGAGAATTGTTTCTATTTGCATGAGCTAGGGCTGTTTCTGTGAGTTTATTGGGGGTGCTGGTAGTAAAGAACATGAGTTTTAATCAGACCTGGATTTATAATCTACTTAAGCCATTTGACCTTGGACTAGTTGCTTCAGCCTCAGTTTCTTCACCTATAAAATGGACACTGGTAATAATGCCCTTGTCATAGGCCTGTTGTGATGGCAGAATGAGAGAGCTTAGTCAAAATAGCTAGAAGACCATGGTAGTACTTAACAAATCTTAGTTTCCTTTCTTCTTAGAACAATGCCTAATTTATATAATAGATTTGTTTTATTAAGAGAGAATTATTCATTGTTTTAAATAAATTTCTCTATACCCAATATTCTGTTGGCTTTTATAATAAAACTAGAGTTATTTTCCTCTGGGGGAAAATTACCAGTAGTGAAAAGTTTGGCGGAAACATTTAAAAACTATATTGCCTATATAAATTTTGTATAATAATTATGTATGAATTATTTAAATTAAATTATAATCACAGAGAACAAAGGATTAAGAAGGTACTTGGCACAGTGAACACAAGCAGACACAAAGAGCATTTGATTTCTGGGAGTGACAGTTTCTACAGGACGCTATCCCTTCCTTTGCACCTCCTCATTCCAGGTACTAGCTTAGGGACTAGGGATATAGAAATCAGACAAGGTCCCTTTCTTTGAGGAATGTGACTGCTGGGTTGAAAAACTTCCTATGAAGGGTCAAAGAGTAAATGTTTTTGGCTTCTTAGGCCATATTATCTGTGTAACTCTACCTAAGCAGTTGTGGTGCATAAGCAGTCAGGGACAATACGAAATGAATGAGTGTGGCTGTGTTCCAATAAAACTTTATTTACAAAACAGGGGGCAGGGCCCTGTTTGGCCTGCAGACTGTAGTTTACTAACCTCCCGAGCCAGTGAAAGACTTGTACATAGCCAGCAATCTACACTAATAAAAGAGAAATATGTAAATTGGTCATCACTCCGCCAATCAGGATGAGTATGCAAATTAACCCAACAAAGATGGCGGGTTAATTTGCATACGCAGGTGCCGAGCGAAGACTGAAGACTGAAGAGGCTTGGCTTCTCCGCTGCGGCTGGAGCGGAGAAGCCAAGCCTCGCTGCGGCCGGAGCAGAGAAGCCTAGCCTCGAGGCTTGGCTTCTCTGCTGCGGCTGGACCAAAGGCCAGACCAAAGACCTGGGTCCCGGGTGCTGGAGGAAAAACGGTGCCGGCAGCCAGGGAAAGAAGGCCTATTGCGCAAATCTTCATGCAATGGGCCTCTAGTTATAGTATATTGTGATAAATAGTCTGGGTGTTTATCATGAGTACAGGATGCCACAGAAGTACAGAGAAGGCTCACCTGATCCAGCCTAGGAGGAAGAGAATCCCTCACCTGAGTTTATTAAACTTGATAGAAATATGGAAATGTATTCATTTGAGCCTTTGTAATTTTGTACCTCTTTCCCTTTTCACTTAATTGCATGCTTACAAAGGTAATATATGCTCATTGAAAGAAAAAAATGCAAGAAAGTCTGCCCTACTCTCATCCCTAGGTGATAAACAATGTTAAATAATTTTGGCTGAAATGAACTTTCTCCTTTGAATAGGCATTGATCCAGAAAAACTGGCGAGGGGGGTGTGGGAGACTTGGACATTGTAGAGCAGATGTTGAAGAGCAATGCAGCAAAGGGCACTGAGGCTCTTTGGGAGCTCACGAGCACTTTGGCATGGCTGGCTTGTGCAGGGTTGGCAAGCAGCGGGGCCGGCATGTGGATGGGGGTTGACAGATGAAAGGGATGACTCAGATCATAAAGGGAGCGTAACAGGGCAGTGTTGAGTCAGAGTCTTAGCCTGCCAGCAGTGGGAAGGGATTGAGGCATTTGCTACTAGCAAGTGAAAGATGATTTTCCTCTTGTCTCTGAGTTCTTCCATGATTGATCACACCTGTGTGATTATTAATCTTTCTCATTTCAAGGGTTTCCTGATCCTACTGTCAAAGTTCCCCATTCTTGGCTCCTTTCCAGAATGAGTGGGATCATTTTAAATGTTAATGTTATAGTCCAGTTTTGCTCATGTCCTCTATTACACCAAAGGATATCCCCTATTAACACATGAAACAACTTTTTAATTTCTCAAGTTAGAGTCTCCCAGTTATTTACTATAAATTAGTGTGCTCGAAGCCTGTGTGTTGATTTATTTCACTTAAGAGCTTTAGTGGTTCCTCCCATTTAATACTTAGGGCTATGGGATTTCTTTTTTCATTTTCTTTTTTTTTCTTTCAGATTTTGCAATAGGCTCCTTTGCTTTATAGGGCTTACTTTAAATCCCCCTCTTTAGAGGTAGTTGGTGAGGGCCATTAGTAAAATATGAATTGCAGAAGTTGGAATGATTCTCCAAAGTTTTTCTTGCTAGAAGGGCATCCATTGCTTGCTTAGAATTCTGTGTACCCTGTTTCCTTTAAGAAAGAGTAAAGAACAAAAATGAGAAATAACTCTACATCAGCTCCCTTGGCCTGTTTCTGTTTCCCTTTGAAATTGTCTTTGAAAGAGGTCTTATATCTCTACTAGAGGCCTGGTGCATGAAATTTGTGCACTTAGCGGGGGCAGGGGAGGGCGGGGTTCCTCAGCCCAGATTGCAAGAGGGCACAGGCCAGGCCAAGGGATCCTACTGGTGCATGATCGGGGCAGGGAGGGACACAGGTGGTTGACCAGCCAGGGAGGGATTGCAGGAGGGCTCCAGGGCATGTCTGGCCCATCTCACTCAGTCCTGATCGGCCAGACCCCAGCAGCAAACTAACCTACCAGTCGGATCATCTGCCCCCTTGTGGTCAGTGCACATAATAGTGACTGGTCGACCGGTCGACTGCCTGCCCCCTGGTGGTCATTGCACATCATAGCAAGCAGTTGAGCGGCCTTAGCATATCACTAGCATATTATGCTTTGATTGGTTGAATGGCCAACCAGACAACTGGACACTTAGCATATTAGGCTTTTTAAAAAAATATATATTTTATTGATTTTTTACAGAGAGGAAGGGAGAGGGATAGAGAGTTAGAAACATCGATAAGAGAGAAACATCGATCAGCTGCCTCCTGCACGCCTCCTACTGGGGATGTGCCTGCAACCAAGGTACATGCCCTTGACCGGAATCGAACCTGGGACCCTTCAGTCCACAGGCCGACACTCCATCCACTGAGCCAAACCAGCCAGGGCATAGGCTTTTATTATATAGGATTCCTTTTAAAAATGCTCAGATTCAGTAAGATGGGAAGCCCCCATGTCAATAACTGAAGCAGTGATTTCCATTTCAGCAAAGCCCAGCAGGTGTAAGAATATCATGGAAGAAAAAAGAAACAAGACAGAGACCACTGTGGGAGGGGGTCAGAATGAACCCAAAATTACTACCTAAGTTGAAAAAAGGGACCATGTGAAGTTCAAGAAATGTAACCAGCTTGAATGCTGTGGTTCTGGAGTGGGCTTCCTGCAAATGAGTGGGAATGCAGGTGCTGTTCAGTTGTGCCTTCCACCCAGTGTGAAGAGGCTTGCAGTAGATTTTTTGGTACAACTATTTTCCTCAATGTGCTATGTTTTTGTTGTTGTTGTTGTTGGTTTTTTGTCACTAAGAAAAAGAAAAAAGTTGAGCAGCAATGAATGGAAAACAGAGATACAAAACAAAAAAAAAAACAAAAAAAAATTCTCCCATAGTACCTGGCAAGAATATTCATTATGTCATTTTAGGAAGCTTGCAAGGATGCCAGCCTAACTGGCAGCTGTGTCGGCTACTGTTGAAAGTGGATCTCCTAAAACTGGAGGATGAGCATGGGGCAAAAAAGCAGTGAATGATTTTCAAAATACGTAGCATAGCTTGAATTTTGATAGAGTCTTTTAGGAAGAAAAAAAAATCATATACTGCTAGATAAAAAATACTGACACAGGGGAGCATAGGCTGCCTAAATGTTGAGACACTAATTGTAGCCAATATGCTGCCTCATTCCTGTTTGTAGGGTGTTCCTTTTGTCTGTCTGTGACTAATCTTTTAGGGTGGACTTGCGCATGCGAGTGCGTGGGTGCATACGTGTTTGTCTGCATTTCTATCGCCTCCAGTTGAGAAATGCAGGGTGGGGCGAAGGTATGGTATATAAAACAGTGGTTCATGAGAGGCTGCTGAAATGCTATTTTAGGGGGGAAAACTGTTGCAGAAGAATGTTGACCCTATATTTCTCTAAATTTCTACAACTCATTCAGGAATTTTGTTTTATTTAAGCTTGGCATTCTCAGGGTTATTACCCCCTTTGTAGTGCTGAGCAGAAGTGTATTATCCTTTTATCTCAGCTGACTGTTCTTAGGTTGTTAACAGATGACTCGCACAGTGATGGGTAAACCCCTCCTGGTTTCTAATGGAACAAGCTCAAGTGGGGATCTCCACCACAAACGGTGAAGCTTGGGGGAGATTTTTCATTTAGTTCCCTAAAAAAAAAATGTGTTTGCTTTAGTCAATGTGCATTAACATAAAGAAAATTCAGGCTATGAAGACTTGATTTGTTCCAAGTTGCTTCCCAAACAAGCTTCCCCTAGGCCTGACTTCTTAGATTGTGGTAAAATGCATATTCCTGAAAAGGTGAAAAGGCTTTTATTTTTTAATTTTTTACTAGAGGCCCAGTGCACGAAATTTGTGCACAGGTAGGGTCCCTAGCAGCTGTAGGCTGCGGCTGCTGGCCAGGGCCTCCCTTCCCAGGCTGCTGGCTGCTGGCCAGGGCCTCCCTTCCCCAGCTTCTGGCTGCCCCCCGGGCCTTCCTTCATTCCGCACCACCCCCTGGTGGTCAGTGCACATCATAGTGAGTGATTGAACTCCCTATGGTCAGTCAAACTCCCAAGGAGACACTTTGCATATTAGGCTTATATATATATATATAGATGATTTTATCTTAACCCTCGTCAACATCACTGCCTCCTACCACCATGAGTGTTTATATTATATTTACCTATATATTTTTCTCTCATTATAAGGTTTATAGATGAATTGTAGAAAGTTTGAAAATGTCAAAACTATAAAACTCAGCCTTTTTTTAAAAAAAATCTTTATTGTTGAGATTATTACAGATGTTCCTCTTTTTCCCCCCATTGCTCTCCTCCACCCAGTTCCCGCCACACCCCAGGCCTTTGCCACCCTATTGTCTGTGTCCATAGGTAATGCATATATGCATATAAGATCTTCGTTTAATCTATTCCCGCCCCCCACTCCCATTCCCTCTGAGAATTATCAGTCTGTTCCATTTCCATGCCTCTGATTCTACTTTATTCACCAGTTTATTCTGTTCATTAGACTTCTTATTCGTTTATTTTTATTTTTATATTCGATTGTTGACAGGTATATATTTGTTGCCATTTTGTTGTTCATATTTTTTATCTTTTTCTTTTTCTTCTTCTTCCTCTTCTTAAATAATACCCTTCAACATTTCATATAATACTGGTTTTGTGATGATGAACTCCTTTAGCTTTTTCTTATCTGTGAAGCTCTTTATCTGACCTTCAATTCTAAATGATAGCTTTGCTTGGTAGAGTAATCTTGGTTGTAGGTCCTTGCTATTCATCACTTTGAATATTTCTTGCCACTCCCTTCTGGCCTGCATAGTTTCTGTTGAGAAATCAGTTGATAGTCGTATGGGCATTCCCCTGTAGGTAACTAACTGCTTTTCGATTCTCTCTTTGTCTTTAGCTTTTGGCATTTTAATTATGATGTATCTTGTGGTCCTCTTTGGGTTGCTCTTGTTTGGGACTCTCTGTGCTTCCTGGACTTGTAAGTCTATTTCTTTCACCAGGTGGGGGAAGTTTTCTGTCATTATTTCTTCAAATAGGTTTTCAATTTCTTGCTCTCTCTCTTCTTCTGATACCCCTATAATGCGAATGTTGGTATGTTTGAAGTTGTCCCAGAGGCTCCTTACACTATCTTCATATTTTTGGATTTTTACTTTTTTTTTACTCTTCTGGTGGGGTGTTTTTTGCTTCCTCATATTTCAAATTGTTGATTTAATTTTCAGAATCCTCTACTGTACTGTTGAATCCTTGTATATTATTCTTTATTTCAGTCAGTGTATGCTTAATTTCTGACTGGTCATTTTCCTTTTTTTTTTTTTTTTTTTGGAGTGTTCTAGAAAATTCTTGAGTAACCTTATAACCGTGGTTTTGAACTCTACATTCAATAGTTTGCTTTCTTCCATTTCTTTCATTTGTGACATGTTTCTTTGTCTCTGAATTTTGGCTACTTCCTTGAGTTTGTTTCTATGTATTGAGTAGAACTGCTATGTCTCTGTGAGTTGGTAGAGTGGCCTTGTGTAGTAGGTAACCTATAGTAGGCCCAGTGGCTCAGCCTCCCCAGTCACCTGATCTGGGAGCTCTAGGTGCACCCTTTATGGGCTGTGAGCACAGTCTTGTTGTAGTTGAGACTTGATTGCTGTTGGTGACCTCCAGGCCAGTTGGCTGTGAGGACCAGCTGCGACTACAATGGAAGAGCTACAATGGAAGAGCTGCTGTACAGGAGACACCCATATGGAGCAGGACTTGCTTCAGTGGGACTTTGGTGCTCACTGAGTCTGTCCCTTGAGTGTGTTACTTGTGGATGTGTAGAGTTGTAATCTGGTATGGTCTGACATTGACCACTGGGTAGGTGCAAAGTCACACTGCCTGGGGCCACCCAGCAGGAGCTACAGGGAGATCTTCAGATTCCTCCTCTTTATATCATATTTGGAATTGCCCAGACGAGGCCCAGCTATGAAGCAAGGCAGATTGGTGCTGGTGCTGGGTCTTAGGCCTTTTATTGATAGGTTTGGGGCTCCCTGACCCAGCTGCAGCTTGTTTGAGAGGTTTTAGCCTGAGAAAGGACAGACCATTCATATGCAAAAACTTCCGCACAGAGCTTGGGTGGGGTTGTAAATTGGATGAGGTGGGGTCTAAGGGAATCACCAGGGTGAAGCAAACAGAAATGGCTGCCAGTCAGCCCTGGGACCAGGGCAGTCCCAGCTTAGGAACAATGATCCCTGCAAGCACATTTATCTGGGAGAAAGCTGCCCCCAAGTTCCTGCCCTGATGCCAGACAATGCAGTTCCTCCTCATATGTGTCTGTGTCCTCCAGAGCCTCTTCTTGGTGCTGGAGCTCAGGGGAAGCAGGACCTTGTAAGTTCAGTTCGGGGTGCTGGCCTTTTAAGAGGAACAGCTAGGTCTCCAGCAGCCTCCGTGTCACTTAGCACCAATCTGCACTGGTTTTTACAGCCCATAATTCTTACTGCCCATAGGACTTCTTTTCCCAGCTCTGGGACCCTAAGCTGGACCCCTTGCTCCTCACGGGTAGCCTCCACAGAGATGATCTCCCTCCCAATTAAAAAAGTGGCACACTCGGGTGCTGGACCAGCCCGTTCCGCACCTCTGCACCTACTACCAGTCTCATGCGCTTTCTTCTTTACTTCTCTAGTGTAGGACTTCCATTCAGTTTGCTTTCCAGCAGTTCTGGATGATGGTTGTTCTGTATTTATGTTGTAATTTTTATGTGGTTGTGGGAGGTGGCGAGTACAGGCATCTACCTATGCTGCCATCTTCCATGAACCTCAAAACTCAGTCTTAATTCAACCCTCCAAAGACAATCACTTGAACTATTTTGGAATGTTGTCTTCGGATTTCCACTGCACCCATAAACAGCCATTCACTGCTTTCTTATTCAGAGGCTTTCTCATTACATTATATCATGAACATTTGCCTCAATCATTAGTTTTCAAAAACAAAATTTTAATGGCCCTATAGTATTGTTGGACATTTAGTCAAGTTCCCATTTTTTCTTTTACAAGTTACAACTTGGAAATCATTGCACTGGGACCCCTGTGGGCATATGATAATTTCCTTGGGGAAAGTCCCATGAAAGGGAATTGCTGAGTAAGGAGCACTCACTCTTTAAAACGATGTCAACCATATTGCCAGTTGCCTTCCAGAAACACAGTGTTGAGTTTATATTCCAAGCCTGGATTTGCACCTCTTTGTTTCTCCTGCATCTTTGGGAAATTAAAAAAAAGGAATGTTTAGTTCTGATTTTCATTAGTAGAATTGAGGATTTGCCAAGTATTTTTTTAGCTATTTATATTTTGATTGAGTGCTTTACTTATTTCTAGTTGGAATATTAGTCTATATTATGTAAATACTTATTAAATATGAAGGATATTAACACTTTGGATATTGTAAGGGAGGAAAAATCCCTTTTTCTTCTACCCTCCTAGGTTCTGTGGTTGGGACCCTGAAAAGTAGACTGACGACAAACAGGTGAACAAGAGAAAGCCAGAGCTTATTCATAGGTGCACTTAGCATGTACAAACTTGGGCTTATGTAGCATCTTAACAAAATAAAATAAATCTGTAGAGAAGTAATAAGACAAAGGAAAAGGGGTTTAGGTTTTTAGGGGCAGCAAACTTGGGAAGATAAATATAGGAGGGAAACTAATGGAAAATAAGGGTCGTTTTAGTAAGATTATTTGCAGACCCATCTCAGGACTGACTCCATCATGTTGGCCATAAAATTCCTCCAGGAGCTGGGATGCATGGCAGCCCTCACTTCTCAGAAGTGTCTGCTCTTAGTCAGATAAGCAAAGTTTTGAGAAGGCTTCTTTCTGCATTTGTTGACTCTCATTTGCCTCCAGTTCACATCATCCTTATGCCATAGTGGCATCTTTTGGGCTGGTACGTTCTGATCCCCTACAATATATTTTACAAATTTGGGACTTTATAATTTTGTTTGTGGTATTTTTGATGCATGGATTTTAAAAATAATTAATGTGAATAATAATTAAGTAGTCACAGTTAAACTGTTATAAAATCTATCAGTATTTCCTTAGGTAGTTTTTTCACCTTAGTGTTTATCCTTAGGAATTCCAGCTCCACTTCAAAATTGAATAAGTAATGTTTCTTTCCAATGGTTTTTCTTTTAAAAATATATATATTTTAATTGATTTCAGAGAGGAAAGAAGAAGGAGAGAAAGATAGAAACACCAATGATGAGAGAGAATCATTGATCAGCTGCCTTCTGCATGCCCCCCACTGGGGATCGAGCCCACAACCCGGGCATGTGTCCTGACCAGGAATCAAACCATGACCACCTGATTCATAGGTTGATGCTCAACTACCTATATTCTTTTTCTATATTCTTTTTCTTTTGTTCTCTGTTTTTACAATTTAGTTTATCATAGTATTCATTATTGCTGAAAATAAGGTTGTTTTTCTTATCTCCCATTTATTTTCCATCTTCATTAGAAATTTCATTAGTTTTCTTGATGAATATTTCTCTACTCTGGCAAGTCAAGCCATTAGATTATTGCTTTAAAAAATCATAAATTTTATTTACTTTAGCGCATCCTTAAAAATATATGGGTAAAGAAAAATCTACCAGATTTTCTGTAACCTCTGCCTTTTAAATTTTTTTTTTTAATGGAACATGTGCAACTAAATATGAGAACACCTTTAGGGTTAATTTTCTCACGATGCAGTCAGTCTTGGCTCACAAGCCTCATGTGGCATCACCATAGACATCCCCGGTCTTCGAACAATGGCAAAGAAAGCAAGCCTATGATTATGAAATGGGGCTGAGACTTTAACGATTTTATGATCTTGTTAGAACTGTTGATGAAATGTTAACGTGCCTAATTAGAGGACTATTTTCATTGTTCTGCAGGGAATGGATTAGAGGAAGGCCGGAGTTAATGCATGGAGGCTCTGGTATCAGTTCAGGAAGGGAGGATGGTGACATCCAGTTCTGCAAACCCCATCCCAAGGAAATTTAATCAGGGAGTAGGATTCAATTTGTAGATAACAGACACCACACTAGGCATTGAAGGAGATAGGGATCGAACACAGGGAAATCGTACTCAGTACATGTAGGAGCAGCTGAAGGTGGGACCTCTGGAAGGACTCTTAGGACAGCTCCCTAGACTGGCCTGCCTGGGAAACTGAGTCACAGTCAGGAGGCTGGGGACCCGGGACCACTGTTTAACCTCTGGCTCCAAGGTCATCCAAACCAAGTCCTCCTGCCAGATCTGAACAGCAGCATGGATGTCCCACTTATTCCTCGCTTCACATGCTTCCTAATGCAAGTCATCCCAAAAATTAGAACTAGGTTGTGCACTGAAAGTTATTTTGGGTCATGCAGCTGATTGGCAGAACCTACACCATATTTAAAACCTTAGCTGTAAGGGAGTCTGGTTGTTTTTTTTTTTTTTTTTAGCCTCCCAGCCCCACACCTGGAGAAAGGTGAGTGAACCCCCCTACCTTTCCCTTGAAGCAGGCTGTCCTGGTGCAGGAGTGTGTGAAAGGGAGAGTCTCTGCAAGTGGTGACTGAGAGTTGGGGGGGAGGGTAGGGGATGAGAAGAGAGAGGAGACGGGTAATGTCAGAGACCAAACTGGTTGCATTGAGTCCTGGTTTTGCGTGTTTTAGATGTTTTAACATCCCTTAGTCTTTGCTTAGTGAAATGATCAATTGCCATAGTGGAGCAAACAAATTTCGAGAGCAAGTTCATCTCAAAGCTTCCTCATACTTCTGAGATTCCTTTGAAGATAATATGTTTAAGTATATTTTCTTTTCTCCGTACATTTTTGTAAGTACAGAAGTAGAAATCAAACAGGAGATGTTGTCTCAAAGGTGCCACCAGCCCTCCTTCCAGGCTGTGGAATGTGCCTGGGGTGGCCCTGCAGGCTTTAAGGGTGTTGTGATGGGCAGAGCCCCAGGCATGAGGAACCTCACCTTGGGGAACCTGCTGGGCCTGCAGTGAGTTTGCTTGTTGACTCAGATATGCCGCCTACTTCTGTGCCTGACTGAGGGGTTAATGCACCTATCACGTGCCTGGTCCTGGATTCCCGGCCCTTCCCCCAGACCTAGAGCAGGTGCCTGAGAACTCCTCTAGCAAGGCTTTCCCTAGCAGCTGTGTAAGGGCCTGTCTGTCTCAGCGTTTTCGTTTCCCACTTCAGTGTTGTCCATTGATTAAGGTGCATTGAGGAGGCCGGTGAACCTCCGATTTGGTAGCACCTAAATTGGGTCTTGGCTGCCCATGGTCAATCAGGTAGAGTCATTATTCAGGTGGCTGCGTTCACTGCAGTGTTGGCCATTTCCCCCACCTCTCTGGATGCTATTATAAAATCTCTGGCTTCCTGGCATCTAATATAAGCATGATGTGCTTCTTTGTATCTATCCCTTAACCTCAAGTAAACTCATCTGCTGGGTGGAGACCTGAGCCCGTGACTCTCTGCCACAGAGCCAGCAGCTGGTGCCCTCCCTCCTCAGCAGCCATCTGGGACCAGGTGTGCCCCTCTTCTGCCAAGAATGTGCCAGGCTGAGGCACAGGCAGGTGTGGTGTGATTGGGAGATTATGATTACAGGTGTTGTAGCACCTCCCCTCCCAGGTTAGCCAGCTATGCTGATAGGTGTAGCTCTTACTCTGGAAGTGGAATACTTTGTGGGCAGGTTCCTGGGCTGGGCAGCAAGGAGAGAAACCAATTCAGATGGCCTCAGTGTCTAAACCCAACTGGGAAGCAGACTCTACACACACTGGTATTTAGGATGCTACAACCCACAGTGTAGGCAGAGCCTGCATTCCTGAAGGTGTTGATTATTAAAAATCTGTTTTCTCCTAGAAATAATATACACATGAATGTTGGTTCTCCAGATTTTCCATCAAAAGCCCACTTAACTCATAGTCTATTTTCACAATTCTGCATTTGCAGCACAAAACAATAACCAGTGCACTGTGCAGATTCACCCAGGGTCTGGCTGCATGCTGCTCCTGAACCCAGCCAGGCCTGCAAAGCTCAGTCTTTGGCTTCAGAGTAGCAGGAAATGGCAGGGCAGGGCCACTGGTGATCAGACCTGAGCAGGCAGCAGAATCACCTGGAGGGCTACCACTTACTTCACTCTGAAAGTTCTCACTCCGGGGGGTCCGGGGTGGGGCTCAAGAATTCGCATCTCTGTCGCATTCCCAGGTGGTGCTGATGCTGCTGGTCTCACCACCTTTGAGGACCACTGGGAGAGATGTGGGAGGAAGTTACCCACCTAAAGAAGTCCTGTATTTGAATTCCTAATGACGAGATTCTGCGTGCCCAGCGGTGCCCCACTCCCCAGTTATCCACTATCAACGAGGCTCTTGGTCCGTCTGTCAGTCTGGGCCTGCCATTCCCTTTCTTCCTGAGCCTGGTGTTGACCATCGCTCTGGAAGCCGATGGGTAGAGGAGTTAGTCACTCTCCCAAGTTCTCTGAGGGTCGGCCATACCTTGGGGACATCAGTGAGCAAGTGTGTGTCCCAAAGAGTTCAGGAACCCGTGAGAGGCTCCCGCCTTCCTGCTCTGTCTGGGCCAGGTGCCTTCCTCCGCAGAGTCTGATGCCGAAGTTCAGCTTTTCCCGAAGCCCCTTGAAGCCAAGACCCACAGCTGAGGACTCCTGGGGGCTCCATCAGGTTTTACAGAAATTGACCTGAGCTTACCATGCCCTTTAAGAACTCCCTACATTATACTCTGGGTCTCAAGACAGATAGACAAGGGGGAGAAATTGAAGAAGGCAGAGCTAAGATCAGATCTCAGCCCAGCCTTCCACACGGCCCATGCCACCCCCACGAATCCTGGTTTTGCTTCCAGAACTCCCTCTGTTCTGACAGTCCCCACTGCCTTACCCATCCTGCACCTCTCCAGCTTCCTGCTTCACTCCCCCTCTCCACTGACCTGGGTGACTAATGCTTCCCAGGGCTGGAAGCTTTAGCCACTTCTTTCCACAAGACAGAGGGCGTCAGTGCCACTGCGGGGTGACACAGGTGGTGCCACCAGCAGAGACTCCCCATTTGCCCCTTGAGCCCCACACAGATGGCTGTGGATCCAGGGCTGTGTTCTCACAGGTGCTCCCCTGGGACACACGCCACTTCCAGGGAATAAACTTGGGCTTCTCTCCGGTGTCTGCGAAAGGAGAAAAGAAAAATTGGAGGATTATTTTGTTTGTTTATTAAATAATAACACATAGTTTCAAAAATAGTCTAAATGTTGCACTTACTGATTGATCAGCTTTCCCTCCAGGTGAAGCAGATAGCTTTAGAGTGGAATATGAGAAAACACGGGATGTTTACAAGCAAAATAATAGGAATGCTTAAAGTTGATATTCCAACACCTGCTATTAGCCCTCTTTATTTTTGACTACTTATGAAGTTTGGGGGGATGAAAACACAAAAATTGCTTTTAATTTCCTCCTGTCATTATGATGCCTGGTGTAAAAAGTTGGCAGGGCCTTCCGCCTGCTGGGCCCTGTGACACTCACAGGTGCTGGTGGCCAGGAACGCGGCCTCCTCGGTTGCTCCCTGCCTTTGGGTGATCTGCCCCAGTTGCCTGGAACAGCAGGAACGCACATGCCCAGGTTTCACGGGGGTACTTCCTGCAGACCTTCATAACCTGCCTCAGACTGAAACGTTACACTGCCTGCTGTGGGCAAATTATATTTCTCGTTGTTGGATTTTCAAAAACACTGAGGGGCCTCCTAATGGTATACGTGACGTGGTGCTATAAGTGGCGTCACGGCCGTCACCACAGTTCTGTGTTGCCCTTGTGATTGACTAGCACTGGCATCTGTGTGTGCTTCTCTCTGATCTGTTTTTTATTTGCCCCTCTCTAGTGGGATCTTGTGTGTGATAATGCCTGGAAGGTCCATATCGCTAAGTTCTCCTTACTGGTTGGATTAATCTTTGGCTACCTAATAACTGGATGCATTGCTGACTGGTGAGTACCAACGTGCCCACACACAAACCTTGGGAAGCCACTGCAAGACTTTGCAGGCTAAAGAGGAGTGGTCAGTGTTAGATGCTGGTCCTGTCTTTTCTCTGCCCCACTGTTAGTGCCGGAACAGGAGCTGAAGCCATCCCCTGGAGAATTCAGAATGAAAAGAATTGGCCAGTGCCCATAACAGACCCTTGTGAAGTGAGAATTTAAATTCACTTTAATTTAAAGAATTTAAATTCTTTAGCTGCAAGAACCTAGCAAAACCAGCCAGCAGCCTGCAGCCCTCTCTCCTACTGACAGTCAGTGTTTAGATAGGAAGAGATGGAGGAGTTCAGCTCAGGGCTTTCTGGGTTGAGCCCCGATGGCTTGGATGTCTAAGACGCATCAAAAAATGGGGAGAGGAGGACCTAGTGAACTTAACAGGTCGCACCTCAAAATGTCCCACAGGTTTTAGAGAGGGACAGCTCCTGAAGTTGGCTTGGCCAGCAGATGCCTCTGTGGGGTCCATGGGGAGCTGGGCCTGGAGAAGCGGCAGCATTTGGATAACAGCTGGGCATCGCGGGCAGAGGCGGGGCAGTGACCAGGTGAGAATGAATGTGCTTTACCTGGGTGGGTGAGGAGGTCTAAGGGGTGGAGCAGAGTGCACGGTGCAGAATGAAGTGCTGAGGTTGGTGAGGAGGGCGGGGGAGGTGGTATTAGAGACGGGAATGATAATAATAATAGCAACAGTTTTGGCAACTGAGAGGTACTGACTGATGACTGTTGCCGGGCACGGTGCTAAGTATTTCCACACGTGACAATATTCCATCTTCACAGCACCCTGTTCGGAAGGTACTGTTATCACCTCTGTCTCAGAGTGGGAAAACAGAAGCGCAGACGTTTAAGTAAAATCCCCCAGTGCACTCAGCTTTCAAGTTGGAGAGGCAGGATGTGGGGCTAAGTCCCACGGCTCAGAGCCTGCCTCTTCTCAAGGGTGCTGCCACTGTATCTCCGGCCTCCTGCGGTCACAAGGGCAGCGGCAGCAGTGACATGTCTGAGTGGGGAGGCAGCTGCCCAGTGTTGACAGGGTTTCAAGTAATGGGACTGCTCAGGGAGAGAGGCATGGGCTAGCTGTTCCCCTCACCGTTCCTTTATCTATCAAGGAACCTTGTGTGTCTGTGTGTGAATAAGGTCATCTTGGACCCAGTAACATAAGAACGATATAGAGCAAACTCCTTATGCCTGTGCCTCCCCCTGGAGCCCTTTGGGCGGGGTTAGCTGAGAAAGCTGGCTCAGCAGGAGCCGGGGCACAGAGCAGTGCATGGAACCTCGAGGAGTTTTGATACCACTTTCAAGTTCTGGGCATTTCTTTCTAAAAGCTAGCATCTATTTGAGAGTTCCTGGCATTGACATGTGTGATTTCCTGTGTGTTCAGAATTTGCTTAATCATGATTTGTAAATGTTTCTTAAGGACACATTCCCCGGGGACAGTAACAGAGAAGCTGTGAGTGAAGAAGAGGCGTCTGGAAAGCTGTGCAAGGCCCCTGGGGGCTGGCAGGGTGGGGCAAGCACAGGGGCTTTTTTCTAACCAAATCTTGAGCTTAAAGGTGTTCAGAGTAAACTGGATGGATCTAAAAGATACTCCAGTGTTTTAACCACAAGGACTTTTATTTCCCAAATCGGCATTAAAATAGGTTAGGAAGATACACTAATATAATTCACATCACTTGTTTCTAAAGAAACGCAGACTGGACTTGGGTTCTAGTTTCCTTGTTCAGTGAATTTATAGGTAAAGCAGATATGGGCCTGTATTAATATCAGTCTGTAACGGGGTTTAAATTACTTAGGGGTGGTTTTGTGAATTCTTACTTCTTACGAGCACAGGCTGTTTGGCCTCCCTGATCACACACTAGGACTGGGGACAAAAAGCAGAAGAGTTTGGGTCCTCCTTCAGGAGTAAAAACCAGTGGATCTTGTAGACTCACTTCTCTGCAGTCCCTTTGTCGAGGCCCGGAGGTGGGTGGGGTGCCGTGGGTGATGGAGAGACAGGGAGTGCTCTGTGCTGTGGCTCTTTGAGCATTTGAGTGGGCCTCGGTTGCACTTGGAAAGTTTGGTGTTTTCCACCCTTAGCTTTTATTTATGGCTCTGTGCTCCCTGCGAGCCTTGCTGAAAAGGAAACGGACACGTTTAGAGGGAACTACAGATTCACAGCTGCTGGCCCAGTCACGGCATGTGAGGAAGTTGTCCGAGCCGGGGTGAGCTCTCTAAGACTGTAGTCAGCACATAAAATGTCAAGTGGTACACTTTGTCCTTTAAGAAGTTACCGTTCTCCCCACATGTTTTATTTGGGGACACACATCACATGTTTTAGGATGTGCTAGTTTAGATGTTCGAGGAGACATTCCTGACTGTGGCGTAGCCAGATGACACCCCTCCCCCCACAGCTGGTTCTTTTGCTAGACATGCGCATTTCTCACCCCAGGAGCCCTTACCCCTTGCCCTCTAGCTCCTGGCTCAGCCCTGGCAGAGCCCCTTTGCCAGGAAAGGTAGCATATTCCCAGGCTCCAGTGTTTAGGGTGTGGACATCCTGGGGGGCCATTATTCTGCTCACCACGGAGCCTCGTTGATAAAGCCCTCTGTGTCTCTGCATTACAGAACTAGGGCTGTGGTTTTACCCCTCATCCCTCATGGGGTTCTGCCGGGGGAAGCCAGTCCACACTAAAACTCCAGGGGTTCTGACTTACACTTGTTGACCATTTGCTGGATCACTTGCACTTACTTATCCCTGACAACAAGCCCATTAGGTTGGCACTGACCGGCTGTTCCTAAGGAAACAGGAGGCTAGTTCGGACAAGGGTGGTCTTTCTCGTGACCATGTATGTAGTGTATAAGGGATGGGCCTGGATAAAAGACCAAGGGCTCTGACTTTGAAGATCATATTTGCCCCACAGTTCCTAATAGTAATTTTATTCACTGACTTTAGCAATCATTTCAAAGGGAGAGATTTAAATAGTTTATACAAGTGAAAAAAAAGATCGAGGATCTCTTCTAAAGTATCAGAACATTGTAATTGATCTCATAGCTCGGCCTCATTTCACTAAACTGAAGTTACTATGGGGAATGTTAGAAGCCTAAAAAATTCTGAATGAAATTGTGTCCTATAGCACCCCTCCCCCCAAGTTTTCTGGAAATTATATTCATCTCCTTCATAGAGCAAAGCCATGTGTTACTGAGCATTGCTGTTGCTTTAACAGCTTTATTGAGAGAAAATTTACATTTTACATATCATAAAGCTCGCCCATTTTAAGTGCACAATCTAGTGAGTTTTCGTGTATTTACAGAATCTTACAATCATCACCACACTAAAACATTTCCACCACCTTAAAAGGGAGTGTCGTGCCCATCTACATTCATTCCTCATTCTCACCCCCAGCCCCAGGCAACCACGAATCTACTCTGTTTCTATTTGCCTTTTCTGGGCATTCTGCTTTTATGTAGATGCCTTGTTATAAGCATGTATAGGCTAATTCAAGGCATTAGTTACTCTTCAGGTGTTTGGGCTGCCAGGCTTGGTTTTCTTCCTTTGACAAATAGAATTTCTCTCCAGTTTCTTTGTGAGCTATTCTTCTAGTTCAAGCTTGGTTGGGTTATATTAATTTGTATGAATTTTTTTTCTCCCTAGTAAATTGATGAAGGAAAACCTGGAAGGCTAGGAAGAGAGGGGTGAAGAACTAGTTACCTTCCATTCCCATAGACCCCCTAACCCCCCTGTGGACCTCTCAGCCACTCCTTAGGAGCACATCACACCCTAGTAGTAGCCGATCTTGCCCGGCTCTATAATCTTCCAGTCTAGTTTTTTTCTGAAACACAGTGGCTTGGGCTCCTTCCACCCCTTGCTGCCTGGTGGGCTTCACTTTCAGGTTCACACCCATTATTTAAAGTCGAACTATCTTAGTTTAGTCTAAGTTTAGTTTAAAAATGACTTCTCATCATACAGTTGAAACACACCGGCAGCTGGCTTGGCCCCAGCTCTGGTAGGCTGTGTGAGGTCAGGCGCCTGACTAGTTACCAGCCCTGACTAAGGAGATGAAGCCACTTCACTCAGTGTCTCTGTTGACTTTGGTGCCAGTTCCAAAGGTCAGTGATTTCTCAGGACATTTTATGATGGGTGTGTCAAGGTTTACATTTGGGGAGTTGTTATTGATTTTGTTACTCTTGCCTTGAATTATCCTCCTATATACTCAAAAATAGACTTACCAACAGGAATTGGGTTCCTGTTTCAGTTCTATTATGCAGTAGCTGTTTAATCTGGGCCCCTTTTTCTGCACAATGAGGCGGTCGAGCTACATTTCCCCCAAGGGCCTCTCTGTCCCTAGATATGCCACAGTGGGTCTGGACAGTGGGAAGACTTTTAGTCCAGTACTCATTCAGCATCGATTGAGCACCTACTGGATGCTGGGTTTTCAAGGCTGGTACCACGGTCCTGTGTAATGATGACTCCTAACGTTTCCTCTCTGTGCACAGGGTCGGCCGGCGGCCTGTGCTGCTCTGTTCCATCATCTTCATTCTGATCTTTGGCCTGACCGTGGCCCTGTCCGTGAATGTGACGATGTTCAGCACACTCAGGTTCTTCGAAGGATTCTGCCTGGCTGGAATAATCCTCACCTTGTATGCATTACGTAAGTAGGAGTCTTCCCAACCCGTCTTGAAGAAATTGGTGGAAGTGTTTATGGCGCCTACGTGGTTCTGGGAAGGGGCTCTGTGCTGGTGGTTTGGGATGGCAGTCTTTTGGAAGTGCAAACTTGAATGGCCTCAGCTGCTGTGAAGACGCTTTCCCAGGTAATGTCATCCAACACCCAGTCTATCCTGGTCTCTGGCGTGGGCTCAGGACACATCAAAGGACACGAGGGCTATGTAACTGCTTGGAGAAGCAGGGATCAGCCCACAGCTGGTGTGGAGGAGCTTTTGCTTTCTTCCAGAATTTTCTGTGTTAATGTTCTGTGCACTTTCAAGTACAGCACATCATTAGGCATCCCTGTGCTTGGTTCCAGAAAAACATACCCACCACTGCTACCCTCTGTTCTGGGCTCAGTGTTCTCATTGCCTCTGTAAGAGTTTTTCTTCCAGCCCTGGCTGGATAGCTAAGTGGGTTAGAGCATCGTCCCAATACACCATCAGGGCACATACAGGAAGCAACCAATAAATGCATAAATAAGTGGAAAAACAAATTAATGTCTCTTTCCCAGTTTCTCTCTCTCTTTTTTTTAAAATAAGTTTTCTTACTTTTTTTTCCCCTATAAGGCTGTGCAGAGTCCGAATTATCCACATTCTCATGTGCCTGGATATGGCTTTAAGTGGTCTGGACTCAAATCCCGTGCATTGGTACTAGAAGAGTAAATGGCAGTATTTGTTAGTATTTGCTCTTTTTAGGGTGAAGAAAAATTTTTCTGCATTAATTCCTCATGTTTGTTGGACATATTAACTCTCCTATCCAATCTGGTTATGTTTTACTTCTTTGAAGTTGGTGTTTTCTAGAATACAGCCACAAACCCCTACGAAGGAGGGAGGTTTTAGGCATGAATGTTTTTACTTATTTTCTAGTTTTTATGCTTTCTAATCACCTGGTGAAAAGAAGTGTTAGGAATAATGTAAAATTATTTATAATATGTTTTGTCTTTTTCTTTTCCTTTAACAACATGGGTAGGAGTCAGTTATAGATTAAGTAGCATTTTCCAGTGAGGTCAAATAAGAATAGTCCTGCTTCTCTTAAGTGCGCTTATTAAAACTAGATAACACACCCTAACCGGTTTGGCTCAGTGGATAGAGCATCGGCCTGCGGACTGAAGAGTCCCAGGTTCGATTCCGGTCAAGGGCACGTACCTTGGTTGTGAGCACATCCCGAGTAGGGGGTGTGCAGGAGGCAGCTGATCGGTGTTTCTCTCTCATCGATGTTTCTAACTCTCTATCCCTCTCCCTTCCTCTCTGTAAAAAAATCATAAAATATATATATTTTAAAGAACCCACAAAACTAGATAACACTTTCAGGTTACTTGAATTTTTGTCCCTCTATTATCTAGAACTAGAGGCCCAGTGCACGAAATTCGTGCACTGGGCGGGGGGGTCCCCTCAGCCCGGCCTGCACCCTCTCGCAGTCCAAGAGCCCTTGGGGAATGTCCAAGTGATGGCTTAGGCCTACCCCCTGCCCGCCCCCCGCCCCCTGGCTGGGGAGCAGGCCTAAGCCATCATTCAGACATCCCTAGTGCTGCTGCGGATAGTCAGTGCGTGTCAGCTCCTGCCTTGAGCGTCTGCCCCCTGGTGATCAGTGCACATCATAGCGACCAGTAGTTCCACCGTTCAGTCGATTTGCATAGTCGCCTTTTATTATATAGCATGGGATCAGGCCAAAACTGGCCTGCAGGATCGGGCTGAAACCGGCTCTCTAGTATCCCCCGAGGGGTCCCGGATTGTAAGAGGGTGCAGGCCAGGCCAAGGGACCCCACCAGTGCATAATCTGGGCCGGGGAGGGACATGGGAGGTTGGCCAGTGCGGGGAGGGACTACAGGAGGGCTCCAGAGCGTGTCCAGCCCATCTCACTCAGCCCCGATAGGCCAGACCCCAGCAGCAAGCTAACCTACCGATTGGAGTGTCTGCCCCCTAGTGGTCAGTGGACATTATAGTAACTGGTCAACCTGTCGACTGTCTGTCCCCTGGTGGTCAGTGCACATTATAGCGACTGGTCGACCGGTTGACTGTCTGCCCCCTGGTGGTCAGTGCATGCCATAGTGACTGGTCAACCAGTCGACTGTCTGCCCCCTGGTGGTCAGTGCACATCATAGAGAGCGGTTGAGTGCCCTTAGCATATCATTAGCATATTATGCTTTGATTGGTTGAACAGATGACTGGACACATAGCATATTAGGCTTTTATTATATAGGATAGAAATATAATCTGTAACATAGTGTTAGAGTCACAGAGAAGAAATGGGCATAGAGAAAGGCTACAGGTATATTCTCTGAATCCACAGTCAGCAGTTTTGTCATCTCCCAACACTGAACTGTTTCCAGTCTATTTGCATTTATTTTGGAGCCCTTGCTTCTTAGGGAGTTCTCTAGGAATATATGTGTTCCAGGTCAGTGGGTCACAGTCATGGCTTTTTGGAGGTTTTATTTCTTTGAACAGCGTGAGTATTGGGCTTAAAAGTTTCCTGGTAAAATTCCTGTGCTGTTTTCTGGTCCTGCCCACCCATTGGTCTGTGCAGAGGAGCAGCTTCCTCACCTTTTTTAAAAAAAATGTTCTTATTAATTTTTTTTTAGAGAGAAGGGAAGGGAGAGGGATGGAGAGATAACAATGTCGACGAGAGAGAAACATCATCAATTGGCTGTCTCCTGCGTGCCCCCTACTGGCGATCCAACCTGCAACCCAGGCATGTGCCCTGACCAGGAATCGAACCATGACCTTTTGGTTCCTGGGTTGACACTCAACCACTGAGCCACACCGGCCAGGCTCCCCACCCTTTTTTTGAGGAGACTCCAGGCCCTGCTCTCAGACACTCATTTGAGCTGCATCTGTGTAGGTTTGTGAGGCTTCTGGTTCTCCCAGGAATCTAGGCCTTCCTTGAGGATGGCCATTGAAGGGGACAGCTGTGCATGTTGACAAACTAGAATAGCTGCGCTTCAGAAACTTTGCAGAGAGTGTAACCTCAGCCTAGCACATGAGTATGTATCAGACTTGGAGAGAATATCAAGCACAGATGACATATCGGTTTTATCTTGCATGCCAACTGCTCATGATAGATTGAGATTGCTAGCGAGCCCAGGGAGCTCAGGGCGCTGGAGAGAACACCTTGATCCATTAGCCACGTCTGCCTGGGAGAAGGAAGATGGGTGGGAAGGGCTGCCTGGACCTGACACTCACCTCTGCACAGATCCTCCCTGAACTAAGCCAGACCAGAAGAGCACTCCCCCTGAACTACATCGTTTCAGCCTCACATAGAATCGTTTTACTGACTTGTGTTGTGATATCATGCCATTGGCTCTGTGAAAGTTGTTGCTATATTTACTGTAAAAATGAAGCTAAGGCTGTTTGTTTGTTTGTTTGTTTTTTCAGGAGATTGCATAGTAAACTCTTTACAGTAGGAAGTTCTCTTTCCTTTCGGAACCATACAAAGAATGTGCTTACCCTTGGAAATTGCTGTGCTTTTGTCTCATAGGCACAGAATCATCTGCAGGCATCTGCAAACTTTGTTTCTGTAAAAAGCCAGTTAGTAACTATTTTAGGCTTTGCAGGTCTCTGTTACAACCACTCAGCTCTGCTATTGTACCACGAATGCAGCCATAAATAACATGTAAGTGATGAGGTGTGGCTGCATTCCAATAAAACTTTATTTGCAGAATAAGTGGTGGGACAGATGTGACCAGCAGGCTCTATTATTCCAGCTACCGATGTAAGCGAGTCTCTCTGTCCTTTGACTGCTAGGAAGCTTAGAAAGCTCAGAGTCTGATCTCGCCTGTGCGTGGGCCTGATAGGCTGAGCTGTAAATCAAGCCTCTCTCCTAATTTCATCTAAACTTTCCTACTGTAATTTCTCCTTTGTCCCATTTCCTGTCTCTATAATATAAGTGTTATTTTATTACATGTATTTGTATGAGCAGTCTTAAATTTTTTCTGAAATAAAGCAGGGAATAAATAGTTATTGTTTTCTTAGATTGGAATTACATATGAAACATCATGATAAATACCATTGCAATGAACAAAATTCCAAGCATCAACCAGTGGCCCACTGTCTGAGCTAATACAATATCTGGTATAGCAAAATTAAAATAAAGCAAAAGGACATAAATGATTAGTTGGAGTTCACTGAGATAGTATTTAAGCAATATAAATAAGGGGCCAATGATTGAGAGACGGCAGAAGAGCTAAGCTTGGCAGGGGAGAATCAGAGAGAGGCCTTAAAGTTGTGATGGGCAGGCAGGATTGGGGAAGGATGTGATGCTCACTGGCCTGGGGCAGCCCTTCTCTCTGTCAATCCTAGATCAGGACACTGATGGTGACCAGAAGTTAAGAGACAAGCTCCCAGTCAATAGGGCAGATGACTGAATTTCCAGATCAGTGTGCTTGCTAGCATTTTATACACGAGTAATCCATGGGCTTAGTTAATGTTTAAGAATTTGTTTTGCTTAAAGGAAATTATTGATAATCTCTGTCACAATGTTGAAGTATTTCTTGACTCTAAAGAGAAGTTTTAAACTTTTGGGCATTGATTGTTTGGAAAATACATTTTTAATGGTCCGGACTTTTTCTACTCCTTCACCATGTGGTTTTCATCTCACTAGGTGTGCTGGAAAGGCCTGCACTTCCTCAGAGAGAACTGGATGTCATTCCTTTTTTCAGTCTTGCAGGTGCTTGGCAATGTTTGCAGGGAAAGTAATGATTTTTGCAGATTCCCGTTTCTTGTGTAGCCTGTGGTGTGGGTGGACTCTGAGTTTTAAGAAATGCTGCTGACTTAGGAAAGTTTCTGCTTTATATGCAAGGCTGCTTGAGGATTTCTCATGCTTTGGGATTTTTCTAAGGTACATTCCAGTTAAATACTCTCTCCTTTAGACTTTTGTTTCCTTCAAGTCAACATAGGAGCATGTGGTTGCTGGCTAGGACATAAAGCAGAGATTATTGGCATCTTCCCCAGGAGCCTTTACATGGAAGCAGAGTGCACACTGGCGAGAGCCAGAGAGAACAAGGGAACTGAGAGGGTGTGTGCAGGCCTGCAGTCTGTTTCCTGCCTGCCTCTGAGGCCACCCGGAGACTCTGAAATAACTAAATGTACTTGGGCTACATCAGTAGCTTAATTGTACCCCTTTGCCTCTGAGCAACAATAACAAAAAAAGGTAGAAAATCTTAGCTGGGCAAGGGGCAGGGAACTACAGATCCAGGAAAGAGGAACTAACCACTTGATGGTTTATGAAAATAAAAGTCTTATCAAAGACTAAAGAGAGAGGCACGTTTCATTCGAGTCAGACATGGTTTGTGGTGGTGTGAATTCTTTTTCCAGCTCAGACCAAAACATTATGGACAGGGTAACACAGAATTGTTTAAGATGTGTCTTTCAACAGAGGCCAGTGGGAGATTATTGCTTTTTAATCTGATTTGATGCTGGATATAATAAGTCCTGTGGGAGAAAAATATTTTTTGAAACATGAATACTTTGTTTTTCTTCTCATTTGATCTATGTCTTCCCCTTCTCTACCATTAAACTAACCCCCCCCCCCCCATTTGAAATAATAAGCACTGCTTTTTGTTGCCAGAGACTGTGCCCAGTTACTGTGGGCAAGTGAACATCTTTTATTTATTTATTTATTTATTTATTTATTTATTGCCTAATAACAATAAATAATTTTCTTGAGAACTTTTCTTAAAGCTTCATATTCTCCTAATAACCCTCCTTATACCCAGATAGCTTTGTATATAATCAAGGAGTGACCATAAGTTTCACAGGTGACTAAGTTACTGATTACTTTACAAAATTAGAAGCCAAGTCTTAACTGGTAAACAGACTCAGAAAACTCTCCAGTTTGCCTTGGGCGGGGCGACGTTCTCCTTCTCACATTGCACGCATAGCCTTAGACTCTCACTGAAACGGCTGAGTAATATCTAACGTGCTGGGGTGAGGTGACTTTTTCCTCCTCACTATTGCATCTGTTTCTATAATGTGATGTTTTTCTGAACTAATATTCCTTGGAACATATTTTATTCGACAGGGTTATTAAGCATCATAGCTGTGCTATACATTTTTAAAAATCACCTGAACCAGACAGCTCCGTGTAGCAAGTTATTGAACTGTGGAATGAATAAAGTGAAGATTGCTGAGCTGTAGAATTAGTAGAATGGAGATTGCCACTGTCCAATATGCATGACTTCAACGGTCTTGTGCTTCACTTCCTCTGGGGAGGGAAGGTTTCACGAACGCATGCTTGGTTATGGTCATCTATAGGTCTCTCTCTCTGCGCCCCACCCCTTTGCCCCCCAACTTCAGATACCTGGGCCTTCCTAATGGCAGCAATAATCCCGTTCTTCTGGTGGGACCAACTCTACTGACGGTTTTTCCACCAAGGAAGTGAGTCACAATTTCCAAACACCTTTGACAAATTATTGTATATATTTTTAAAGAGCTTCAGAAGAATTTCAGTTGTATCCAGGTTCAGGCTGGGAAGTCAGAGCGATTGAGGTTTCACCCATGTTTGTATTCACTGGAAACACACTGCTAACCCTGCAGGCAAGCTGTGAAAAGCAAAGGAGTAAATGCATCAGCAAAAGTCCCGAAGCCCTTGTCCTCCACCACCCCATCTTCCTCTGCCACACCCCTGAGGAGTCACAGCGCCTGGTGTAACCGCAGTGTTGAGTGACCACAGCTCCTGGTTGGGAGTTTAATCCCTAGGCAGGGACGTGTGGCAGCTGGTCAAGGCAGTGCTGGTCACTCTCTGAGACTAGAGGGCTGAGTCATCCAGCAGGGAACCAAACATGCCACCGAGGACTAATGTTTCTGAAAGTTGTACCAGCCCTTCAAACAAAAATTATTGAACCTCTCTCTGTTCCTACTGAATATTAGCCAACCTTGGATTTATAGTAAGACTTTTCTTTGAGGGGAAAAAATGAACTGCCTGTATGTCTTTAAGGGCTTGTAAGGATGTATCACCTTATCTGCATGTTAACAGTGGAGCGTCGAGGGCAGAGGAAGAGTAAGTGGCTCTGTGGCATCGTTGGGACGCATACACCCACTTTTCTTTTGTCCAGAAGTTAGGGCAAGGGAATGTGTAAGTAAGCTGCTAAGTGCACATTTCTTTGGGTGTTTTGAATTCATTGAAGATAGTCCTATCTCAAAATCAGAAGGAAAAACAGCAAATATGTAGATATCTGGCATTTTAAAATTAGAGTATTTGGTGGAGGATGTTATTAAATCTGTGTGTGTCCCTAAGGACTAAGTTTCCCCCAAACTGGTGTGTGAGTGCTTCATTTGAAACAAAGCTGGTCCTCACACTATAAGGGGAAGCGGACAGATCTGGAAATCAGGAGATCCGAGCTGTAGTGTAGGCTCCACAGAGGACCAACTCTGTGTCTGACAAATTGCTTTATCTCTAAGCCTCTGCCTCCCACTCTGTAAAGCTGGGGCACGGGTTTTCAAATTTTGTACTATGGGGTCCCTTCCCTGAGCCATTTGTGGGGAGAAATGGGTAGAAAACAAAAACAAATGGATTCTATATGACCCTGTTTAATACTGCTGTAAAAATAACTAACAACAAAACCAAATGGAAAACCTCTGTCTCCTTGTATCTTCCAGTTTTAGAATTCTGTGACCTTTGAATTCTAAACTCAACCAGTAAGCCTCCTTCAGTGTTCAAGATTTTGTAGCTCTTGGAAGGGGGGCACGACACCAGGGGTGCTTGCTCCCCAATGGTGTCCTTCTCACACCCACACGTTAGAGTTGTCGGACTTCCATCTTTGCTTTCTGTGAGGCTGCTGCACTGTGTCTACCAGGGTGATCTGGGAAGAGATGGAGTGATAGGGGAGGATTAATGGTTAACAGCCTCTCTTTCCCCATGGTTCTAGACCTCATGTCAACAACTCCCTTCCCAACCTGTCTGGCTCGCTCAAGTCTCCTTTCTTACCATACTTTTGCTGGGTAGACTCACAGGTCTATTCCAGGAATCCTATTGCACTCTATAAAATTTTCTGTTCTCACCTAGAAAAACAGGATGAGACATAAAGCTAAAAGCTGTGCTGCTTAGAACAGGGGGTTGAGGAGAAGTAAGAAAACAATATTGGACTGATTTTATTTTGTTTTATTTTTTCACTCTTGATACAAAATAAAAGAGAGAGGAAATAAATCATTTACCTGAAACCAAGTAAGGATACCAGGCTTCTTCAAAACGTATATGGGGGAAGTAAAATCATTATTGGTTTGCCAAGTCTTATGTTAGATGTTAGCAAAAAACATGATCTGGGCTGAGAGGACAGAGAAGCATAACTCAGATGATGCAGGGCCATACTATCACTCATGTAGTTAGCCACTGTGTTACTCTGTGTCATGCCAGATAAACTCTACTGCAGATAGTTTATTTTGTTTATTGGTGACTTTCGTGGAAATACAAGACTTCTTTCTCCCTCACTCATTTGCTTGGCAAACATTTGAGGGCTTACTGGGTGCCAGGGGAACAACAATTGGTTACCTTGAGTACTTACCGGGCATTGCCAGATGCCTTGCACACATAGACACCCACTTTCCTGCCTCCAGGACACTCGGGTTAGTGAGTAAAGATGCAGGCACAGGCCCTGGTTAGAGAAAGAGTGCTGGAAAGTGACCTCTGAGTCATGAGTTTTGTAGGAAAGTAGGTGTTTGCTATTTGCAGTGGGTGCTCAGAGGCCAAAGGAGCCCAGTGTGTTTTGGGTGCTGTGGATGGTTAGAGACTGACGGAACCTGGTGCATTCTGGGTACTGTGGTGATTAGGAGCCGGTGGAATAGCTGAAATCACCTAGAGAAGAAATTGAGTGGAGATAGGAGATCCAGTTGAGGGAGAGGGGAGGGAATAGCCTGACTGATCAGTGGAAAGTACGAATAGGCTGATAACCAGGGAGCTAAGGAGGGTGCCTGATGAGAGAGTCACATGATGCAAAACAAGGATTGAGAAATGTCCATGGGATGAAGCAACCATTGCCTAGTAGGTCAGAGGCAACTGGAGCAAACACAACTTTAATTCAGTTTAGTGATTAATGTAATCTAAATTATTTCAAGCAAAGGTTTTAATTCATGTATTCCCCAGAAGAGTACTGTCTTGTTATTATATCAAATGTTTTAGAAAGAAAATACATTTCTTATTGTGATAAAAATAAAATTTACCATTTCTACAACTTTTAAGTGTACGGTTCAATGGCTTAAGTACATTCACTTTTTTGTGCAAGAAAATCATGTTTTTAACAATGGTCAATATTCATCGTAATCGGGTAGAAAAAATTGAATTGGAAGCCAAATCAGTAATGACTTTTTCCCCCCCAAGTCACCTGAAACTAAGTTAGCATGGCTCAGTAACTGGAAATTCACAACTACAGCTGAGTTAGAGATGCCTGTTTGTTCTCCACATGATGTCAAGGGAACAACCATTGTGTGCCAGGGGAACAACACTGAAGGCAGGCCATGTGAGCCCATGTGCACGATCACAGTCAGCCATTGACCAGATCCGCGGAAGGATCCCAGCGCTGGACGCAAGCCAAGCCCCACCACTCGCGCGCGCACTGTGATCTTGGATAAGGTACTTAACGCTAAACCACTTTTCTCACCAATGAAAGATTGTGCGCAGGGTCGACAGCGTGAATGTCATCGCCATCAGTAAACCGTGAATATCTAGAGAAATGGTGGGCAAGTGTGTTTGTGGGCTGCTTCTGTCAACGTGCAGCCCGGGCTGGGCTAACCCTTCCTCTGGCAGCCGGCCCTCTCAGGTGAGGGCTCTCCGTGGTCGCAGCAAGCCTGGAAAACATCACTGAAGAGGAACTCTGAACTGGGGCTGGCTACTAGCTTATGGTCACATTGGAGAACCACTGTGGTGGGGGGGCATGAGGCTAAGAGCTTGCTTCATGATCAACTCTCTAGTGGCCAGCTTGATAAAGTACCTCTCCCTTAACATCCGTTCAGAGCTCCAGGGACTGCACTTTAAAAATCCGAAGCATGTCAGGGCCGGGAAAAGGTAGTAGACCAATGGAAAAACTCTCTGGACAAATCATACACAGGAACCTTGGCTCTCATGGACAGCAACACCCGAGTATTCTCACGTCCAGAATACTCGGTTAATCTCTGAGAAAATATACTGAAGAAATAGAACACTGGTAGCCATTGTCAAGATTTATCTTACACATGTTCACAAAAGCTCTCCCTTTCCCTTCCCGATATTACCAATTCTGCTTTGTAAAACATGCCTCTACACACTTTCTCTGTATTTTTAAACATGAATTCACACAGCCTGCTTGGCGTCCCCTCCTGCAGCTGCTGACCTGCTCTGTCCTCTCTGTGGTTGTGTTCTGCTGTGAATCTTCGTTTGCTTTCCTTCATGTAAGGATGATGGCAGTTTATTTGTGATATGATCTGTGTGCTCCCAGGATAGGTACCTGTGTGAGGAGTGTTGCTTTGAAATAGCACAGGGTTTGTTTTCTGTTGTGTTTCCAAATGAGTCTCCTAGAGGAAAAGCTGTTCAGGCACCACCTTCCAATTGCTGGTCCAAGGATGTGTAAGACCTACAAATATTGGTTGGCTGGTTTCGATGACCCTGCTGGAGAAGCCCTCCCTGTGTGAACAAGCCCTCCCAATCCAGATCGGCTGTTAGGGCCCATGTGCCCGAGGCTGAGCAGTGATGCCCTGTTAGGCTCTTTCTGGGTTGTGCGGACCCACCCATCTCTTCTCTCTGGAGTCAACTCCATGGCTGGCAGGCAGACTCTCCCTTTGCCATGTTTACAGCTCCCATTGATCGAGACCCTGGGTACCTTTCTGGTGATAGTCTGTGAAGTCGGACTCACAGACCCGCTGGGTGTCTTTAAAACTGTGACCTCTACCCTGATAGAAGCCAGCCTAGGGAGTCTGAGGAGCCAGGGAAGGGTTACACTGGGTCGGGATGCTCTGCTGTCTGCGTGGCATTCCCCATGACCCAGTAGGACAGCTCATGGGCCCAGGAGTGGCGTCCCCTCTGAGCCTTCTGCACGGAACACAGAGACCAGAAAATCATGGGTCTCTGATTGAGGGCTCTGCATTCCCTTCGTTTCCCACTCTGTGGGCCTTCGATGATTCTTGTGGGAAAGAGTACCTGTGTGCAGCCTGAGTTCGTTCTGTCCACTCCTTTGAAAGCTGAAAGGTGCTGCATCCCTTCAACCGGTGCCTTTGGGAAGCACCTCTGCCTGATATTTGTTGGGGGTCAGGTCTGGGCAAGGGCTCAGAACTCCCTCCAGACCACGGGCAGGGGAGGAACTAAGGACCAGTTCCTTCCAGCCCAGCTCCCCAGCCATATCAGTCTTACAGAAGAGAGAAATTTTGCTAGTTCCAGTGTGACTTGGGATTCATGACTGTTTCTTCCCTGGCATCTATTTAATTTGTCAAACTGGCATTGCTGTGTAAGGCGCTGGGCTCAAAATGCAGAGGCTACAAGGGGCTCCTGAGATGAAGGAGAACATGGGGGCAGATATAACTTATGCTTGTTGATACATATTCTCGGCTTCTTTGTGTTTGGGTGGGAGCATGTGACTGTTCTCACCATACGGGAGGTGCTTGCTGGGAGGCCCCTGGCCCTTCATCCCTAGTCGTTTGCTCTCTATTTAGCTGGCCTTAGTGTAGAGCCTGAAGCATGATTTTGTCTGCTATCCCATATATCACTTCCATGCATGCATAGATAGATAGAAAGATAGATAGGTGGGTAGACTCAATTCTTTCCTGTTGGAAAGAATCAGACAGTCTGATGTGCAGCGTTAGGCAGAGAATAGCCGAGGTGATCCTTGCGCTGAGACCTCCCTTCCTGTGCCCTCCAGCACGTGCACAGCATGAGCATGTAGTAAGGAGTAAAACAGAGAGACTGAAGAGGTCATGATGATAGTTGTTTGATAACAGTAATAGCTAGTTATTGAGCATTTTCTAAGTTCAGGTACTGGGCTAGGCTACTTATAAACACGTATTTTAAAACTTTTATATTGACTATATACAGCAGATCCTACTAATAACCTCATTTTACAGATAAGGAAACTGAGACCCCTAATCTCCGAACCGTATCTACTTCACTATCAGGGCCTTTACGCAAGAGCTAACATTTATTAGACTTTTACAGTATACTTTGATGCTGTGCCGAGTACAATATAGGTATTTCATTCAATCCACCCCAGAATCCTGTGATCTGGGTACTATTATTGTCCCCATTTCACAATGGAAACCTGAGTGTAGGTGAAGTAACTCGCCCAGGTCACATACCAAGAGCTAGAGGAGACGGAGCTGGACCACAGGTCTCTGTGGCTCTAGGGCTCATGCTTCTTAACTGCTGAGTTGGTCCAAACAGCCCTCTTCTCCTTTGACTTAAATATGTTGTTATAATATTATTTAAATGTGTGCAAACATCCCATAAGGAGTTTGGATTAGTTCTTTAAGAAAGTCTAAGACCAAATGTTAATAATATCCAATTTCAAAATGAATACAATGCAAATTAATGGTGGTCCGTGGATGTGATGGATGGTGGTTGTCTCCTGGAATGGAGTCACCCTTGCTGGTTAAATAGCAGGAAGGTGTAGCTTCACATTGAGTTTCATATTTTATCTGTTTTGGCATTTGGACTTGAAAAATTCCAGCGCATACAATGCCTCGTTTCACAGATTTTGCTGTCTAAAATAGCGTTAACAATTTGAAGGCTTTGCCAGCATGGAATACTCAACCTCCATATTTTCCCACTGCTCACGAGCACGCTTCCATCACTCACGTTGATGGGTGCCTCCTGACAGCTCTTTTAACCTGCCCGCTTCTCCTGAAGAGAAAGCTTGATTTGTGGCATTATTAAAAGATTAATTAAATAGGTATTTAATCCACTGATGGCTGGAAATGAGACGAGGAACCTACATTATTGCTTGTTTCCTTGTGCTCTTCTGCTAGTGAGCTGGTCTTACAGAAACCACAGGCACACGTTCGTGCACTCAGCCTGACACCAGGCTCAATCACTGTACAATGTGGTACCTCAGTTCTCCTGCTTCTTTATTCAAACCACCATATGTGTGGCCTTTCACAGTTACCTTTGGTCTTTGCAAGTGCAAATCTAGATGTGGCGTGGACTCAGAAATCTAGGTTATAGCGGCTGATCCAGACCACCCAAGTTACACTTACATTAATGTAGACTAAGATTTTCATTGACCTGAGAACATAAAGTTTGAAAATTCTCATAGACTGCCAAGAATGCATCCACAGATGCACAGTCTTCCCAGCCTGCTTCAGGAACCAGCATTCCAGAGTCTAGCCCCCTGGTGACCCACTGTCCCTGTCCTCATTCCTGCCCACTGCACCGCTGGCTGGGTGACTGGGCGCATGCCTGCTCCCTGTTCCCCTGTCCCTTCCATGATTCAGCTTCCACTTGGCCACTGGCCTTGTACTCCAACATCCTGAGGGCGAGGTACCTTCCTAACAGCCCCTCTTCCCAAGGAGCTCAGCCCGCCTGGTGTGACCTCTGCCCAGGGAGTCACCACACAGAGGCTGTGCAGAGATGCAGCAGAGAAGGGGCTGGGAAGCTTCCCCAGGGCTCAGGCCACAGAGGGACATGAGCACCCGATGACATGTTTGGAGTGGAGAGCTATCGCTGGCTTTTTGAGAGAGAGAGTTTGGGGGAGATAACTGCGCGTCACACCCTTCTTGTCCTTTGGGCTGCCACGAAGCAGTAATAGTTTGTGCCATTAAACAAACTTGAACCAGTAGTTTCCTCTTTGATGAAGAAGGCACCCCTGAAAAAAATTAAGTGGAGAACTAGACTTCCATATCTGTATTTCCCATAAATGAAATGCACCCAGATCACTCCGCTTCTTGGCGGTTTTATCACTGAAAAGATGGTCTTCTTCGCAGCCATCTTTCAGTTTCCTCGTTTCACGTGGGCTTCTTGCATCTGATGCAACACCGCAGACCCACCACGTAGAAGGGTTGTTGTCAGAAGTTTCATGTGAGCTTGGGGTTGTCCGGAGAATCGGGTTACTCTAGGAGACATGAGTCTTGTTCTTCCAAAGGATTTAATTGAATTACAGAATGTGCCACCCTGGGAGGCCCACGCTGGAGTCCTGGGATCTCACAGTGCCCAAACCCTGTTTTCCCTTTGTAATCATTACCCCAAAACACAGTGGTGTTCTCTGACCTGTGGCTGGATTGGATTTTCCATTTCCTTTGTGGGGTCACTGTAGGTTCTTATTTCATGTTCTCTTCAGGGAATAATTGCTCTCTTTTGCTGTTTTTCCAAGCTCTCCTTTTTGGCATGTTTGCTGTGTACCTTGTGACAGTGGAAGCGAATGTTTGCACAGTTGGCTTTTCGTTCCATCACTGCTGCTCTGGCGTCTGCGGGGAGGAGTGGGGAGAGTGTGCAGAGCGAGGGCTCTGCTGCCTTCAGCAGGCTGGAAGATATCCCTTTGGTTCCCATCACACGCCCCCTCTCGTTTTTTAAATATTTTTTATTGATTTCAGAGAGGAAGGGAGAGGGAGAGAGGATATAGAAACATCAATGATGAGAGAGAATCATTGATGGGATGCCTCCTGCATGCCCCCTACTGGGGATCGAGCCCGAAACCCAGGCATGTGCCCTGACCGGGAATCAAACCTCGACCTCCTGGTTCATAGGTCAACGCTCAACCACTGAGCCACGCCCGACCTCCTGGTTCATAGGTCAACGCTCAACCACTGAGCCACGCCGGGCAGACTCCCATCCCCTTTTTAAAAGGGATGGTAAGGCAACTTGGAATGAAAGAACAATGGAAAACCTTGGGATAATTACCTTCCAAAAAGTTATGAAGACCTCTGATCTCTTCAGTTGAAAATTATTAGGAACAGTTTATAAACACGAACCTGAAGAATTTGGGCAAAGGAGCAGGAACAATGGTTGTTACATGTCTAAGTTATGAATGAAACAAATGAAACCAAGTGGGGAAATGCATGGTTTTGTTATTTCCCCAATTCTCTCTCACACATACCTTACGAGACAAGGGAAATCAATGGTGGTAAACTATTGTAAAGAGGTTTAGAGCAGAGTTCTGCACGAGAACTGGCTGCAGTGATGGGAATGGTGTCTGCACCACGCAGCCCTCTAGCTGCCGGGCACATGTGGCTACTGAGCATTTGAGATGTGGCTACTGTGACGGAGGGACTGAATCTAACTTTAGTTCATTTTAATTAATTAAATTTGAGTAACCACAAGTAGCCCATGGCCACTCTCGGTCAGCTGTGCTGGAAATGTGGAATTAAATCATCTCTGTGTGATCTGTGTCACCACCTCTGACCTTCCCACCAAGTTCCAGATTCAGATATCCAGCTCCCTTGTTGAGTTTGTACTTGGATGTCCAATACGTCTTTCAAATGCAGTGTGGCCAAACAGAACCCTCATTCCAGTCTTTCCAATCTCAATAAATAGACCCACCACCCATGTAATTGCTCAAGCCGGGAACATTTGTGTCACCCTTTATTCTTCAAGTCCTCTCAGCTCTTTCTCCAAATTATATCCTGAATTCCTCATTTTCTCTCCACCTCCACTGCGGCAAAGCCACCTCGTTTCTTGCCTGGAAAACCATAGCACTTCCTGGTGGATCTTCCTGCTTCCCACTCAGACCTCTACAGCTAATTCTTCACTTACAACTAGGCTGATATTTATATACTCACCAACGTCAAACCCTCTGATAGACAACAGTAGCTTCCCTATGACTCTGCTCATGTGACATCTGCAGAGCTTCCTCACACCACCCATATACTCATCACCCAAATAATTCCTCTAGAGTCATCCACTTTTTTTCAAGCATCTACCACTCCCTGAAAATATATTTATTTATTTGCATCTCCATTCATACCTCCTAGTTGCTCTAGAGTGAACTCCACCAAAGCAGGAACTTATTATTCTTGTTTTCCACTGTATCTTCAGTACGTAGATTTGTACCTGGACAGAATGAGTGTCTATATATGAGTTGGCTGAATGAATGAATGAATTTATGGAACATGATGAAAACCTATGTATGCAGCACTATAACAGAATAGATATAATTGTAAAATATTACAGCTGGATGAACTAGAGTTCTCTTAGTTCAGTTTCCACATATTAAACATGAGGAAAAAGGACAATTGATATTGTCACATATATGAATAGTAGAGATAATTTGCTAAAATTTCTCATGAAAGCCTCCTGAACTAGACAGATTTGGACTGGATGCCAAAAAAATTGGTTGTATTCTAAACTGATCCCTCAGTCGTATCCTGCAACTATTGATTGATAAATTCATAGCAGCCAGAATAAGTTCTCAGTGACTTGGTGAGGACATATGTGTGCAAATGTTTTAACAAGCACAAAATGGGGGATGGTCCATAATGAATGATAACATGGGGTCACCATCTTCCTTTTCCTACCTTACCACTATTAGTCGACTCTCCCTGAGTCTTGGCTTTTGTCTTCGCCATAATCCCATGAGAGGGGCTGCAGCTGCTCCTCCATCCTCCGTATGGAGCATAGTGCCTGCCCCCAGTAGATACTCAGTAGGAACTTCTGAGGAATGAGTAATCATCACTACAAGATGGGAAAACTCTTGTCAGGGGGTACTGGGTAAGTTTAAGAAACTTTCCATCATTGTGAAGAGTCAGGGTATCATTTCTCTACATTCCATTGATGCAGTTCATTTGCTGAGTGGAACCGGCAGTGAACACGCTGGGTAATTTGTGTTGGTGTGCAGGGTTTTCAGGCAGCACTCCCAATTCAGGTTAGAGTCCTTGGCACAAATTCTGTCAAGCCTACAAGACCTGAAACTAATGTTTAGAAAATTTAAAGAGACAAGTTCTAAATACTCTACATCCTTCACTTGGGGTTCAGTTGTGCATAACAGACAGGAATGCCAAGGATCCAGCATGGGGTAGATGCCAGCTCCCAGTTTTCATCTAGCCCTTGGCATAGGAGACGGACTGAGGTGGCCACAGGTGACACATCTCAGCCTGGTTACTCCTTACAGTGGTTCTCAACCTTCTGGCCCTTTAAATACAGTTCCTCATGTTGTGACCCAACCACAAAATTATTTTCGTAGCTACTTCATAACTGTAATGTTGCTACTGTTATGAATCGTAATGTAAATATCTGATATGCAGGATGGTCTTAGGTGACCCCCGTGAAAGGGTCGTTCAACCGCCAAAGGGGTCGCGACCCACAGGTTGAGAACCACTGCCTTAGAAGATAATTAAGCCTCAGGCAAGCACCAAGGGTACCCAGACCTCTGGGCCCCTGGGAGCATAGGGTTTACTTCAGGCTCTGAGGACTTCTTATGGGAGAGCCTGTGGACTAAGGTGATTGCAGACGTGAATGGAATGCTTGGCCTGCGCACTGCCTCACACTAGAACTTGATGAGGTTTGGGCAGGGAGGAAAGAGGGGTGGGGCAGGGGGCGGGGTTCAGGATGTGCTTAGCGCGCTCTGCATTCTTTTTTTTTCTGCACTTCCTTTTATTATCATCATAGCCTTTGCATCAGAATACATAGCAATGATAATTTTACATTACTCTGCCAAGAAAAAAAATTAAAACTCAAGTTATCTGAAGCCTGGACACACTTCCATGATTAGCTGGATGTCTCAAAGTTGGTGACTTCGTCCTGCTGTCAGCAGATCCAGGCCCCAGAAAGACGGGACAGATTACAATCGTTTCTGAAAAGTATGCTACAAAATGGATGGCCTATTCTAAGCCAGGTTACAAAGTAAGGATGGGGGTAAGGGAGGGACATTTTCTTTCAGAAATAGAATTTCTGAAGAATCCCAGTCCATCATTTTTCCCCAAAATGGTTGGAGGAGGGATAAAATCTCAACATGAGCTTCAAAGCACTCTGTGCCAAGGGGACAGAGTTGCCTTGCTGAGGAGGGCTGCTAAGGAGGGGCATGGCCAGGTGGATCACCCTTTCCTGGGCGAGGGACACGGAAAGCTTGTCTCCCCGCCCTGAGGTGGGAAGGTGGGCTGAAGCCTGGCACTGAATTCTCTAAGAGGTTTCTTCTAGAAACAGACAACTCAGACGCTTCCTTTCACTTCAGCAAAGAAGTTATTTTTTAAAGCACTTGGGAAGTTACCCTCCAGCCTTGGGGGGGGAGGCTCAGAGAAGAGAGTCATCAGTACAGCTGCCTTTCAGGCTGTAGCGGAATTCCTGAAGGTTGAAGACCCCGTAGAAGTGGACAAAGGCTGCTGCCACCACCAGGACGTGAAAAATCTGATGTGACTGGAACCATATGTCAAACTTTCCAGGACAGAAGCGCTCAGGAATTCGAGCAGCAAAGAGGCCAGCCCCGGTGATGTACATCACGGCCATGAGGAAGAACCAGCCCATCTGGCCCACGGTGGTGGCCTTGACAAAGCCCTCGGAGATCGTAAAGTGCATGGTAGGCACAACGCCGCTCAAGCCCAGGCCCAGGAACACCCCTGCTCTTGTCTGCCGGTGTTGAGGCATGGCAAACCGGTCCCACTGTGCCACAATGATGGCGGAAATGCCCAGGACACAGATGATGGAGAGGTAGATGAGCCGTGACTGTGGGGAGCAGTAGAAGGAGTAATAGAGCCAGGGGACAAAGCTCCCCATAATCAGTATGGCAATCCCTGAGTAATCCAGTTTGGAAAAAGTCTGAGAGACTTTCTCTGAGTGACAGTAGACAGTGTGAAAGAGCCAGGAGAAGCTGAGGCAGAGCACCGTGCTCAGGAAGAACATCCCAAACACCACCTTCTCCTGCAGGGGGGCCATGAAGTACATGTTTGGCCTCAGCAGGGTCAAGATTCCCAGAAACAGAAACAGCACAAATCCAAGCAGATGGGTCCAGATATTGCCAGTCTCTGTGTGGATGCGGAAGATGCTCCTGAAACAGGCCCGGAAGGAGGGCATAGGCGGCCTGTGGCCGTCAAGCAGGTAATCGTTGTCCTTCAGCCAGTCAGGGAGCACACTGTATGGGATGACCCTCCAGCGGCCCTCCCAGACCTTATACACAAACTCCTCCATCTTCTCCATGGCACGGTATGCTTGCAGGGGAAGTGTCAGGACCCTCATCTGCTCTTCCCCCTTTTCTTCCTCCTCCTCCTCCCTTTCTTCCTCCTCCTCCTCCTCCTGCGGCACTGGGCTGGCTTGCTCTGCTTCAGCTTTGGCTGGGACAGCGATTCCCGGTTTGCCCTTCTCTTCTAGCAGGGGTCCCAGTTCGGCCAGCTCCACCGTGTCAGTCTCCCTGTTACTGGCAGGAGCCCCGCTGCCCTGTGCCACCACCGGTCCTTTGTGAGAAGGCATCTAGCTGGTCCCTCAACACCTGCAGCTTCAGCTTGGGAAGGGGCTGGGTGTCTCCGCCCCAGGGGGCAGAGATCTCCCTGTGACGGCAGACACAGGGGCGTTGGGCTCAGCTGGGGCTGCGAACCCCGTGCGACATCCCTCAGCGCTGCAGGCAGCCTGCCCCCCCAGCGACCTGATCTTTATGCGCCTCACTCCGGAAGAGGGCCCAGCGCTGACGTCACCTCCGCTTCCCGCGTGGGAAGGGGGCCCAGCGCTGACGTCACCTCCGGGCAGTGGCTCCCGGCCCCTGTCTCTGCATTCTTATGGAGGGGGACCTTTAAAAGTCCTACAAGTGAGTTCTGTAATTGGAGGCCAATGCCTTGAGAGTTTTGGCTGTGTGAGTTTTCTCGGCAATCCTGCATTTCTTCCTCAGCGACATTGGATACGAGGTTTAGTTTAGGCCGCGGAGATGTGAAAAAAGGCCGTTCCCTTATGCCTGACCAGGGCGCACAGCTGGTGGCTGCTCCAGATGAACCGCCGGACAGATGGTGGCAGCTGCCCTGGTCATGCCGCGGCAGGAGTAGCCTGCTCGTTTCCTTCCAAGCTGGGTCTTTTCTGAAATGCAGAATTCTGTCACTTCCATTCTCTCCCTCCCTCCCTCCCAACCTCCCTCCCTTCCAGTCTCTAAAAATCGATGGAAAAAGGCAAACAGTGGGGCCAAATCTTTGGGTTTTATTTATTTATGTATTTATTATTTTTTTAAATTAAATCTTTATTGTTCAGATTATTACAGTTGTTCCTCTTTTTCACCCCATAGCTCCCCTCCATCCGGTTCCCACCCCACCCTCTGCCCTTACCCCCCACCCCCACTGTCCTCATCCATAGGTGTACGATTTTTGTCCAGTCTCTTCCCGCACCCCCCACACCCCTTCCCCCCCCTCCAGAATAGTCAGTCCACTCCCTTTCTATGCCCCTGATTCTATTATATTCACCAGTTTATTCTGTTCATCAGATTATTTATTCACTTGATTTTTAGATTAACTTGTTGATAGATGTGTATTTGTTCATAATTTGTATCTTTACCTTTTTCTTCTTCTTCCTATTCTTAAAGGATACCTTTCAGCATTTCATATAATACTGGTTTAGTGGTGATGAACTCCTTTAGCTTTTTCTTTATCTGTGAAGCTCTTTATCTGACCTTCACTTCTGAATGATAGCTTTGCTGGATAAAATAATCTTTGTTGTAGGTTCTTGGTAATCATCACTTTGAATATTTCTTGCCACTCCCTTCTGGCCTGCATAGTTTCTGTTGAGAAATCACCTGACAGTCGTATGGGTACTCCCTTGTAGGTAACTGACTGTTTTTCTCTTGCTGCTTTTAAGATTCTCTCTTTGTCATTTGCTCTTGGCATTTTAATTATGATGTGTCTTGGTGTGGTCCTCTTTGGATTCCTTTTGTTTGGAGTTCTCTGCACTTCCTGGACTTGTAAGTCTATTTCTCTCACCAGGTAGGGGAAGTTTTCTGTCATTATTTCTTCAAATAGGTTTTCAATATCTTGCTCTCTCTCTTCTTCTGGCACCCCCATAATTCGGATGTTGGTACGCTTGAAGTTGTCCCAGCGGCTCCTTACACTATCTTCATATTTTTGGATTCTTTTTTCCTTTTGTTTTTCCAGTTGGGTGTTTTTTGCTTCTTCATATTTCAAATCTTTGACTTGGTTCTTGCGATCCTCTAGTCTGCTGTTGGAACTCTGTATAATAGTCTTTATTTTGGTCAGTGTATGCTTAATTTCTAGTTGGTCCTTTTTCATAACCTCGAGGGTCTCACTAGATTTCTTGAGGGTCTCACTAAATTTATCGGCGGTTTCTAGAAAATTCTTGAAAAACCTTATAAGTGTGATTTTGAACTCTATATCCAGTAGTTTGCTGTCCTCCATTTCTGTCATTTGTGACCTGTTTCTTAGTCTCCGCATTTTGGCTGCTTCCCTGTGTTGATAGAGTGGCTTTCTGTGCTAGGTGTCCTATAGGGCCCAGTGGCTCAGCCTCCCCAATTACCTGAGGTGGACACTCTTGGTGCACCCCTTTGTGGGCTTTGTGCACAGTCTTGTTGTAATTAAGCCTTGATTGTTGTAGGTATCACTGAGAGGAATTGACCTCCAGGCCAATTGGCTGTGAGAATCAGCTGTGTCTGCAGTGGGAGAACTTCTGTGCTGGAGACACCCTTATGGGGCAAGACTTGCTTTAGTGGGGCTTTGGTGCTCACTGAGTCTGTCCTCTGAGTGTGTCCCTTATGGATCTGAGGAGTTGTAATCTAGATGGTCCCTGGGTACACTGGGTACACTGGCTCTTGGATCTCTAAGGAGGTGCTAATTTAGCCTCTGCCTGATGCTACCCAGCAGGAACTATGGAGAGATCTGCAGATTCCTCTTCTTTGTTTGGGGTTTGTAGGTGCCCAGATTAGCCCCAGCTGTGAAGCAATGCAAGCTGCTGTGGGGCCTTGGGCCTCCTTTTGGAAGTTCTGGGTCTCTCTAACCCAGCTGCAGTTTGTTAGGTAATTTTCAGATTGCAAAGGGCCAGGCCTTTCATATGCAAAAGCCTCTGCGCACAGCTTGGGTGGGGCGGGGTCTCAGGGGATCAACAGGGTGGAGCAAGCAGCTATGGCTGCTCCTCAGTCCTACCCTAAGAGGCCCCGCGTCTCAGTGTCCCCCGGTAATCGCTGCAAGCACCTCTGAGAGAAAGCCACCCTCGAGTTCCGCCCGCTGCCAGACAGTCCAGTTTCTCCCCGTATGAGTCTGGGTCCCCAGAGACTCGCCCGGAACTGGAGTTCAGAGCAGTCGGAAGCTTGAGACTCCCTCCAGACTGAAAAAGACAACCGCGTCCTCAGTTGCCAGCCCTTTCCACGTGCACTTCCGTACCTCTGCACTTTACTTCCACACCTCCTCTGAGTCTCAGTGTACTTTTCTCTTTCCTTCTAGTTGTAGAATTTCCACTCAGCCAGCCTTCCTGTGGTTCTGGATGATGTCTGTTTTGTCTTTTAGTTGTATTTTTGAAGTGGTTGTGCGAGGCAGCAATTTCAGGTGTTTACCTATGCCGCCATCTTGGTTTCTTCTGGAGCCAAATCTTTGAAGCTGGTTCCAGCAAGGCAGTTCTCCACGTGCTTATATAGCGTTAAGCGGGTAGGTTTCAAGCACTTGGCAACAGCTTGAAATGCAAGTGCAGATCCATCACCCCCAGTGCCTGCTCCTCACAGGTCTGCTCTGATGCCTTCGCTCAGGAAGGACAGCCTTTCCCTGTACTTCCTCCTGCACAGGCTCCAGGCAAGATAACCAAGCTGAACTCCACCCCCGCCCAGCTCAGATCTTCCTGACGTGGGAGGGGAGGTGATGCAGGAACACCGCCTGCAAAGGTGGAGATGTGGGGCGGTCAGAGAGCAGCAGGAAAAGACCAGAGAAATCCCTACAGACATTGAGCCCATCCCCCTCCGTCCTTCCCTCCTGAGAGCCCTTCCCTGGCTGCTCACTCAGAATTCACTAGCCACTTTCTCTTCTCACACTCATTTTCTGCATTCACTTAAAACTTTTTAATTGTGATAAAAGACATAATATAAAATTTACCATCTGAACCATTCCTACATGTATAGCTTGGTTGTGTTAAGTACATAGACACTGTTGTGCAATCACTACCACCTTCCATCCACAGCTGAAAGTCTGTGCCCATTAAACACGAGCTCCCCATCCCCTCCCCAGGCCCACAGCCGCCATTTACTTTCTGTCTCTGAATCTCACTACTCCAGGGACCTCATATAAGGGGAATCACAGAATATTTGTCCTTTTGTGACTGGCTTATTTCACTGAGCATGATGTCCTCAAGGTTCACTCATGTAGCATGTGTCAAAATTTCCTTTTTAAGACTGAATACTATTCCATTGTATGTACAGACCACATTTTGTTTATCCATTTATCTGTCCATGCACACTTGGGCTGCTTCCACCTTCTGGCTATTGTGAACATGGGGAATAACTATCTTTTTAGTACAGGTATCTCTTTAAGACCCTGCCTTCATTTTTGTGATACATACCCCGAAGTGGGATTGCTGGAACAGACAGGCAGACTCACTTCCTTCATCTGCAGAACCAAAGGCTTGGCCCTCAAAGCCGCTCTGAGCTGGGCTGTCAACATGCTCAGCACGGCTGCTGAGGAACAAGGGCCTTCAGAGCCCCCCACCCATGGGACGGCTGTCACCCAGTGGTGCCAGTCTCCTCTGTGGCCCTAGGAACAAGGCCATCTTGGAATCAGGAGCCTCCCGTGTCTGCTTTATTTCCAAACAGGCTCCCTTCTGAGGAGGAGAAGCGGGAAGCGAGGTCCCAGTGCCACTTACAGGTTTCACAGATGTAGCTCTGCTTGCGGTTTTTGTGGAACAAGTGAATTTCTCTCTTCGCCTCTCTCTTCACCTCTGAGGTTTGTCTGCCTCCTGCAGTGCTGCTCGGCCTCTCTCTCACCTTTCCTGGGACGGGCTCTGGACTCCTAATGGCTGTTTTCAGGGCCTGGGTGGGGTCATGTCGTCTTTAGCTAATGTGGAGCTGGGTCGGTTAATAAATCCACCAGGCCGGGTAATTAAAGACCGAGGAGTGTGAAAGGTGTGTTTTTAAAAGCCTGTTCAAATCTCTTCTCTGTGTCTGGCAGGGACTGCTATTTAATGTGGAACTTGAGAGCTGCACCATTCAGTGCGATGCATTTAATTTGGCAGCATCCTGCTTGAACTCGGAGCGGGCACCTGTTGCAGTATCCTGGTAGCCTGGTGGGCTATTCTGTGCATGTGCTTTAGAGAAGAGCTGAAAAAAACTGGGTGCCATTTGCTCTCACAACATCCCAGCTGTAATGCACCTCTCCTGGCAGCCAAGTGTCCTCTGAGGAATGTTTTGTCTTGACAGAGGCTTTTGTTTTTTCATGTGGGCCAGTAGCAGCACATGTGTTGGGTGCTGTGATGGGTGCGTGGGAAGTCCTGAGCCCTGGTAACGCACTTGCCGCGACCTCAGAGGATTTCCACAAGAAGCCCTCAGCCTTTCAGGGCACCAAGCTGATCGGTCCCTCAGTGAGGGACAAGTCTAGTCTGTAATAAATGCAGCCGTTGTGTGGTTCAGTTCAGACATCCATGCTTTGGAATTTTTTCTTTTATTGTGACCAAATATACATGATGTGAAATTTGCCAATTTAGCCATTTTTAAGTGTACAGTTTGAGACACTGTGGCATTAAATACCTTCACATTGTTGTGTAACCATCACCACCATCCATCTCAGTTTTTCATCTTGCAAAACTGAAACTATCCCTGTTAAACCCTATCCTCCAGGTACTGACAACCACTCCTCCACTTTCTATCTCTGAATTTTTCTCCTCTGGGAACCTCATATATGTGGAATAATCTAGTATTTGTCCTTTCGTGACTGTCTTAGTTCACTGAGCATAGTGTCTTTAGGGTTTGTCCATGTTGTAGCATGGGTCAGAATGTCTTTCCTTTTTAAGGTTGAATCATCTTCCACAGTATATATACACAACATTGTGTGTATCCATTCACCCGGGGATGGACACTCAGGTGGCGTCCGCCTTTTGGCTACTGTGAGTAATGCTACTCTGAACTTGGCTGTGCAAGTATCTGTTTGAGACCCTGCTTTCAGTTCTTTTCGGTCTGCACTCCCAATTGGAGTTCCTGGATTATATAGTTTTGAGGACTTTTGCTATATTCCTTCGAGACCATTTTTGAAGATTTGGTAGAACTTATTGCAAGCATTAATAAATAAAAGCATATGTTGACTTTTTTTCAAATAGAAGTAGCAGGAGGCAAAAAAATATGGTCATCCTTATAGTAATGAAGGTATAAACTTGAACCAGGTGGTGTGATGACGAAACCAAACGGCAGTGCTGCTTTCACGCTTTTCTTTACAGCACATATATCCACGCTTGTTCTTGCTGCCAGAGAAATGTGTTTCTAACTGGTTTTAAAGTATTCATAACATTCATAGTTTTCACTTATCTATATTTTTAAAGACTATATTTGTAAGAATCGTTTTACAGAGAGTGTTTAAAATGAGTCTGATGGAGTAAAATCTAGTACCATAAAGTTGACAAATGGTGGGAGATTCTTTATTTTAGAGAAGGAATGTCTGCTTTGCGGATTTGCCATGGAATGTCTTTCCCATTGTAAGCTCTGCCAATGCACAAATAGTTAGTTCAACGTACAGTAAATGTATTTACACAGCACTGTGGTGTTCTTGCTCATGGCAGCCAGGAGTCGGGAAGCAGCCGCTGTGTTAATGGAGGGTTGTCATCTTGGCCTGACACCTTCTGGATGTTGTTTGTTGAAATGCTGATGGTGCATACATACAGTTACTGGCATTATTCTCACCCCAGCAGAACCTGGGGGGACTTTAGGATCGCAGAGCAAACTGATGTTGCTGCAGCAAGAACTGTCTTCAAAGGCACCTCTGATCGTGCCCCTTTATCCCATGGCCTCCGTCTTCCAGAGGCTCACGGTGCTGTGAGAGCAGAGGGTCGTTCACTGTGGCCAGCGGACCCTGCAGCCCTGCTTTCCCTGCTCTCCACCTCACTTGCCGGTTTCAGTCCCTCGGAAATCCTGTAATCTGCTGCGCCTCCCAGCTCTGCACAGGCTCTTCTCTGCTAGACCACTCCTCTGTGACTTTTTCTCGGGGTGGAATTTGCTCATCAAGTCCTCACGGGACATATGTGCCATTCTTCCCCGGGATTTTCTCCGAGTGAGCGGCCCTCCCCTGGGTGCCCACAGCACTCTCTCCTGTCCTGTTACGGAAGCATATCACTCAGCATGTCCATTCTAGTTGCAAACTTTACTTTGATTAAATATTGAGTAAACATATATGAAGGATCTGGCACCACGCCTTGTGTGTGCCCACCACCCAGCTTTAGAGGAAGGACACGACCATTACATTTGACATGCCCTGGGGCCCCTTCTCTACCCCTCTCACTCCTGCCCTCCCGTTCACCACGAGCCTGGCTCTTGTGTTACTCTGTCCCTTGCTTTTCTTTATAATTTTGCCTCATCTGTGAGTATTCATAAACAACATATCACTTAATTTTGCATGTTTTTGAACTTTTAGTGAGTGGAATCATACAATAGTGTTTTTCTGCATTTGTTTTTTTTTACTTAGCATTATTCCTGAGGCACATCTGTGTTGACCTTTATGGCTGTAATTCACTTGTTTCACTGCTGTGTGAAAGTATCACTGTGATTTGTCCTGTACTTGAATTTTCACATATCTCTATTCCTTCTCTTTCTCTTATGCCCCCATTTTTACCCCAACACACAATTTTATTTTGTTTCTTAATTGATTTGAGAGACAGAGAGGAAGGGAGAGAGAGAAAGAGAGAGAGAGAGAAAAAACATCACTTTGCTGTCCCACTTATTTATGCATTCATTGGTTGACTCTTCTATGTGCCTTGACTGGAAATCGAACCAGCAACTTGGCATATCGGGACGATGCTCTCACCAACTGAGCTACCTGGCCAGGGCAGTTCAACACATGATTGTAAACTCCCAAAGGGCAGAGATTGTGTTTATCTCGCTTGTTATGTCCAAGTGTAAGGAGATATTTGTTAAATGAGACATGCGCCCTTTGGCCTGAGGGTCTGCCTTTGGATGGGAATTGGCAGCAGTGACGTTCTTGTTTGGCCAAAGCTCTTTCCTTCCCACGCCTCCCCTTGCCACGGTCCCCCAGGCCAGGGCTCAGCAGACTTTCTGGAAAGGGCCAGGTGGTAAGTATTTGGAGTTTTGTGGGCCATTTGGTTTCTCTCAGAACTGGATTCTGCCAGTGTAGCTTGAAAGCAGCCATAGATAATAGGTAAACAAATGAGTGTTCTAGTAAAGCTTTATTTACAAAAACAGGCATCAGGTTGAATTTGGTCCAGAGGCTGTAGTTCACCACCCTCTGCTCAAGAGAACTTCCCTGGTTGGGAGGGAAGACAGTGCTGCTACTGGATCAGTGAGAGGAAGCCTGGGTCACGCCTGTGCTTCTGGGGACCCTCCCCGTCTACTACACACAAGGTCAGAGTGGGCTTGTGGTACCTTATAAGGCCACAGGCAAACAATATGGCCCTAGCCCTGGCCCGTGTGCTCGCTCGGTTAGAGCATCAGCCCGTGCACCAAAGGTCATGGGCTTGATTCCCAGTCAAGGGCACATACCTGGGTTGCACATTTGTTCCTTTGCCCAAGAGTGCGTGCAGGAGGCAACCAATCAATGTGTCTCTCTCACATCGATATTTCTCTCCCCTCACCCCCCTCCCCCGTCCCCAACCCTCAGTCCTTTCTATTCTCAGGTGAGGATTAAAATAATAATAACAATAGTAATAATAATAATGTGACTCTAGTCAAGGTGGAAAGGTAGCAAAGTGCATCAGACGAGGACCAAAATGCTCCTTACCTGTCAGCATGTGGTATGTACAGGCTACGTGACAAAGCCAGGAATAAAATACTATAGCATCTGAGTTGCAGGCTGGGGTAGTCCCTCTCACTGTCTTCATCCCCACCCTTTCTTCCCGATTCACCTCCAACACCTGAGGCTTGAGCCTGGCTGGCTCTCGTGCACAGAACTGGGCGTTGGTGCCTCCACTCCATCAAGCATACTGAGTATATTCTGGTAGAGAAAACGCTGTCTCGTGTTTGTCAGATTGAGCAGAACAGCTTCTTCGGAGAGTTCTGGTACACGTGAGGGATGACCTTGACGGGGTCACTTCCTTACATTAAAGGGGCCCGTATCCACGGCATCACAGACCAGGGAGAGCGCTGTGCGGGAGTGCGGCCCAGGCAGCAGCTGTGGATCTGAGACACCTCGGTGTTTTCGTTAATTAGCGGGGATGTTATACCCACCTCACAGGGTTATTGTGAGGAAAGTGACTTGTTCCTTGTAGTAGCAAATTAGTTTGAAAGAAGCTGCTTAAGGGAGGTGGAGATGATGGGGATAAGAAAAAGAACAGGAAGAAACAAACACCTGTGCTTCCTGAGCTCTGGGCTCCTCCTTCCATCCGCACAATGACCCTGGACGGAAGGTGCTATTTCTGTCCCCCTCCCACAAGAAGGCCACCTGTCCAGGTTCCCTGGGCTGGTGATAGGACTAAGATTGAGACGGTGTGTCTGGCTGGCGAGTTCCTGCCCTTCACCACGACAGGGCTTCACGTGGTGTTGCTACCCATGCTTCCAGTTGGGCCACTGTCACATCAGTGCTGAGGGGTGGTCCTGAAGCCCTCGCCACGAAGTGACGCGCTCAGCTCTGTTCTGCTCTCCTGTCGTTGATCATGCCCAACCTGTGGTAGAATAGAAAAAAGCTGCCTCAGTGAAAGGTCCCTGAGAGAAAAATAAGGGGATAAAATTGCAGAGAGCTGAGACTCCACTGTGATGCTGGCACCGGGGTCAGTGGCCAGGCAGACGTTGCTAAGTTAGGGTTCTGTTTTTACCTCCCAACGATGTTGGGCCACAGGGGGACTTTAGTTTGTCCCAGTGATGGTATTAAGAATCTTATGAAGGAGACACAAAGGTGGTCTAGACACATCAGCTATTTCTCTAAGGACACAAAGTATCCAGGAGATCATGTCACATATGATGTGCATTTGAAACATTTTGAAAACTCAACGAAGTCTGGAAGTTGCCTTGGCTGATTGCTCAGTGGTTAGAGCATCGGCCTGCACACCAAAAGGTGGCGGCTTTGATTCCCTATCAAGGGCTGTACCTTAGTTGCAGGTTCAATTCCTGGCCCCCGTCAGGGTGCGTGCAGGAGGCAACCAATTGATGTGTCTCTCTCGTATCGATGTTTCTCTCTCTCTCTCCCTCTCTTCCACTCTCTCTCTCTAAAAAACAAAACAAAAAAATACAACCCAAAATCAATGGAAAAAATATCTTCAGGTGAGGATTAACAACAACAAAAAAAGTATGGAAGTCATCGGTACCTTTTGCCACTATTTCCCTTGAGATTGGGCAGTTCCATGTGTCTAGTTATGGCCAATGAACCAAGAGCAGAAATGATGTAGTTCATTTACCTATGAGAGACCCTCTAGGCTTCTAACACACCAACCAGCAATGTTGAAGAGGGCGGCCGCTCTTTCAGCCTGCATCCCAAGTGACAGTGATGGAAGAGCCCCCCGACCAGCCTCAGGGGGCAGATCGTTTGAGCAGGAAATAAACTTGGATGTTTAAAGCTCTGAAATTGCTAAGACTTGTTTGTTACTGCAGCATGGCATAGCCCACGACTAATCCACAAACCCGCCAGTTTTCTGTCCTGGCAAACAGGCTGTACACTTTTTAAAAACAACTTTACATGAGTTAGGATTGGCATGAAAGAATGTTAGTGTTGACTTTGGTGTATAGAGTTTTATGTAGAGTAAATAAGAAGTTCCAAAAATAGAGTCCAGTTCCATGGGACTTGATTGTACATATTGATAAATCTCCCAGAATGTCTGGTTTCATGATAATGTCAGGAAATGCTTGTTTCATTGGCAGGCCATTGTTAGGGGACACAAATGTATATAAATACTAACTGACACATCTGAATCAGTTACTCCCTTGAATAGTCTTCTTATCAATGCCTTATGATTGTGGTTTGAAATAGTCCCTTGCAGGAATATTTTACTAACATCTTACCCAACTATATTACAGGATAGGTTAGTGTAGATGTTGTGTTCAAAAATACCATTTCTGTTTGCCCAACCGACTCCTGGTGTTTACAACTTTCATCTAAACATTTCCCAGACCTGCTCAACTCATTGAGTTTGTGCAAACCATCCACCCCATTGGCCCTGTGTGTTAGCGTAGTGTCCACATACCACACGGCTGTCCCAGAGCCTGCTTTCTGTTACCATGTAGGATCCCTGTACCTTTCACCCTCTCTCCCCTTATCCCTCATCATGTGCTTTATATTTCTCTCTTTGACTTGCTTGCACACAGGCATATGCATACACGCACTCACACTTTCTCTTCAAAGGTTTAAAGTGATCCTGTTCAGAAATCTCTGACGCTGGGGGAAATGTCTGCACATTATTCATCCCTAATGAACAAAACTGCAGGAGCCCCTTGAAACACGCCTGCTGGGCCCTGAGGGAGGCTTGCTGAGTGGCCGTCAGTAATCCGAGGCCACCTGGCTGTGTGACCTCAGTGTGAATTGCAGAAGTTTCTGTCTTAAGTACAAACTCCACGGGTTTAGGTTTTCAGCTTGTGTTCCAGGTGATAAAGAGCAGGGAGTTAGTGGGAGAAATTTAATATTGGGGGAAGGAAAAAAGAGTCAGCATTCTAACCCCCACAAGGTATGTTTACCTTTCTCTTTTTCATAAGCTGAAATTTTCAAAACCAAGTGGAATGCGGTCTATCCTCCCCTCTCCCACCCTGTGCCCTGGTGCAGCACCTTGAATTTGCTGCACATATTCTGACAGCAACCAATAGCGTGAGATAAAAATTTCATCCTTGACAGGGAGAAGCACACCCTGGACATTCTTAGGGAGGATTTGGTGATATTTACAGCTTATAAATGATCATTTAAAAGGCGGGCCTTTCCCTAGAGCTTCTAATCTAGTAAGTGATAAGACTTTTGCCACAAAGAAAGCACATCTGGGGGGAGACGATGCCTAAGCCCCTTTGGTAGAGAAGCATGTTTTCAGTTTCTGCTCCAGCCTGCCCTCAGCCATGTGGAACTTGCCTGGCAGGCAGGCCAGGGAGAGGAGAGAGCCTGCAGGGCTCAGGAAGGCCTCAGACTTCCGTCGTGGAGAACTCCGGGCCGACGGGCAGGCTGGCGGGGAAGGGCCCACCAGGCTGTCCTGTGAGATGGGCTTTGCTTGAGCTGCAGCTTAGCCCCCAGAACTCAGTCCAGCTCATCCTTCATGTTAAAATCTGATGCTGGGACAGAGATGGTGTCTGAACTCGAGTGAACTCAGACCTCCTGAACAGCAGTCTAATGCCTCTCAGAGAGTGAAAGGAGCTCGAAGTTGTCCAGGAATATTCAAAAAGAAAAGGAAATGATTGCTTTTCAAGGGAAATTAAAGCGTATTGTCTGAGTGGTAATGGCAGTGATGGTCTCTGTGTAAAACTTTTGTTTAAATATCCCTAGTCTTGCAGGAGGAAGTGCTCCTACACGCTGGGAGGACCACCCAGGTTCTCGCCGCCTGTGCCTCCTGGACTTGTGGCCACGTTGACCTCTGGCCTCCCAGCACACCCGCCTGACAGATGTAGGCTCAGCAAGAGGGGCAAAGGATCCTAGGTCAGCTGAGCGAGAAGGACAAAGTCTCCGGGGCGTTGGCAACACTGAATGTTACAGGAGGACTTGAGGACATGTAGGAATTAGTCACAAGTGGGTTAGGTATGTGCTGTTGTTGCCAGTTTCCATGTAAACAGGTTCCATAACGACGTTGCCCAGCCCTTCACACACCTCAGACATCCTGTGTGTGTCCTAGTCTGGGTGGAACCACTCACAGCAGTTGCCTAACAGCAGTGTCTTCAGTCGGGCAAAACTATGTGTGTCCTGTTCTTACGGGGACCGCGGGGCCGTGGAGAGGACTTGATGTGCTCGAGAAGGAACGGAGTCTCTGAGGGGAAGCAGAAGTGCCTGCTGCCAGGGCCACTGCCCTGCTGCCCTCAGATCCTGTCGGCTGCGTCAGCAGTCTCCTGCCTGCTCCCTGCCCAGCCTCTCCCTTTGCCAACACTATTCTCGGGGCCTTGAGTGGGCACAGATGCTCTGCAACTGCTGCTGAGTGGCGTTCGCCGTAGCCCACTTTCAGAAACATAACAGTCTCACCTCTTGTGGCTGCACTGGAGGGGACAGGACCCAAGCCAGGAGAGGTGGTGCTGGCCCTCCTGCTGCCTACAGACTGAAGAGAGAGGGTGCCCCACTCAGTCTCCGCACTGCAGGCCCAGGAAGGCGTGGGGCGCGGGGAGGAGAGATCTGAGCAGCTCTTCCCTGTTATCGCTGTTGTTCTCCTTCCTGTGTTCCCTCCTCTTGACTCTACACCCAGCCCTTTCTGCATGCCTTCACTGTCCCCTTCCTTCCACCCGAAATGCCTTAGTCCTCTGTCCACCATTTGCATTTCTAAATTCTACCAGTTTCTCATTGGACCAACTTAGAAGGCCCCGTTTCTTTTCTTTTTGAAAATGTGGAATGCATCACATTTTTGCATGCCATCCTTGCACGAGGGCCATGCTAATCTTCTCTGCATCCCTCCAACTTTAGCACATGTGCCGCCCAGGCGAGCACAAAGGCCTTTTTTCTTTACAGATCTTCCCATCTCCCCAACCCCCAAGCTAAAGGGCCAGTCTCACTCTAGGAATCCCTGCCAGACTTTACTTTTTCCTTTCTTATGATCTACTAATATGTCATGTCTCTCTCCAGCTGGCCTACAAGGTTAATATTTGTCCCATTGGTTTTTGTCCAAATAACCCAAGACAGTGCTGTATGGTGAGCTGTGCCGGAACAGTATTCAACAGACTCTATAGTGTAGATGAGTGAATTAGGGATTGGCATGGGTGGCTGAAAGTAATTGGAAATTTAGCAGAAGGCAAGGAGGACATGAGCTTTGAGAGATGGGCGTCTTCCTGTAAAAAGGAGGGCTGCAGACGGGAGGTATTTAGTGACCAGGAGATGAGAAGGCACATTCTATAGAAGGAGATGCATGGCGACTCAAGTGGAGTTACATGATATGAGCAGAGGGAGGTGGGAGGGGTGGTGGGAGGTGCGGTGTTGGTAGAGGCTCCAACCTGGCTCAGAAAGTTGGTTTAAGAGGAGAGCAGTGGGAGAGTTTACTTTGCACCCAGATTTGGTGTTGGCCTCACTTGATCAAGGCACAGCAATGGTTAAAGGAGGAGGGAGGAGGCGGTGGCTGGGTGTCCAGTCTTTGGTCTGGCTTCACACTTGTGGATGCCACTCTGGAGTGATTGCACAATAATGATTTTGTTCTGAAGCCAGCATCAGTATTTACTGCTTTGGTCTTACTGGCATGGTTGCTTAATAAAATCTTTATTACTCCAAATGCAATGTATTTTTCCAAAGAAATATATATGGCTATAAAATATTCAAAGATGAGATATGGAAGAGGCTTCCAAATGCTGTAGAAATGGAATTGAAAGACACACAGCACCAAATGAACTTACTTCTATTAAATTCCCAATTACCAACTGCCTAAAGACAAATTTAAGTAAATAGACTAGCCATGTGTTTTTCTCTAAGAGGAATATTTTGATAAAAATAAAGACAGTTGGTAGACATTTATACTGGATCTCTCCTTTCTGCCCCGTTAAACCAGAAATAGTCTTTGCCAGTGGTGACCTGGAGTATGTGTACAAGGGAAGATAATTAACTGGAAGGGGCCAGTTGCAGAATTGCTTATCCTGTCATATTTAATAGCAGCAGTGTGGATTCAATGCAGATATGCACATTAGAAGCTTTAAGTCCCGTCCCTGGAGACAGACACTGTACAAAGAGTGGCAAATTACGTCTCCTGGAAACAGATTGTGCAGTAGGACTGAGCAGTTTGTCCCCGGAACTCCCATCTCTGCCCATAGTCATGGCCTTGGCACCCGCCCACCGGCCCATGCTGATCCCTGGGCAAGAAAGCTCGCAGTGGTGCCCACCGCTGTGGTAAGTGAATGGTTTAGTTGGATGAATAACTGTGCTCAATGTGAGGAAAAGCAATTAGTTTCCTGAGGACCAGCAGCTGATATTCTTTTCCAAAACACAGAATGTGCTCAGATATAATCATGAGAGTTAATCAGACTCAACCACAGTTGTATAAGCAATATTTTGAAAGGGGGTGGTTTGTTTTGAAGCTGGGAGTACTAAAAATGCTAAATGATGAATAAGGGCAGATAAAGCAACTACCAACAAAGTCATTTTCTCTTGGGCTTGCTTTTAATTTTTCTCTGCCTTTTTTTTTTCTTGTAGCTTGTTGTCATTTAAAATCTCACTCCTTATAGCTTTTAAGATTGTTTTTGCCATTAAACATATTTCTGTGTGAAATAAATAATGTATTTGAATTTTTCTTTTTTAATGACTAAAATATGTTTTATACTGTCATATTGCAGTGTTTGGAACAGAAATCAGAAATTTAATTAAAGTCATAAAATATAGAAAGATACCATAACAAAAATTATTTCTAACCCTTAAAAAATGGCTGTAAAATACATTTTAACCAGTCCATAGTGGTTTGTTTACTAAAAATATATAAATAAAGCCAGGGAATTTTTGCATATGCTCCATTATTACTAAAATTCGTGATTTAGGAATAAATTCAGAGCACCTGTTTAACAAAAATGTATGTCAGCAATACATTTATAGATGGCTATCCTCTTCCAATGGATTTTGCTCATTTAACTCTTGGAAGACCACCTTATTTTAGGTTTGCCTCACAGTGCTCCATCTTCAAGGAAATTCCCCTTCTTTGCAATATCTTTGTGACCCTGAGTGTATTAAGTTCTGTTTGAGCTCAGGGTTTGCATTGTAAGCCAGGGAAAGCGAGCATGCCTGCAGAGTAATATGGCTTCCTAGCACATTGCAAATGCTCAATGAACCTGTATTAGTAATTACAATGTGGTAATACAAATACAATGAATTTGTCATGTGTATTAATCAGAGTAACAGATCCTCGCTGCTGTAACACAACCCCCAATCCCAGTAGCTCGATGATAATTTATTTATCATTCATGCATTGCTCTGATGCTAGCCAGTTTTCCTGGACAGGTCGCTACCAGGTAAGGATGACTCAGTGACTCAGAAATCTCCAGTCTTTTGATACTGCCATCTTTATAAACTGGCTCCACTGTCACTGCAGGAAGGGATGAGAGGGTAAGTGATTGAACAGGCATTTTTATAACCAGACCGCAATGTGGCATACTTCCCTCTACATCCCATTGGCTAGTCCTCAGTCAAATGGAATGTCAACAACCTGCAGAAGAGCTAGTTAATGTCTTCTTCCTTTATGTCCAAGAAGAAATGGGATTGTAGAACACCTAACCATTCCTTGTCACACTCTTCGTTCCAGTTATCATTGCTGTGAAACAAATTACCCTAGATTTACTGGCATAAAACAACCACCAATTTCTTTTATTTTATTGAATTTATTGGGATGACATTGGTTAATAAAATTATATAGGTTTCTGGTGTACAATTCAATGCCATCATCTGTATATTGTATTGTGTGTTCACCACTCTAAGTCAGGTCTGCTTCCATCACCATTTATCCCCCCTTTACCTTCTTCTACCTCCCCCTCTCCCTTCTCCCTTTGTTAATCACCATGCTTTTGGCTGTGTCTATGAGTTGTTTGTTTTCTTAATCCCTTCGCCTTTTTTACCCAACTCCATAATCCCCTCTGACAACTGTCAGTCCGTTCTCTGTCTATGAGTCTGTTTCTGTTTTGTTTGTTAGTTTATTTTGATCATTAGACTCCACATATGAGTGAAATCATATGGTACTTGTCTTTCTCTGGCTTATTTCACTTATTATAATGCTCTCCAGGTTCATTCAGGCTGTTGCAAAGGGTCGACTTCTTGCTCCCATCATGGTCACCATTATTCACTCAGCTTTCTGAACTCACTCTTCAGCCACCTTTAATACCCCTGCCACTGTTAATTAGCTACCAGATTCCATTCTCTCTTTAGAAATGGTTCTTAAAACCCACAGCTACCATCCTAGATCCAACCCACACCTATTAGACTCCTAAAAGGTTAAAGTGGGGAAAATGTCTGAGATTGTCAGCTACCACCTCTCAGCTCAGAAAGGATACGTCCAAGATCTTACTCATTATGGAGGCAAATCCAGCACTGAAACTCCCCCAGTCGTGGACTCTGGCTGAGTATTGTGTTGATTGATGTCGTGGTGAGACTCTTGGAGCAGTTTCTCAATTCCTTACCCTGCTCCAGGGCTCTGGCCAATCAAGTCATCTCTCTGTTGTGCCCCCAGATAAATCTTACCAAATCATCACTTTTTGTCACTGTCACTTTCTTGCTCGCTGGCTACCCATTGCCTGTAACTCTTGCTTTTCATTTAATCTTAATTAGATTTCCCCCAGTTTTACCAAGGCACACCCTTTATTCCAGTAGTCTTCCCTTGGTCCTGTCAACTTACCACGGTCGTTGTTGAGTCCACCTCTCTGCTCATGTTGTTACTGCCATGTGGAGTACCTATTTGGAACTTACCTTTGAGATCCCCCTTAATGTCACGTGTTCCCTGAGACCTGCCATCACAATTCTAGACTGTGCTGACCTCCCACTGCTGGTCATTCTTCTCTATCTATTTGCATCTGAATGCTTACTGTGTGCAAAGTGTGAGCCATGGAGGCAACCCAAAGACACACTGGCCACGAACCTAGCCACACAGAGTCTGGCACAGGCATCAAAACATGCCCCAAAAATATTCTGATGTTTGGTAGACTGTACTTTGTAAATATGTAGGTTCAGTTGGGCCTATTTATACTAGTTAGGAGTTACCTTTGTGTCCAGAGAGAGAGAGAGACAGTATGGTGTATCGGTTAAGAACTCGGATTCTGAAGCCAGAGGATGTGTTGCTAATAACTAATTATATGGCCTGGGTCAGTACTTAATCTTTTTGTGCTCAACTTCCTCATCTATAAAGATGGAGACAATACAATTGCCTACCTCCCAGGGTTGCTATGAGGATTAAATGAGTTAACATGGGAAGTGCTTGGAGACTGCCTGGCACATAATAAGTACCAGATACATGTTCTCTATTATTGCCTCCATCACTATCACCATCATCACCATTATCATCAGTACCACCATCAACAACATTATCATCACCATCATCTTCATCAACCTCACCATCACCACCATAATTATCAACATCACCAACATCACCACCACCATCTCCATTGTTGTCTCTTATACCTGACTGCGAATTTCTGAAGAGCAAAAATCACAAGGTACTAACTCCTGAGCATTTGCTCACATTTGAATGAAACAATAGATAATCTGATGCATGGCTTCTCCCACACTTTTGCTTCAGGATCTATCTAGCAAGCACCTCCGTCTCTCCCCCAGGCCTTCCTGTGCTGGCACAGCACGGATTCAGAAGGACAGTATCCCAAAATGATTTGGCTGGGGATGGCTGTGTCGGCAGTCCCCAAGACCACCCCCAGGATCGATGATTCACTGGAGGACACAGGACTCCACACCTCAGCATCTAGTCTGGCTGTAATTTATTACAGCAAGAGGACATAGAGCAAAATCAGCAAAGGCAGAAAGTGCACGAGCCAAAATCCGGAGGAAAACAGGCTGGGTTTCTCAGAGTCCTCTCTCTGTGGAGTCTCACAGGATGCGCTTCGGTCCCCAGCAGTGAGTCATGACAACACGTGTTAAGTGCCATCTGCCAGGGAAGCCCATTAGAGACCCAGTGCCCAGGGTTTTTACTGGGGGCTGGTCTCATAGACACCCTCTGCCTAGCACTTCCCAGCTCCACACCCTTCGAGGGAAAGCAGGTGATCAGCATACAGCACATTGTCTGTCTAATAAACCGTGTAGGCACAGAGAGCCATGTTGTCAGGGAACAGAGGAAGGACTCCTGAAACCCATGTTCCCAGATGCCAGCCAAGGGCCAGCTTGCAAGGAGGCTTTCTGAGGAGTGCTGGCAGTCACAGGCCGGTGGTGCTGATTCCTTTCTGCACAGGACACAGCCTGAAATTACATGTTCAGCAAGCTTTTGACCAATTGGAATTTTACAGGAGAAAAAGAAATCCCATTCCTCAGCATATTTTAAGCACTTCATAAATATTTGGTGACAAAATAATGGGAAAAAGGGAGATTTGAGGCCAGAATTTTGAGAGGAAAAACAAATCAGAATTTGAAAGTTTGGGCCTAAATTCTCCTGTAATTTCTGCATTCAAAGGCTTGCATCTAACACCTGTGTTGTGCTTGCAGCTCTCTGACTGACATGCACGGCCGAGCCGAGAGGTGTTCTGAGCAACCCTGTGCAATGAGGATGGGAGACAGAGGAGCATGGTTCCCTAGGAGACAGAGCAAAGGGTGGTCTCTGGCCTTTGGACTCCAGGCCCAAAAGGAAATAAAGGTTTCTCAAGGGTAAGAAACCTCTTCCTGGCCTTCTCCTCCTGTCCAGGCCCTTTCACATTACCTACCCTCAGCATCTGCTCCCATCCTTCCCTGAACTGGAAGGGCTCCCGAGACGGTGTGAGGAGGAAGCTTCCTGCTGGGTGTTAGTGCATCTTGCCATTCTTACTCTGCGCTTTAAAATCCTGTTTCCCATTACCTCTTCCTGCGTTCAGGCCCTACTTTGAAACGCCAGAGGAATGTGATTGACTGGTATATTTCCTCTCAGACTGAGGAGGAAGTTCATTTGTGCCAGACTTCCGTGACCTTGATGTTTCATACTTCAAGTTCCGTTTCTGCCTTCTTCCAGGCATCCATGTTCTTAAGGCAGAGCTCAGACTCTGGACAAAGTTGCCCATGTTTAAAATCCCAGCATTGGCCCTGGCTGGTGTGGCTTGGTTGGTTGGAATGCTGTCCTTGTACCAAAGGCACATACCCAGGTTGCGGGTTCAACCCCCTGGTCGGGGCACATACAGGAGGCAGCTGATCAAGGTCTCTCTCTATCTCTTTCTTTTGCTCTCTCTCTTCCCCTTCTTCTCTTTCTAAAACATGTCTTTGGGTAAGGTTTAGATAGTAAATCCCAGCACTGACACTTCTAGCTGTTTCAATGTGGACTAAAAACTGTTTCTCAAAATAGGGACAATAATAGTACCTCCCTGGGCACTAGGTAGTACCTGTCCTAGGACAGTTGTGGACTGAAAGGAGAAAGTGAATTTCATCGGCTCTAAAACGCACCCCCAAGACACCCCCCCCCCCCGCCCCACACACACACATTCGCATTTGTGAATCAGGATGCATCTTACATCAAGGTTGTGTCATGTTAGCTGGCAGCTCTTTCTTTCTTGGTGGCACACTCAGCAATGGTGCATCTTAAAATCAATAGCATCAAAGATTAGATAAAATGCTGTAACAAGCATGTAGCACTGAACACAACACCTTGTAGGAAACAAATATTCTTGTAGGTTAGTTGTTATTGTCATTGTCAGTGTCATTATCCGTGTCAAACAGGACGTCCCTCCAGGAAGGCGATCAGCTAACATTCACTTAGAGTTTTCTCTGTTTAGATATCTAATTCTTAGAACATACAAGGCAGAGGTTCTCATCCCCATTTTATTTATTTATTTATGTATGTATGTATGTATGTGTGTATTTATTTTTATTGATTTCAGAGAGGAAAGGAGAGGGAGAGAGAGATAGAAACATCAATGATGAGAGAGAATCATTGATTGGCTGCCTCCGGCACGCCCCCCCACTGGAGATCGAGCCTGCAACCCAGGCTTGTGCCCTTGACTGGAATTAAACCCGGGACCCTTCAGTCCGCAGGCCGGCGCTCTATCCACTGAGCCAAACCAGCTAGGGCTCTCATCCCCATTTTATAGATGAGAAAGTGAGTCTCAGGAAGTTGGGGCAACTGACCTTCTCCTATAGAGCTAGCGAGGGCCGGACCTGAGAGTCTAGCCCAGGAGTCTGTAATCAGCCAAGTGCCTTTTTTATGTGGTCTGTGAATTATGCATGGTTTTTACATTTCTTAAGTGTTGTGATATGTCAAAAGAAGATCCTATTTTGTGACATGTGAAAATTGTAAGAAATTTAAGTTTGAGCATCCATCAGTGAAGGTTTATTGGGACACAGCCCTGCTCAGATGTCACAGAGTCTCCGGCGGCTTCGCCTACAGTGGCAGAGCCGAGCCCTTGCAGCGGAAACCAGGTGGCCCACAACAGCTACAATATTTGCCGTGTGGCTTTTCACGGGGAGAGTTTGCCAACTCCTGGTCTTGCTCCGGGCACTTGGGCACGTGTCCTTTGAGGAAAGAGGGTGTCTTGTTCCTCTTTTTGCCTTCCACACTTGGTAGGCACTCAATAGGTGTTTGCTAAATTGAATTTCTGTTATCTCTCCTGAGTCTAAAATAAATCTCAAGTCGTCCTGGTACCGTCGCACCAGGAAAACAGCAAAATGAAATGATAATTTGCTCAAGGACAGAGACTCTCCAAGACTTGTTTTCACATAAGTTCACATTTGTGGTTCAATGTCTCTTAGAGTTAACAAAATAAAGCGATTTCCAAAGAACCAGGCTGTTTCTGGGAGCAGCTGAATGGGCAAATGAGTCTCGGGTAGGAGATGTTTTTGGGAAGTTGAACACTTGGTTTCCTGCTTGTTGGCCCTTTAAAAGGACAGCTGTGCCCCTGGAGGACCATGTGCGGATGGCAGGGGCCTCAGCTGCCAGGATCCTTCCGCAGTGTGCAGAGGAATGAGGCCACGATGTCCTGGCTTTGAAGGCCCTGTTGGTTTTAAAAGATCAATCAAGTTCTTAAAACTAAGCCAGGATCGATGTTTCCTCTGCATTAAATGTTTACAAGATAGGCACGTGCAGGCACATCAAGGTTGCTGGGCAAGCTTGCTCAATGTGGAGTTTGAGCCAGCCATCGGGCACGTGGGCCCCCTGTCAGGTGAGAGACACTGAGAGGAGCTGGAGCTCCACTCCCTTAGGCCTCACAAGGGAGGTGGTGTGGGGCAGCCCTGACAAGTACAGCCCTCTCTCGCCCACCTGCAGACAGCTTCCTCTTTTAAAAAAAAGTATATATATTGATATATATATTGATTTCAGAGAGGAAGGGAGAGGAGATAGAAACATCAATGATGAGAGAGAATCATTGATCCGCTGCCTCCTGCACACTCCCTACTGGGGATTGAGCTTGCAACTGGTGCATGTGCCCTGACCTGGAACTGAACCAGTGACCTCCTGGTTCATAGGTCGATGCTCAACCATTGAGCCACTCTGGCTGGGCAAGACAGCTTCTTCTTAAAGCTCAGAGGTCCCATGGAGAGAGCCCCATTCTCCACACGTGTGCGAAGAAAACTTCATGCAAAGTCAGAACCAAGAGCTAAGGCCACCTCCCTGAGAAGTCAGCGTGCACCCTCTTTGCCCCTGTCAGACTCAAGGGCCAGCTCAGGATTCTTCAAAACTTGTTAAATTGTTTTATTAAGTAACTAGAGGCCTGGTGCACGAAATTCATGCACTTGTGGGGGGGGGGTCCCCCTCACCCTGGCCTTCGCCCTCTTGCAGTCCAGGACCCCTCGGATGTCAGACATCCCTCTCACAGTCTGGGACTCTCCCAGTCCAGGACCCCTCGCTCCTTTCCGCCAGCATGCAGTGGAGGCAGGAGAGGTTCCCGCCACCACCACTGTGCTCAGCTTCTGGCTGAGCGGCGCTCCCCCTGTGGGAGCACACTGACCACCAGGGGGAAGCTCCTGTGTTGAGCATCTGCCCCTGGTTGTCAGTGTGCATCATAGTGACCGGTCGTTCCGCCGTTCAGTCGATTTGCATATTAGGGTTTTACTATATAGGATTTCCTTTAAGTCATTTCCCCCCAAAGCCTAATTTTGTAAAGATTTTTTGCATTCCTATATATAGCTAACCACCTTATTTTTATAAGGAAAATCAACCCTGGCTGGTTTTGCTCTATGGTTGAAGTGTCAGCCCTCAGACTAAAGGGTCTCGGGTTCAATTCCCAGTGAAGGGCACATACTTCAGTTGCAGGTTCAATCCCTGGCCCCGATGTCTCTTTCACATCCATGTTTCTTTCTCTGGCCTCTTCCTCCCTTCCACTCTCTCTAAAATATCAATAGAAAAACGTATCCATAGGTAAGGATTCAAAAAAAAAAGAAAATCAGTGGATTTTCTTTATAATTTTAAGGTGGGGGGGAATTCCCAACCAAGGCATCTTTAAAAAATGGAAGCATATACCATATTCCATAAAGCGAAGTGCGGTGGCATATACTGAAGTCCTGTCTCTTAACAGTCATCCTGATAAAATTGGGTCTGTTTTCCTATAATTTGCCTCTTTCTCCCCAAAAGAAAAGTATGATGTTCAACAAATATTAATGGTAGTTACAATGTACTGAGTTTTTCTTTTTGCTCTTGAAAAAGTGGCCAGAGCCACTCCAATGTCTTGAAGTACACCTATATGTAAAAGAAATCTTCACAAGAAAAAAGTTATGCTTAAGATATATTAAAAACCATTTCTAATATCGAAGTGATATTGTTTCAACACATATTTAAGTATGAAGCATTTCAGTAGCTTTGGGTTGACATACTTGTGTGGACTAGCCTGGGCCCCTCGAAAATCTGGCTTCTAATTGAGAACCTAAATATATATTTATACCATTATCTCTAAAAAGCAAGTTACACATGAACTTTTGGGAAACATTTGTGAGGCGGATATTTCCTTAAGCCTGGGGTTAGAGGAAAATTACAGGGAGGTAGTGGTGATTTTTAAAATGCGAGGGTTACAGTCCTTTTTTTGTCATTTTTTTTTTGGTCCTTTTATTTTTAACCGAGGATCCTGCAGGGTGGGACACAAGGACTCATGTGGTTTAACAGCTCCCCATCTGTCTTTAGAAGACATGCTTGAAGGAGACAGGAGGGATGATCAGCCAAGCTAAACCATTCATGCAAATATTAAGCAGGAAAAAGTATTTTCTTAAAAAAACATAAACGCCATACTTTAAGGGACAGACATAATTGGGATAAAAGCAGAGCCATCTCTGGGGAAGAGCATGGAGTTGTAACCAGCTCCTCACTCCAAGCAGTTGGCACATCAGCAGGTAGATCCCAGAGGGGCAGCCAGGACTTCTGTGCCGTATGCACACTTTTCCCAGTGGGTTTACTAGAAATAGGAGCTGGTGTGCAGCCTAAACAAGATGCTTGTGGAGCCCGCCTTGGACAGCGCACGCCTGGGAACTGGACCCGCCGCCTGCCCTGCAGGCAACTTCCTCTTCCGCTTGGCGTGTCTGCCGGTTCTTACCCTTTCCTGATCCATATTATCCTTGCCCCCTACCCCTTCCACAACTAAAGGTGCGCCGGTTTATTGGAGTCTTGTTGTGTAATTTACTCATTGGAAGATTTGTTTTAATTTTCTTGAAATTTTACAGTTTAAATTGTCCATCCTTTACTTTCTCCAGCTTTAATTGCTCTGACCCACTTTCTGTTGAAATCTGGCCAATTAGACAGACATGAAAGCGCCTTTTAAAACAGTGCTTTTGAGTCTTCGGAATCTTTTTGGGACAGAGACCCCTCCAAAAGTGTGATGAAATCTATGGGTCCTTCCCCTGGAAGAATGCATATCTAACACACACACACACACACACACACACACACACACACACACACACACGTGCCCATACAGCTTTGCATAAAACTACAGAAAGTCCATGGCTGTTCCCAGACACATCTTTAGGCCCCAGGCTGCAAGCTGCATGGCTCTGGTTGGCCACAAGGGGAAGTGCCCTGGGGGGAGCCTGACATGCGTCACCGACACTGGGGTCACATGGACGGTGCCTGGGGTGAGGGGCCAGAGCAGGAAGCACATTTCCAAGATGCGTGTGCTTTCAAGTGCTTTGTCATAGGAACCAAGGATTCAAATTTTGCTTAAAATCTATTTCCAGAAAAGACTTGTCCAAAACAATGGGAAGTGGTTGTGTCCCCAGAAAGCCTCCCACTTTTGCTGTTCACCCTCAGTCCCCTTGACCTGCTGAAGCCAGTGGCGGGCTTTCCATGAGACGGGCTTTGGGCTGCTGGTGAAGATGCAGAGAGCCAGATGTTTCTGCAAGGAGTTGAGACAACATTATTTGAGTCCCAGTCGAAGTTGTTGGGTACACTGGGTGGGGAGCATCTATTCCCTTTTCATGTCATGTGACTAATCTTTAAGTGCTAACAAATGGTCAGGAGCAGCCACTCGCAAACCTCACCTAGGATCCAGTCTGTGCCTTTCCACTACCACCACTAGCTGTGACTCTGGGCAACCTGACTCACCTTCCTAAGCCTCAGTCTGCTCATCTGTGTGATGGGAATGCTAATGATGTCTCCTCGGGGTGTGCTTAGCCCATGTTGTAAAGTTGTTCTGTGAATGCCTGGCTCCTTGTCCTCACTCTCCCAAGGCCCAGAGGAGTCTCACTACTGGCTGGGTGGCCATAGCCCATACTGCCTTCTGGGGGGAAACTGGGAGTGAGATGACCGCAGAGCTATCTGCAGACCCTGTCTAGGCCGGGTCCTGAGGCCACAGGAGAATGGCCCTGTGGGTACCTGTCAGGCCTGGCTCACTAATGCCTGAGTGATGGTATATAGAAATAGACATTTTAAATGCAGACCAAAGGATGAATATCCAGCTAACTGCAGCATGACTTTTTATCCTGCCTCGAAAGTGTGGTGTCTGAACTGTCTTAGAAATGCACTTTGTTTCTGAAGCCTGTGGGAGGGTGCTCTGGCCACAGAAGCAGCTGTGAGCTCTGAAAGCCCAGGAAAGCCGAGAGCTCCATGGAGAAGAGCCTTTCCTCTGAGCTCATGTGCACTCTCTCTAGATCAAGCAGGTCAAACTCGCGGCCCATGGGCCACATGCGGTCCACAACGAATATTTTTGTGGCCCAGCCAAAATAATGGATGTAAGAAATGTTTTAATAAAAATTTCGTAACTTAATTTTTACAATATCCTGTTATACATAATATTAATAACGAACTACAACGTTCGCTAATGACTGATTACTATAATCGTGTTGCATTCATTTCCCTTAAGCGCCTTATGGGCAGGCGCACCATTTCTCTCCACTAATACTAGCAGTGAATATTTTAGCAGCCGATTACCATGTCTTTAGTCTTGGACTGACTTGTTTAGTATGCGTAACAGGAAATATTTCACTTTTGGAGAACAAGAAAAATAGGTTTATTTGCATTACACTTATTAATTGGTGCAGTTACTCAGTGTCTAGTACAGGGGTGGGCAAACTTTTTGACTCGAGGGCCACAATGGGTTCTTAAACTGGACCGGAGGGCCGGAACAAAAGCATGGATGGAGTGTTTGTGTGAACTAATATAAATTCAAAGTAAACATCATTACATAAAAGGGTACGGTCTTTTTTTTTTTTTAGTTTTATTCATTTCAAACGGGCCGGATCCGACCCGCGGGCCGTAGTTTGCCCACGGCTGGCTCTAGTAAGTTAGTGTTCAAGAAAAAATATTAATTTTTATTAAAATGTTCTATTATTTTATGTTAATGATGACTCATTTATTTCAGTCCTTTGTATTCAGCATGTCTCTATCAAAATAAACCTATGTTTCTCATGAAAATTGAAGCTTTTGTTTTTTTGCAGCCCACATAAACTTAAACCTTGTTTATTTGGCCCATGTTACTCTTTGAGTTTGACATGCTTGCTCTAGAGGTTTGCTAACAAGGACACCTGGTGAAGGAGGGCAGCCGTGTTCCTTCAGGGGCTCATGGGACTCCTTGAATGTCTGATTGCTGTGTCTGTGTTGAGGCAGGGTCTGCTCGTCTGCTTATGGCTTGAGACTTGGATCATCCCAGCCCTTTCATTCTAGAGGAAATGTCTCTGGTGATTGCTACAACGTTGACAAATCTCAGTGAAGTTTTGTTTGTGAGTAGAGGATGGGTGGGGCAGAGAGGCCATTGCCTAACCTAAACTTCACCTACCATGGCTAGGACCCCTCATATCCAAGGTCCACATGGCTCCAGCTGGGGCTGAGCTGTAATTTAGGAGTTCTCTAAGAATGATATTTGGGGCAGATGTTTTGCTTGTGGGTAGGTCTGAGTGAGGTCTGTAGGTTTCAGCCATTGTATAGACCCTATAGAAGCATTTTCCCCTGTGAAGTACCTTGAGTAGCCAGTAACTTAGGAAAAGTTAGTTTTTATACATTACTGATGGTAATCCTATATAATAAAAGGCTAATATGCAAATCGACAGAACGAAAGAACGACCGGTCACTATGACGTGCACTGACCACCAGGGGGCAGATGCTTAATGCAGGAGCTGCCCCCTAGTGGTCAGTGTGCTCCCACAGGGGGAGCGCCACTCAGCCAGAAGCCGGGCTCACGGCTGACGAATGCAGCTGCCATAGTGGGAGCCTCTCCTGCCTCTGCGGCAATGCTAAGGATGTCCAACTGCCGGCTTAGGCCCCCTCCACATCAGTCAGACATCCCCCAAGGGCTCCCGGACTGTGAGAGGGCACAGGCTGGGCTGAGGGACCCCCCCTACCCTACCCCCAGTGCATGAATTTTGTGCACTGGGCCTCTAGTAATAATACTAATAAATAACGTTATTAAGTCAGGAACTGTACTGGATAGTTGCCACATATTAACCCTTCCCCCCACAATACTGTGAGTGAAAAATTGAGCACCACTTAACAGACGGGAATACTGTGGCTTGAAAACTGGACCAAAGCCACCCACCTTCTTGTGGTGGAGCCATAGCTTATCCCCATGTCTTTCATCTTTCTCACTTTGACTCCCAGGGTCCTCTTGCCGTTCTCTGTGTTGTTTCATGATGCTGTAAACCCATGGTACATGCATAACGACTATGACAAGTTAAAGGAGTCAAAGAAAAATTAAGTGAATAAAAGAATAAGAGACCAACATGGTTTTTGGTTGACAAATTAGTAAATTGTTTTAAAGTTAAAGTTTTCTGGTTTCTGTTTTCCTTTTGCCTCTGATGTTCCCAGAAGAATTCAGGATAAAGATGCTTGCATTATACACCTGATTACTTTTTTTTTTTTTAATTCTCACCAGGGATATTTTTTTCCATTGATTTCTAGAGAGAATGGAAGGGAGGAAGGAGGGGGTGGGGGAGAGAGAGAGAGAGAGGCATCGATTGGTTGCCTCCTGAACATGCCACTACCAGGGCTGGGAAATCTGCAACCCAGTATGTGCCCTTGACAAGGAATCAAATCCAAGATCTTTTGGTTCTCAGGCCGAGGCTCTAACCATTGAGAAAACTGGCCAGGGTGACCTGATGACTGGTTTTTTTAATGTTTTAAATTTTTTAGGGGGGTGGGGGGAACCTAAACACATGGCCAACACTTGTCTTATGATAATAGCAGAAAAGAATTTTTTAATGGAATTATTCTGAAAAACCATGAGGGATAGTTTCCATAGTTATAGGTTTAATCTGTGTTCTCTAATGTTGAATTATTTGCTCCCAAAACCAGGAAATAGAGCCTACGTGCTCGCCATGGACGGGTGTCCATGCCGGGTGGCTCACTGCTGCACCCTCGCTGCAGGGCCAGGAGCACGGTTGACTATGAAAGACCCTTTGCCTGGGCATCTGAAACCCTGGATTCTGGTCCTGAATTGAGACTTTTTTAAAAAAATCCTCACCTGAAGATATTTTTCTATTGTCTTTTCAGAGAGAGTGAAAGGCAGACAGGGAGGGAGGGATAGAGGGAGAGAAACATCAATGTGAGGGAAATATCAATCGACTGGTTGCCTCCCGCACACATCCCAACTGGGGATGGGGAGTGAACCCGCAACCCAGGTACATGCCCTTGAGCAGGAATTGAACTCTCGACCCTTTGGTGTTCAGGCAGACGCTCTAACCAGTGGGATGCAAGGACGTTGGACTGGCGGGTCCTCGGGTGCCTGGGCCCGCAGGCTGGCCACGAGAAGTCGGCCCCTATCAGAGCCACCACCTAGACTAGGCTGGAATCTAGTGGCCTAAAGTCGAAAAATGTCCTTTGTAAGTCACCTGTGGGGTCAGGCGGTCCCTGGCTCTGCCCCACATCCCTATGTCCGCTCAGAGTGTAAAGCCAGGTCCCCTGAGTGGCCAGGACTGGAGGGCAGGGTCGGGAGTCATCACGGAAGTGGAGCTGAGCAGAGGCCAGTGCAGGTGGCTCCCACCACCCCTGGAAAAGCTCCCTTCTTCCCTGGGGCATGCGGCTGGAGCAAGGAAGGCCAGAATTAGTGCCATGGTGGTCCTTTGTGGAGTGCCATTGCTCTGGGAGGAAAGCAGGTGGTCCCTCAGCACTGGGGTACCAAGTCCCAGTCTGGGCGTGGTTGCTGGGCCCCCAAACTGGGCCTGGGCTTGTGGCAGACAGCAGCCTGTGCTATCAAGGTGACCCCAGCAGCCAGGCAGTGAGCAGGATCTGAGCCCATGAGCCTATTTCTGCCCATTCCTTCTCCCTTCGCTCCCCTCCAGCTCCTCCTCCCTCCCAACCCCCCTCAGCCTGTGGGCCCCGGTTCTCTGAGGGGCAAAGCGGCCGAAGCTGCCATATCCCAGTTGGACCATGTCTTATGTCTTGTTTTGGCTGATAGCCTGGGCTCTGGGACAGAGCCCCACAGCCAACACCTTCCCCCTCCCCCACTTGCCATCCGCCCTGATATTACCTGGGCTGGGCTGTCTGAGCTCATCCCCTGCTGCTGCGCTAGGTGAGGACAGGTGAGCCAGGGCTACAGGAAGAAAAACTGGCTGGTTGAGGGGAGATGCAATTGTGTGTTTTGTTTTGAAATGGCAAGAACTTAAGTCACAGAAAAAAATGCCACTGCCTAACTGCCCTGTGCTCACATCCTCAGCCGAGTGCAAGCCCCTTTCTGATGCCCCCTGGAAGCTATGGGCAGTGGCCCTCAGGATGGGTCCCCGGGTGGCAGGAAAAGGCCCTGGATAGCCCTTGTCAGGGTGGGGATGTCACCTGCTGCTGCAGGCCCGGGGACCCGGTTGCCGAGGCTAGCCGTGGACTGCGGAAGCTGCGAGGCAGTTCCATCTGGCGAGGCTGCCAGCTTGGAGGGAAGCGGGTGAGCAGAATGCTGACAACAGAGCAGGAGACTGTTCCCAGCTGAGCGCGGGCCAGTCCAGTGAGAATACAGATCAAAACTCCGCTCCTCAGCCTCTGAGCAGTCTGCTGTCGAAGGCTGCTAATTGGCTGCGCCTGCTTAATATTTCGTTCACACACGCATGGAAAGGAGGCGTCTGGCCTGTGGCGGAACTTCCCTTCCCCTCCACGCTGCTCCCCTTCTGAGCGGTGGAGAGATGGAGGGACCAGGTGATGGATGGGCACCTCCTCCTGGCCCAGACTCTGGCCCTGGACTGCCTCTCTTAAAAAGATGGGCCCATGAGAGAGCCCAGGAGGAGCGAGGCCCTTAGCTAACACTATTTGGGTCAGGAAAGGGTTTCCTCAGTAGGTGTTTCAATTCCTGATTAAAATGTATTCTAATCTTTTAAATTATACTTTCAGCAACTTTTTTTTTGTTAGAGGTTCACAGAGCCTTTAGTTTGCTGATCTGCATGCAAACCTCTGAGATGTACAGACGGAATGTGTGCCCTGTGTTCTCTGATCTGCTGTTTTCTGTATCTGGCTGCCGTTCCCTCACAGCTGTGTCAGTGCTCTTGGCTGTGAGCATGGGAATTGGCTCACATGTCACACTTCACTAATTATTACTGCAAGAATGGCTTTTGTTATCTATGGAATTGGCCTTGTGTTTCCTATTGCCCCCAAACTGTGATTCAGAAAGAGGCTGGGGAGGGTTTTCTTGGACTACTCAGGGCTTGCTATTGGCAAGGGAGTGCTTTGTAGAAGGGAGACCAGGAGAGGCCTCTCCAGACCTTTACCCTGCCCCTCGCCCCCTTTGAAACTGGAGATGGAAGCCGAAGTCTGGAGACTCGGTCCCCAGAGTTTTGGAAATGGAACTGACGCCAGGCACCTCCTCGTGGGACCTTGGCCTGTGTGGCCTCTCTCAGCTGTTGACTTTGAGACTTTCCATCACTGTGATGTGCTGCTCCTCACCTGGTCATTGTGATGCTGTCTGAGGGGCCCCGAGGTGTTTGAGGTCATGAGAGAGAAGGACAGGACGTGGGATAAAATAGTAATCAACATAGATTTGATTCATCCAACTTTGTAAAAAGATAAACAAATGAGGTACTGACCCTCCCACTGACCCCTGCGGTCCTCCACCTCAAGGAGCCCCTTCCGCCCATCCTGGGAAGTCTCCTTCCGCCCAGCCAGGAAGGATGCCCCACCCCCAGGGCCTCTGTTGGAGGACACGCACCTTCGCGGGGTTATCTGAGCCTTTGCTCTGCCTCCGTCAGGGAGGGCCCACTTGGTCCCCCCTGTTTCCTAAGTGGATGGGACAGTGCTGAACTCGGGGGTGAGTGGAAACGTGGAGATGGGGAATGAGGTTGTTGGGGTTGACTCAGGAGGTGCAAAGCCCTGAAACCACCTTTCCTGCCATTGAGCCGCTGCCTGAAATCTGACCATGAGAATGTCGTTCTCTATTTTAAGCCACAGAGGAGACTTGACCCCTGAGAATGATAGCACAACAAGCTCTGCGAATCACTCCCACTTCTTGGAGTTTGGGACAGTGTGAGGATCCTTATGTGGGTTGGGTAGGGTAGGCACACACCACTGGGGGCCCCCAAAGGCAAATAATCCTGCTTTACATTTTGGGACTTGTTTGTTTGTTTGTTTGCAGGGTGTTTTTTTATTGTGGTCAAATACACATAACATAAAATTTACCACTTTAACCATTCTTAAGGGTACAAATCAATAGCATTAATAGCAAGTGTGGTACTACCATCATCTCCAGAACTTCTCATCTTGCAAAACTGAAACTCTGTTCCCATTAAACTGTAACTCCTCACTCTCCCTCCCCACAGCCCCAGATAACCACCGTTCTACCTTCTGTCCCAACAAATTTGACTACTCTGGGTTCTTCATATAAATGGAATCGTACAGTATGTGTCCTTTTGTGACTGGCGTATTTCACTGAGTTTAATGTCCTCAGGGCTCTGCCATGCTGTAGAGTGTGTCAGAACTTCCTTCCTTTTTAAGGCTGAGTAGTCTTCCATGGTATGTATAGACCACATTTCACTTATCCATTCATCTGTCAGTGGACATTTGGATTATTTCCACCTTTTGGCTATTGTAAATAACGTAGCTGTGAAGATGAGTGTGGAAATAACTTTGGAGTCGCTGCTTTCAATTCCCAGAAGTGGGACTTCTGGATCATGTAGTAATTCTGTTTAACTTTTTAAGGAACTGCTACACTGTTTTCCACTGTGACTGCACCATTTTACATCCGCACCAGCAGTGCACAACAATCCCTGTTTCTTCACATTTTTGACATCCTAATGGGTGTGAAGCGAATCTCACGGTGGTTTGGATAGGCATTTCCCTCATGATTAGTGATGTCTAGCACCTTTTCATGTGCTTATTGGCCTTCTGTATATCTCTCTGCTTCCCGTTTTGTTTTAAACGTGTGTGTGACCTGAGAAGAACTGCTCAGTCAAAGATGGGAGACAGTGTGCCGGGCAGCCAGCTCAGCTTAGTGCGGCTGCTGTCTGCCGGATAGTGGCGAATCCTCAGTAGGTGCTCGTTCCGCATTGCGCTGGAGTCAGATGAGATTCGGTTGCTGTGTCCCTCACTTCCCCTTCTCAGTGCCCATCCTGCGCTCAACTGAAACTTATCTGGGGTTCTGGATGTGGCCTGTATGTCTCCTTGCTGTCATCCTAAATGACTGAGATGCACAGGAGGAGGGGGACGGGAAGGAGGGGACAGCAGACCTGATGTGCAGACTCCATAGGTGTGGAGACCTGGTTCAGATGATGCAGGGGGAGGGGCAGAAAGCAGAGACTCCCAGGACACTACCCAAGGGGAGCCGGAGCTTCCCTGTGAATCCGAAACCTCTGCCAACACCCTACCAGCCTTGTGAAGGCAGATCCCTGCGCTCCTTTCCTCAGCAGAGCTGTGGCTCCTCTGGTGTCCTCACTGGTTGATGAAGCAGAAACCCTCCTGGGGACTTTCTGATACTGACAACCAAACTGTTCTCTGCGGCCCTCATTCCTCATCACCCAGAAGAAAAGCCCTACTTATTTCCCCTTAAGGTCCAGTTCAAATACTGCTTCCTCTACAAAGTCATCCCCAGCATCTACTCCCACCTTTGCATTGCCTGCAAGGTGTCTTGCGCGTCACAGATGTGACACCTGACACCAGATGTGCCTTGTCTCATAGTCATGTGTCTCCTCCGGCAGACTGTGGCCCCCTGTGGTCAGCTCTGCAGCTTACTCATCTTGGCATCTCCCCTGGCAAAGCCCCACTGCCTAGTCCTTGATGACTGGGAATGGGGCACTGATTATTATGCACAGCTATCCTTCCGTTTTCCACTTTTCATCATTATTCAGGGTTTTCTCCGGGTTGAGAGATGGGCCTGGGACGTTGAATAAGAACACAGTTCCTAAACTCAGGAAGCTTTTAATTTGGTAGCCAGAGAGATCATTTCTGCATTTTTATGTATGGCATGCTTTTGGATATATGGTTGATAATGAGAAAGAGGTAAACAACATAGTACATGGAGTTCTGTTTTTGAAATAGCTGGGATCTGTGGCTAATGCAGTGCATAGGCAGCTAGGAAAACAAACCTACTCTGTGCTTGAAGCCGTTTCCTCCTGTGGATCGATAAGGGGCGTAGTCTGTGCATTGTTGCTGCGCCACCTGCGTTTACACAAGAAGCTGCCTGAGTAATTATTGGCTATGGCGGGTCCTTACACGGGTGGTTTGCAGTTGACCTTTGCTTAAGGAACGGGAGGATTTGTTTGGCCGAAACAATGATAACTATTCACATGGCATTTAAATGCCACTGGATTTTTACAACTGAGAATGTGATGTGGGCACTGCACAAAACGTGAGCATCCTATACAGTGCCTGCCTTGTTTCCTGTTTCGTTTTGGTTTTCTCTCCCAGGCTGCTTTGCTGGTTTGTCTGCTTAAAGGTGTGTTCCAGGCCACCACGGCCTCTGGGTGTGTCATGGTGGTGGGAATCCAGAAGCCTGTGCCTATCTTGGAGGCACCACTTGGCATCACTAGTCCATGAATTGACCATTGAAGGGATCATTTCCCATCTTAGAAATGGGATAACACCTAATATCCTTATCTATAGGATTTGGTGAGGGTTTAGGACTGTGGTCAGCAAACCGCGGCTCGCGAGCCACATGTGGCTCTTTGGCCCCTTGAGTGTGGCTCTTCCACAAAATACCACGTGTGGACGCACACGTACAGTGCGATTGAAACTTCGTGGCCCATGCGCAGAAGTCAGTATTTTGTGGAAGAGCCACACTCAAGGGGCCAAAGAGCTGCATGTGGCTCGTGAGCCACGGTTTACTGAGCCGCAGTTTGCCGACCACTGGTTTAGGAGGTAATGTGTCTAATGCTCAGAAGGGCTCGGGTGTAACCGGGCCCTTGTTATGGGTGTTGTTGATGTGATGGGCCTGATTGCAAAGCCCAGAGGCCCAGGCCGGCCGGTCCCCACTGCTGAGCAGGTGAGGAGGGAGAGGACATGGTTACAGCGGAACTCCGGACTCGGGAAGAAATGTCCTATCCAGACAGGGTCCTGGCCAGCGGATTTGCTATAAATCAACACTCCTGTGTCTGAAGCTGAAGATTTGTCCGGTGAAATAGAGAAGCTGATGGGAGGGTGGTACAGAGTGGCCAAGTTCAGAAGCAGATGAGGAGGTGAGAGGCGGCCAGGATCACCCCTCTGAGGTTTCCTCCTGAGAAGGCTGCTGCCTTCTCCAAGGTGGACGGTGGCCCTTTAGCAGGCATGCAGGTTGGATTGAATACACTGTTTGATGATCCAATTCTGTCAGCTGTTTAGCAGCTCACCATTTCCTGTTGAGCAGTCCGGGAGCCAGCAGTCCAAATCCCAGCGGCTGGCCCCCTTGGGGAGAGTGCGCAGCAGCAGCTTGTGTTTTGATGGTCTTTGTTATTGGTAACTATGGAATATTTCTGACATAGACATCTATGGACCCACTGCACAGACTCAGAAGCAAAGTGTTAGTGTAATCCAACCCTCGTGCCCCCACCCCTTCCTCCCCACTTCTCCAGCCATCCACATTGTTTTCTGTTGGCCCCATGAATCCCCTTCCACGCTACCACCTCTGTATGCGGTCCTGAGCAGTATTAGAATTCTCGATGCTACCATGTTGCCTAGGAAATTTGTCTTTCTCCTATTTTTTAAGTTAAAAGCTTCTTATCATACACAATAACTTCATCTTTTTCCTCTGATACTCTATCTTAAGATGAGGAAACATGGTATTAGGACCTCTTTGTTCATCATTTTATTTTCACATGTAAAGGGGAAGAGACACTAGTAAGTATCTGGGAGGAAGATTATTTTTTTTTATTGGCAGAGGCAGTGTCACAGAGCGGGAACCATTTCTTTTTCTTTTTTTTTTTTAATGCTTTTATTGATTTCAGAGAGGACGGGAGAGGGAGAGAGAGCTAGAAACATCAATGATGAGAGAGAATCATTGATCAGCTGCCTCCTGCACACCCCACACTGGGGATCGAGCCCACAACCCGGGCATGTGCCCTGACCTGGAATCAAACTGTCACCTCCTGGTTCAAGGGTTGACACTGAACCTCTCAGCCACACCGTCCGGGCGAGAAGAAACCATTTCTAAGTGGGTGGAGGATGGGAAGCCGCAGGTACAGAGGCACCATTTTTTTTCTTTTTGTAAACTCAGAATTAGGAGCCTCAGTGTTTTTCCTGTTTCCTAATTAAAGGAAAAGGTGCAGCACAAGGCAGCAGGCACTTCATGCTCTTAGGGGCGGAGTCAGTGCTGTGACCCTCGACCCACAGATCATTATTTTTCTCTTACACCATCTTGCCTACCCACGACTGACAAAGCTACCTCCTTAATTGACTCGGAAGGACAAGTATTAATGGAAGAAGATGACATTGAATTATGAGATTCAGCAACCAATTACATGGCAACTTGGCCCAGCGTAGTACCTTTCTCATTGTCGACACTCACTAATCATTTGATTGATTAGTAGGAAATTAGAGATGGTGTGAATAATTGAAATCTAGGCAATGCCCCCAACTCCCTGTCTTCCCCCAACACTCTTAAAGGGGCATCTACTGAAATCCCAAGACCATGTTTCAGTGCATTCACGTAGTTCATCCACTAACAGATGGTTTATCCATCAGTTATTGAGTGCTTGCTGGGTGCTGGGGCTCCAAAGCTGAAAAGACATTGTCCTGCCATTGAGGTGCAGAGTATGAGGGTGGCGTCTGACCACAGCACAGTGCTCACCGTGTGGAGCACATGCTAAAGGCAGCGGGATGAGGGAGGAAGAGAACCTCGATCGTTCTGAGATTTTCTTCCCTTTACCCAAACCATCTCCATGTTAAGGTGCTGCCTAACCAAAGGAAGGAGAAGGTAGAGCCTCAGAGGGCCCTTGTGTGTTAACTTCTCGGCATCGAGGTGTCCTGAAAGGGTTGTCTCTGCCCACCTGGTGCCCTGCCTGCCTCAGGGGGAAACATCAGTTCGGTCCTGTCAGCCGAGTGGTCTGTGTGTTCTGATTGGGAAGTTTCCCTGAGCCTTTCATGTGGCTCTTGTCTTGGCCTTGCCGAGACCAGGGGAAAAAATGCTTGTGATCGTCATTGAAATTCCCACAAGCCATCCAACTCTGCAGGGAGGTTTACCTAATGGGAAAAGTCGTTTCACTACCTGTCACTTAAGGGAACAGCCAACCTGCCAAAGATATGTATTTTCTCCCCACTGTTTTCCTAGAGAAAGCAAAGCTCCCCACCCACAGGGGATTGGAAAAAGCAATGGCTGGGGTTTGGACAGTGCCTCTGCTACGAAAGAGGCTGTGGTGCTCCCTGACTCTCAGCCTTGGGGAACAGTGATCCTGGAAGCAGAAAGCACATGAGCATGTTAGGGTGGCAAGGGATGGGACAGAAAGAGCCCTGTCAGTCAAGCTTCAGAGGAAGAAGAGGACCACCCCCACCACCACCACCACCACCTGGGAAAGCAGTGCTTGATTGGGTTGGTGATTTGGGGACAAAAATCCCAGTAGTTCTAGTCTTTTGGTTTTCAGTTGAACTTTTTTCCTGATGTTTATATCTGCGTGATTTGAAAAGGTTTAACAAACACCTAAGTCCGAGCAGTGTGATGTTTTAAAGCCCAGGGTCTCAATATTCTCAGTGAGGTGAGATCCAGGCCACGAGGTCTAATGGCTTTAAATGAACCACCATGTGGCCACTGGGAGAATCAGGGTGGAGGTGCCTCTTAGTGGGAGTTCTGGCTGTGGTATGGGGAACCTCAAAGATAGAACTTCTCTTTTTTGTTCAAATACTGGAGATCCAGGCTTTATTCAGACAGCTAGGTAAAGACCCCAATGATACAGGCCTTTGTAGCCCTCTGCCATCTTTTCTTCAAAAAGATAAAAAATTATGTGTTGAGCCCTAGCTGGTTTGGTTCAGTGGATAGAGCATCGGCCTGTGGACTGAAGGGTCCCAGGTTCGATTCCAGTCAAAAAGTACATGCCTGGGTTGTGGGCTCGATCCCCAGTAGGGGGCATGCAGGAGGCAGCTGATCAATGATTCTCTCTCATCATTGATGTTTCTATCTCTCTCTCTCCCTCTCCCTTCTTCTCTGAAATCAATAAGAATGTATTTTTTTAAAAATTATTTAACAGTGGCCATTCTTGTATGTAATTTTTTATGAAGCCGAGCATTGGTGAGTCTTAACATTGGATGTGTTGTGGGACCTGTCAGTATTTGTACAGTAATTATATTTATTTACTTACCACTTTCATTCTTAAGTACGACTTTTTACCCTGCTCCTCAGCAACAGAATTCTGTTGAAACAAAGCTAATCAGCAGGGGCTGGTTCTGTTAGCAGGAGGCAGGACGTGTGGGCTGGCCAACATTGTCCCAGGTGTTTCCCGAGCTTTCAACATGTTCGACTGGCGTGTGTTTCCACACCGTTGTTCCAGAGGAATTCTGTTATACGTTTTTCCTTCTCGGCAAAGTCCCTCACTCACATTAGTGACAGAACTGTAATTATTTTTTAAATACTGGTAAGCAACATGTCATTCTCAGAACTCAAGGAAACTTGCTGCTGAGTCGTTGGCAGTTTCCACACGACATAAGGATATGATTTAAAGACCTAAGGGATTCCATTTTCCATGATTCAGGTGAGTCCCAGGAGAGGCTTCTTACTTACAGATGGAAAAATGAGAATGAGACAGAGGCAAAGATAAGAGTCTGTAGAAATAAAACCCTTAAAACGGGCTTTCTCTCGCTTTTGTTGTAAATCATTGTTGTAGTTGAAGCTTAAAGGCCTGGCACGCTTGCTGTGTGTGTGTGTGTGTGTGTGTGTGTGTGTGTGTGTGTGTGTGGTTTTCCCATCAGGGTAGTAGGAGGACAAGAAGCACTTACACATTTTCTTTCATAACCTGCCCTCCTCCGTGGTCCCGACAAGCTGAGGCTGGCTCTTTGCCTTGGTGCCCGCCTCCGGCACTCCAGTCAGCCCCGCCAGCAGAGGAGACTTGCATTTCAGGTGTGGGAGGAGGAGCAGCCCCTCCAACTGTTGTCCTCACCCCTGAACATCCATCCCTCCTGCTTTCCTGCTCTCCCATTTGCCGAGGCCATGGGGGGGCACGGGGCTGCCTCGGGGTGGTCCCACCATCTACAGGGCACAGGGAAGGCCTTGGCATTGCTTTCCTTCACCCTGCCCAGGTGGAGACACCTGTGTCGGATGAGAAGGTGTTAGAGCCTGGGTCTTCTGGCTCAGCCCAGAAGGGAGCGCCTTGTCTCCTTGGCTTGTATTTGGTACCAAATAGCGGAAATGTGGCCTCCATTGGCCTGCTGCTGCTGGGTGGTGGGGGGTGGAGAGGAAATGTGCTACTGAATCTTCAGGGGGGCTATGGCCTGGTCCTAACCTAAAGCCAGAAGAGGCAAAGAGGAGAGGCTTCCAGAGCTGCTGGGTAGAGAAGGAATGGGGGTGGGGGAGGAATAGGGGTGGGGAAGGAATGG
>NW_005871069.1:428379-430402 GCF_000147115.1 Myotis lucifugus
GGTGGGGAAGCCAGGGCTGGTTACTCAGCAGGATGCCTGCTCCTCCGTCCTGGCTGTACAGACTCAGCCAAGTGTTCTCAGATCAAACCCCAGCATTTGTACTTCAGGGCCCATCTCAGCCTCCCATCCCCAGAAAACCTTGAGATTTGCCTTTCTGCCACTACTAGTGAGAACATAGATTACGTTCACCTTACCTTTCCCTACTCTCTTTCTTCTACCCCAAAAGGCTAAAACCCCAGGCCTTTTCCACCATGTTCTGGTAACGCTGGACCAAGACCCACCCACTGGCGCACTCCCAGGGAGATTTCTTTTCTGTCCAGTGTGGGCTTCACCAAGCAGGTGCCTTAACTGCAGGGCCTTCCCAGCTCTCCTTTCTTTCCTGTAATTCTATACGTACGGCCTCAGCCTTTACCCGGGCTTTGTTTGCAGCCGTTCAGAGGGTCATTCTCATCTGACTTGGGTTTCTTGAATTTTAAGTGAAGTTTGTTCTGACCAGCCTGGTGCTACCTCATGTAGAAGAAATGTAGGTTCGTGATTATAAGTTATGAAATGCGAAAGGGCTGGCTAAAAAAACAAGCTTTCTCTTCCACTACAAACAAAAGGCCTCAATAAAAGCACAGCGTTAAAATTTGAAATGCCCTTTGATACTAACTCGTTGCCCTCGGAACATGTGACCGAGAAGGGCCACGTCCCCCTCTGCAAGGAAGTCCGTCTGTCTCTGATGTGGCTCACTATTGCATTCTCTAAGTGATATTACTCAGTTTTCTGTTACAAACTGAAGTAAAACTAATACACCCTCGCTGTGACAACCAGTTTGACAAGTTGGCCAGAGTCCGTTTGCACCTGCCGAGCTCCCCGCACATGTCTCCAACTCCGTGTGCGGCCTCGGTCTGCATCACGCTGCCCAGTGCTGCCGTTCCAGTGCGAAAGCAGCCACAGACAGCCTGGAAACAAAAGAGCGTAGCTGTGTTCCCATGAAGCACTGCTTGCGGACACTAAAATTTGAACTCATCATGAATTTCACAGAAGAAATATTATTTTTCTTTTGGTTGTTTTGAACCATTTAAAAATATTTTAAAAACCCATTCTTAGCTCACAGGCTGAATGAAAATATGGGTGGCAGGTTGTGTAAACACGGGCAGTGGCAGGAGTTGGCCCACAGGCCATAGCTTTCTGAACCTACTTCCTACCTGATCTCACCCCAAAGGCTGAGGAGCAATTCTGAACCCTGCTCTCAAGCAGCATTTCGAAACCGCAGTTCAGAATGCGTTAGTGAGTTATGAAGTCCATTTGGGGGGTCCTTTCCAGCAAGCTAAAGAAAAAGGATAGAATTTAGTGCATTCCACATAATAAAGGTCAAGTACTGTATCATGAAACTTTTGGGGTGTGTGTGTGTGTGTGTGTGTACTGAGTCACTATGCTGTCAAATACTTGGAAGGAATTTTGTATCAACCATGGCTTTCCCCAGCCCCCAGATTTTGTGTACAAAGGAACACAAAGACTGAGAATTGATGGAGTGCTAATGTTGTTAGCCAACAAGAGGGAACTGAAGTGAGTGTGACCACCTTCCTCCAAGGTCTTCAGGTGGAGAGAGGTGGAAGCACTACATGAAGATCTGTCCTTGAGATATTGGGTTGTTTGGGGCCATGCCCACTAAATATGAATTTCCTGCTTTCAGGTTTTGCTTATTTCTAAGAATCCGTCTTCATCTCTGCTCTTCTGTCTCTCCAGACTCAGTGATATTTAAAACCCTTGGTTGGGTATTCAGGATTCTTCACTAAGTGAGAAACTATTGTGTGTGGGAAGAGGGATGGTGCATTTCAATCTGATAAAAGCAGCTCATGCCAAACATGACTGCCAGCCGAACTGCAAGCCAGGCCTTGAGGAGGAGGAGGAAGGAAGGCAGGCTTTGGCATGCTAATAATTCAGCACCCATCGGGTGCCCTGTGCTGACCCACATCCTAGAGAGGGCCCCAGAAACTCCAGGAACCAGAGGGAAGCCTTGGGCTTTGGCTTTGCGCTT
>NW_005871069.1:430502-482201 GCF_000147115.1 Myotis lucifugus
TACTGGTCAGTCAGTTGAGTAAAATGTTTGGTATTAGGTTTCTGATGGGGGAAAGGGGGGGGGGAGGCGGAGATAGACTCTTAGGTTCTGCCTTGGAACGAGCTCTAAACAATGGTGTGGGGGTGGGAGGAGGAAAAGTGGGGAATCCAAAGATGTTTGGGGGTTCTTTACTGAAACAGTCTGAAGCCCCTGCTCAGCTCTGTACTTCCTGGTGGTTGAGGTGGGGGGCGGGGGGGCTCTGGCTCCCAGCTCTGAAGGCCTCGTAGAGAGGACGGGAGGAGCAGGCATGAGTAGCCCCGAGCCAGCTGGATGTCCCTGACCCAGTGGGTGAGAAAGGCTCCATCTACAAGCTGTGGGGAGAGAAGGCATGCTGGCAGAACCAGAAGGAGCCTCACACTTCCTTGTTCTGCTGCTCAGATGACACTTGTGGCTTTCTTGTTTACCCAGAGGGAGAAATGTTTACTCTTGTGAGGGATAATGAGAGATTAGCTTCTATTTCCAGGGAGGTGATGAAGGCTGAGGTAAAGGGTGACCAGGAAGGAATATCAGTTACTTCTTCTCAGGAACAAAGACTCTAAGTTGCACTGGGCATCTGGTACCCTGTGCTGGCTTTGTGAGGTGTCTCCTCACAGTTAGGGACTCCTGCTGAGGGCTCAGGGGCGCCGTGTGCAGGGGGAAGATCTGCAGCCATGCCTTCCCTGGGCAGTTTCCCAGTTGCATTTGGAGTGAGCAGACATGACTGCGGCTGGTGCCTGGCCTCAGGTGTCGGACAGATGAGTCTCAGGGGCACAGAAAAGCACCGCGCCTAGCTCAGCATCTGGAACATGGTGAACATGCAGGAGACTGTTGGATTAATAAGTGCAGGATGCACTTATGTGTCATTCTGTCTGCAGGGCTAGTGTCTATGTGTGCACTCATACAGAGGCACAGATGGGAGCCGGTAACCAGGCAGTGAGTGGCCTGGCTAAATAAAGAATTGTGAGAGGAAAATGAAGAAAATTCAGATGGCTTTTGTCACTCTAAGCAGATGGCTCAAATCATCCAGAGTATACCCCTGCAGAGGTAAGAAGATAAAATGGAAAGTCATAGGAAATATAACCTCTGCACCAGGGAAGATGCTGCTTGGACCTTGATTTAAAGTTAGAGCCCAAAGGAAGATGTAGCCACAGCAGTCAGACAAGAAAGAGAATTAAAAGGCATCCAAATTGGAAAGGAAGAAGTGAAACTGTCATTATTTGCAGATGATAGGATACCATATATACAGAACCCTAACAATCCCACCAAAAAAATACATTAGAACTAATAAATGAATTCAGTAAAGTAGCAAAATACAAAATTAATATTCAGAAATCAATTACATCTTACATATCAATAATGAACAATCAGAAAGCGATAATAAGAAAACAATCTCATTTACAATTTCATCAAAAAGAATACAATACCTAGGAATAAATTTAAATAAGGAGGTGAACGACATGTACTTGGAAAACTATAAGATAATGAAGAAATTGAAGAAGATACAAATAAATGGAAGCATATACCATGCTAATAAACAGGAAGAATTAACATTGTTAAAATGTTGTATCACCCTTAGCATCTACAGATTCAGTGCAATCCTTATCAAAATACCAATGGCATTTTTCACAGAACTAGAACAAATAATCCTAAAATTTATATGGAACCACAGAAGACCCTGTATAGACAAAGAAATCTTGGGAAAGAAGAACAAAGTTGGAGGAATCATGCTACCTGATATCAAACTATACTGTAAGGCTATACCTATCAGAACAGCATGGTACTCGCATAAAAGCAGACGCATAGATTAATGGAAGAGAATAAAGAGCCCAGAAATAAACCCACACTTATATGGGCAATTAATATTTGACTAAGGAGGCAAGAATATATAATGGGGTAAAGGAAGTCTTCAATAAATGATATTGGGAAAACTGGACAGGCACATGCAGAAGAATGAACTTGGATCACTTTCTTACACCATATACAAGAATAAACTCAAAATGGATTAAACACTTAAATGTAAGACCTGAAGCCCTAATACTCCTAAAAGAAAACATAGGCTATGAACTCTTTGACGTCACTTTTAGCAATACTTTGTTGGCTACGTCTCCTCAGTTAAGGGAAACAAAAGAAAAAATAAACAAATGGAACTACATCAATCTCAAAAGCTTCTGCACAGCAAAGAAAACTGTCAACAAAATGAAAAGGGAACCTACTGAATGGGAGAAGATATTAGTACATGATACATGTGATAAGGGGTTAATACCCAAAATTTGTAAGGAACTCATACAACTTAACACCAAAACACCCCCACAAACAATCTAATTAAAAAATGGGCAGAGGACCTGAATAGGAATTTCTCCAAAGAGAACATACAGATGGCCAATAGACTATGAAAAGATGCTCAACATCACTAATCAGCAGAGATGCAAATTAAAATCACAACGAGATATCACCTCACACCTGTCAGAATGGCTATCATCAGTAAATCAATAAACAGGTGTTGGCAAGGATGTGGAGAAAATGAAATCCTCATACACAAATTGGTGCAGCCACTATGGAAAACAGTATGGATGTTTCTCAAAAAATTAAAAATAGAGCTACCATATGACCCAGTGATTCCACTTCTGGATATTTATTTCAAGAAATCCAAAACACTAATTTGAAAGACTATATGCATTCCTATGTTCATTGAAGTGTTATTTACAATAGCCAAGATAGAGAAGCAACCTAAGTGTCCATTAATAGATGAATGGATAAAGAAGAGGTGGTACATGTATGCAATGGAATATTACTCGGCCATGAAAAAAGAATGAAATCTTGCCATCTGTGACAATATGGATGACCCTAGAGGATGTTATGCTAAGGAAAATAAGTCAGACAGAGAAAGACAAATACCATATGATTTCACTTATATGGGGAATTTGAAAAACAAAATAAACAAAGCAGAAACTAATAGATACAGAGAACAAATTGATGGTTGGGCAGGGCGTGAAAAAAGTGAAGGGATTAAGAAGTACAATTTGCCAGTTATAAAAATACAGGGATGTAAAGTACAGCATAGGGAATATAGTCAATGACATTGTAAGAACTGTGTATGGTGCCAGGTAGGTACTAGACTTACATGGGTGATCAGTTCATAAGTTATATAAACATCTAATCACTGTTATATACCTGAAATGATATAATATTGGATGTTAACTGAAAAATAAATAAAATTAGGACCCCATAAGTTGGAGTAATTGTACCAGGCAGTGGTCAGAAACCAGCTCCCTCCCTCCCTTCCCTGCTTCCTTGTTTCATGATCACAGAACACCTGTAATACGTAGGCACTGACTTAGAGATACTGTATTAAAGAAGACGAAAATAAGGTCTCTTTTCTCCTGGAGCCTTTAGTCTCGGGCAGGAGACAGATATTATACAGAGAAACAGGTACATGTACTAGTATCCCGCAGTTGGGACTAGTGCTGTGAAAGAAGAATTTTGGGTGACATGAAAGGACATATAGAGACTTGATTTAGATGAGGGAGCAGGGACCTGGAGGCTCAGCCGGGGGAAGGGCAGGAGGACAGTGTCCAGGCAGAGGCTTCAGCCCCACTTCCCGAGGCTGGGAGAGCCGGGCCTTTAAGGGGTGGAAAGAGGCCGCGCAAGACAGCGCAGACACAGAAGGACTCCTCAGCCACACCTCAGTGAGACCTGGGAGTGAGCATCTTAGGTAAATGGGAGTCTCTGGCAGGGATTCGAGAGATAATGGAATAATACCAGATTTGTGTCCCAAAATGATAAGTTCAGCTGAAGTGAAGATGGGAAATTGGGAGGTGGGAGGGCCCTGAGGAGTCCACTGCAGCCAGCCAGGCAGGTGTTGACAACAGACCAATGGGGCAGGCAAAGAGGGAGAAGAGATGGATTGGGGATGGCGGTGGAGAGAGGGTGGCCAGGCCTGGGAGGATGAGGACAGTGACAGGCAGGCTTGTCTGCATGAGCCGGGAGTGAGCGCAGATGCTGCTTCCTGAGAAGGGAGTTTGAAAGAGAAACAGCTTCACGATCTGAGGGATCCAGCAGAGGCCAAGGGGTTTGGGAATCCATGTGGTGGTGGGGTCGTGCTTCCTGTTACCCAGGGAATGACTGATTCCTGTTGTAGGTGAATTCCATACATGACAGTTTTGCCATTAGAAGTAAGTTAGCACTCGTCCTGTGAGTCAGAAAGGCAGAAGATTTGTAGTAGGAGGACTGGGGTAAGCAAAGGCGTGACAGAAGATAGACTGGAAGGGGACGAGTGTGGGGGCAGGCACAGTGGAAGAGTGGCTGGAGGTGCTGGGAGTCCAGCGAACATCAGAAGGGATGCTGACAGCAGGCTTTGAAGAGCTGCCGGGCTGTTTAGGAATGAGCCCACAGCTGTGTGGCAGGAGAGTGCAGACCGTGAAGGAAGGGACCTCACTGGAGCTGGAGCAGTAGCCATGGAAATGGGGAGGACAGTCAGATCTGAGAGGATTTGTAGGGAGAAAGCTTGATGGTTCCAAAGACTGAGTCCAGATAGGAGGAGGAAGAGGCCCCCAGGCCCTCAACCTGAGGACTGAGTGTGTCCTTAACAGACAGGAGGAGATGGCTGGAAGGATTGCCATGGGGGTGGGGGTGGGGAGGTGAGATGAGTTTCAGATGTGGGGTGTTGAGTTTTAGGTATGGCAGAAACTTGCAGGTTGACAAGCAGAGGTGTCCAGCTGGAACTTGAGGGGAAGACAACTCGGGCAGGTCACGAACTGGAGGGAGCCCATGCCCTCTGACAGAGAGGAGCCATCTCTGGCTCTGAGCAACTGCAGTAGGAAAAACCTCAGTGGGACCAGGTTGGACCGCCCTAAGCTGTAAGTGGAACATGTTAAATGCTGAAGAGGAAGCTCTTTAGTAGCAATAGAACAGCCAGCAGCAAGTGTGGTACCATGTCACTTTGGCGCCGCATGGTATGTTCTGCAATGCCCAAGAAGGCCACAGCAGACTGTCTACTTTAGAGAACAGGAGACACCCAAACAAGGGAAAGGCTCTCAGCCCATGGATAACAGGTTAGAAAGGTAAAACCAAGTCTGCTTAGCATCAGGTAGGGCAGTTTTATTATATGATCATTTGTGATAGAATGGGGCATGCCATCTTGAGTCTGTATCAGTACAGGTCCACATCTTGCCCTGCAAAAGCACCATGTTTCTAGAAATGTAGGCCCCATGCACTTCCTTTGTAACTTAAGTGAGTTGTTTACACGGAGGAAACTATTTCCTTCAGATGAGTGCTCATGCCTGGGGTCTGCTGGGTTGGAGAATAGAATAGAAGTGACAGTAAATGAAAGAGTGTAAATAACTCTGACGAAACCAGCAAATGCCATAGGGACATACTTATTGCAGACTTAGCCATGGATCTCTGTCAAGTATTGGACAATAAATCTCTATTTTCTGTGTAAAGGGCGATTACTCAGTGAAGGTTCCCCTTGTTTTCTGATACTTAAAATTTACCGAATGATTTACAAGCTTAGAGAGACGTCCCAGCGGGGCTCCTGGCACTGACATGGAAGGAGTTTGTGATTGCCTGACCATTACTTATTTTTATGTGCTTAATGTCTGAAATTGGTTTTTTCAAGACACACTCTCTGTTTCTACCTTTAGAGAAAGAATCTTTATGCATCATTCTGTGGATTCACATTCGTTTTGCCTTCACCTTCAATGGAACTCCAAATATTCTAGAATTGTTGTTAGTTCTCCAGGACACTTAGGCCCCATGCCATGTGGTCCCAGTGCCCAGGTCTCTCTCCACGTGGTTATGTCCAGGCACCATCGCTTTTGTCCAATACGCTTTGAACTTTTCAGCAAGGTATTTCTTTATTGAGCCTGTTAACGGGCTCCCATGGAGCTTCTACATATCTGTGTTTTATTTGTTATTTTCACTGAAAAAAAGAGTTGGGGGAGAGGATGCTAAATGTAAATATTTGACACTTACATTGGGCACACATGTGTTCTCTATTATTTCTTCGTTTTTTCAATATACTTGAAATATTTTTAATAAAAATATTTAAGTTCAGTTTTCCCTCCTTCTTACTTAAACATCCTGGGGAGTGCTGGCAACATTTCCTCTTCATTTCAACACTTTACCATCAGATTCCAGACCAGTGCTGTCCAATAGAATGCTTGATATGTGACTGGTGTAACTGAACAACTAAAAGTTTAATTGAGGTAATAGTAACTAATTTAAATTTAGGTTTAAATAGCCATATGTGGCTACCATATTGAGCACTGCAGTCTGGAAGAAAAAGCTGCCGAAGCCAGGATATTTCTCCAACACCATCAGAGACAGGGCTGCGTATTCTATTTTATGTGCCATTCCTTAGCAGACATCCTCTTAAAAGATCTTAGGAATTACTGAACCAAGTCTGAAATTTACTGAAGAAAATGATATCCTAAATATGGAATGTACTAGTAAGTTTCTTCTTCTGCCGTCTTGTACCTTCTGCTTGTCCCTTTCTGATGAAATGGTTTTTTTCTTGTGTAAGTCTGCTCTGTAATAGGCACTAGTGTTTGATAATAATTAGCTCTTCACTGGGTTGAACTACACCCTAGCCCCTGAGGTCATCAATCACCGAGTGTCATTATGTTTGGAAGCAGATGGACAATTCAAGAGCAACCTATGGTCCTTAGACCGTTGGCTGGTTGCTGAGTATTTAATTATGTCTCAGCCAACACTAGAGTGAGCCATCATTCATAAATTTAGCTTATTAGAGGCTGGCCTCCTTAATGGTTGTGTTGACAAATTGTGCTAGTCTATTGAAAAGAGATGACTGAAAGGAAAACTGTTTGGAATCAAGGGAATTTGTGTATGTATTTGAGGGCGAGGTTGTTTGCTTTGTTCTTAAAGGATAATTGATTTTAAAATTAAAAGATCTAAATTCAAGTCCTGAATACTAGAAACCATATGACCTGGGCCCTGTTTGGTAACCAGCCTCTTAGCATCCTTCCTGCCCCCCTACACACACACACACACACACACACACACACACACACACACACGTGCGCGCACCTGTAAAATGCAAGTAACTCTTGTTTACACGACAGGAATGCGGGTGGGAATAAATGTTGCAATCTGGTGACTGTGTTTGCTAGTGAAGGCTCCCCAGTACACCACTGTGGCAGAAGCATTATTTTGAGCTAAAGGCATTTGAGAATCAACAGATGAAAGATGAGGCTTGCTCTGCACCCCCTTGACTGCCTAAAGGAGCAGATCCTTTCAAAACAATTCAACTGTTATAAGTCCCCCTTTACTTCAGGGGAAAGGATGACTCCTGTCACCGGAGATAAGAACTGCATGAACAGACTTTGCTAACACAAACTTGCCTCCCACTAGTTTCCCTCATCTGTTCTGCAATCATTTCCCACCATTTATTTGTCCCTTGAAATCCTAACTCCCTCCCTGAGCTAAGATGGTGTATAAGCCCCAAATTCTAACTGCTTTTTCTAGCCACTTTCTTTGTGGGCCCACTGCCACTCCCATACAAACCTTCCTCAGTAAACTTTGTATTTTCTCTTTTTCATCTGTGTCAGTTTAATTCATGGGCCCCCAGTGACTGACTTAAGAGGATAGAGGAAAAGTTCTCCCCACCAACACTCACAGGTGAAGGTGTTATTTGTGTGATGGTGGCTTGAGGGGGATGAGAAATCCCAGGAGTTGTGCTGACACTTATGTGCTGACACGGGCTTCCTTGTGCGGCAAGATCTCCTTCCCGGGCCCTGTCACCCTCTGACTGGCGGCTTCCCCCTGAGAATATCTGATTCCGCCTGGCACAGGGCCCCAGGGAGTCTGACTCAGCAGGTCAGGAGGCCACACTTTGGGGAGCACTGTTTCCAGGACCTCTGCATCTGGAAAAAACAAACAGAGGGGGGTGATCCAGGATGACCTCGCTTTCAGTGCCCAGGACTGTACTGTATTCTGCATTTCAATTTCAAAGTTGCCTAAATGAAACGGTTCGCTCCTTTTGTTATCAGTGGGGTGCCATCTGTGTCCCCATCTGTTACCGGTGGAAGTGGAGTTCTTGTGATGTCACAAGGAAAGGAATTTCCTGACACTGGCCCGGGAGGATGAGTGGTCTTTATTTTCGTGAAATTAAACCCCTGGGTTTCCAGTGTTGCATTTCCCTCCATCCCACCATTGGGAAAAGTCCAATTTTGTCTTCAGCGGGGCTAGAATTAAGGCCTCTGCCCAGAGTCTCTGGTCCGTATTAAAGTCCAGTCCAGTGTCCTGCGTGTGGAGTCCGCATGACCCTGGGACATGCAGCTGCCTAAGGCCACATGGCGATGACGAGAGGATGGATGCATGCAGGTCACAGAGCAGGAGAGGAGCAAGAAGGCATGAGTAAAGCAAGAACAGGCAAGAGAGAGTGAACTCTTTGTCTGGAGATTTTAACCAGGAGCTTAAACAATTAATCCTTAAGGATCGGATTTTACCCACTTGCAATTATCTGTTTCCCAGGTCAGACTGACAGGCAAGCACTTCTCTATGTCACCCTGACTTCACTGTGCATGCGCCCATCTACCCCTTTGTTCAATCCCTTCCCCCAGGGATCTGCGGAATGGGCCGGTGATTCCCTGGGGAGCATGAAGTTACAGCTTCTTGGTGAAGCTGCACAGATGACCATGCTTACAACGTCTAGCCTCCCCTTTGCTCTCTTCCAATTATTAACAACTAGCTAATTATGACACTAGCACTTTCAATTTTGCTTTATCTCAATTTGCTAGACACAGTAACTTCTTGAAGGAGTTGAAATATGTTAAGGAGACACATATTTTTAAAATATTAAGCCCTAATGAGTTTGATTTAAAATTCAGGGTTACATCTTAGAACAAAATGGTGACTGGAAATAATTTTTCACACAGACACATCTCACATTTAAACCCATATTACTTACCTAAATGAACAAAATGGTAGTGAGGAGTTACTAAACTTGGATTATCTTCTTAAACTCTATTGGGCAGATTGCTTCCTCTGTCCATGAATCAATATATATTTAACCACTTGGGCCCTGGGATTTGTTTATGAAATGAGAGAAGTACATGGAGACTTAAGTTATATGATTTTTAAAAATCTGTTAACTTTCAAAGAGTTTACATTACTTATTTTACATAATGCACATCACTTGAATTTTATTTTCTTTTTTCCAAACCAATGTCTTACAGTTTTCTTTGCTTGTATCTTATTGCCAAACAAGCTTCTTCTCTCCCGTTGCCCCACCCCCGATGCTGGCAGGAAAGCTCTGGTCACCAAAGATGATAAATAAATGAATTGTTCATTTGGTTTCCGCTGTCTTGCCTCTTTCTCTGCAGTCAACGTTGTCAAAGGCTGCCCAGCATGAATCAGAAGTGCTGGTTGAACACTTACCCTAGACATCTGGGGTTGTTTTTGTGGCAGCATTTACATTTGAATTCACCTCATACCATAGAAGAGATTAACCAGTGGCTGCAGCATCATATCCAGTGGGGAGTCACAGAATGACTGTTTCTGTGCTTTTATGTTCTGGACCATAAAACACGTTGGTGAGGTCTGATAATTGTTTTACTGAAAAGGAGCTTCAAGGGTGCCCTCAAATGAGCTTCTCCTTGCACCATGTTAAAGGTAGGCTTTCACAATAAAGTCTTTTGAACAACAAAAAATTGTAATTCCATGGCAGGGTTTTTTAAAACTTTAAATCCTTTGTCTTTAACATGTTCTCTCTCAACTTGATATGAGGGAATGCTTTCTGAGAAATTCTCTTCCCACCAACCCTCCCAAGGGTGTCTGTGAATCTGGCCAGTCTCTCCAAGGCCTTGATGTAGGGTGACAGTTCTCTTTAAAGTGCTGTGTGTCCTGAACACGTTTCCTTCAGAACCAAGAGTTCTCAGGAGCCAAGTCACCCCTAAGCTCACAGCAGGTCGTTCTGAATAGTGTAACATGATTGGAATGTGTCTGTGTGATGAAGATGCCCCCGCACGAGTGGAACATTAAGTGTGAGGCTTCTGATCACTCAGCTCTATCCTCAAAGAAGGAATGTAGTGGGGAAACACTATTTTAAATAGAATTACTTTAAAGCTCTATTGCCTCCACTTCTGTTTTCCCAAACACTAAAGGTGTCCCTTCCGAAATGATTGCATCAAAACCGCAAACACCTTGAGAAACCTCTCTGTTCTCCCATCTCCAGCACAGCGGGTCCTTTTCCCAGAAGGCCCCTCCATTTCTCAGAAGGATTGCTTTCTGCATTCGCTATGGTGATTGTCTCATCCTTTTTCACGTGGGACCTTGAAAATCGGTTTTCACCTTTATACAATGGATCATTAAGAAAGGCCCTCATACTGCTGTTGGAAATCCAGTCACTCTAGAAATTGCCATTCTTATGCAAAAATAAGTCTTCAACGTTCACAGGGGTAATCACCTTTTACAAAAGCGTATTTATATCAGGGTCGCCTGGAACTGCAGAGGCATTTTGTTATAGCCTCTGTGTGGTTGTGGACCTGCATCCTGGAATTATTACACTAATATGCCGTGTCAGGGCACCAGGCAAACATGCCAGGCGTTTTGCCTTCTATCATCTTAGTTCACTCTCACGCCAAGTCTTCCAGACAGTGTCTGTCATCATCTCATAAGAGAATCACGAGCATGTCAAGTACCTTGTTTAATGCCACACAGCTGGTACTTGGAAAATGGAAATTCCTACCAATTTCCAATCTTCTGCTCTTTCTACTGCCCTCTCCAGGCTGTCCTTCTTGGACATCTTGTTCTGTGGGAGGGCCTGTGGGAAACAAAAGGAGGGACGGTGGACTGGACTCGAGTGGATAGTCATTTTGATTCTCAAGCACTGTGAGCTGATAAGCTGAGGCTCTCGCCCCAGAAGGGAAGGGGCCAGGGCCTGGGAACTGGGCAGCCCCTCGGGAGTGAACAGGTAGCAGAAAGCAAAGCTTGACCATGTCTTTGAAGACGGATCATCTTCGGCCTCCATCAAAGCCTGTGCACATGGTGCTGGGTTATCAGATTGGGGACGAGGGGGAGGGTGGGGAAAAGCATTCTGGTGTCATTTTTATCAAAATTTGGGAAGAGGCTGACATGGGTTTTAGTTGTAGTGGGAATAATATGTGCAAAGCTATTGTGTCCCCTAAGGAAGGACTGGCTACTCTCCCCTTGACCCGCCGTTCCCTCTGCCGGAGTGTTCTCTCCCCTTCCTGTCATCCGCCACATCTCTCGGGTTTCACTTTAGGGGTCACTTCCAAGCTCTCTTTCTGGGGCTCTCACCTGGGGCTCTCTCTTGCCCCTTACTGTCCCAAGACGCTCTAGCTGGGCAGCAGTACCCACAGTATGGGCGGGGGGGTTCTGGGGAGCTGCTTTACCCAGCAGCCTGCCGGCTTCTCTGTGCCGGCAGCTTTGAGGAGCTCCATGCATTTGTGTTTGGTGCAGAGCACTTGGAGTTTCTGTTCATGACAGACCTTCATGCCCTCGTGTGAAGGTGCTTAATACAAGCTGCAGTCCTTTCCTCATTGACCCAGTTCTTTGGTTGCCATGGAAATGTGTGCCTCTCTTGTTTTTGTCATTTTGGCATTTACTGAGCATCTGATAGGTGCTGAATACAGTACTACACATTAAGAAGCATGCAGAGAGGAGCAGACGTGGTTTTCATTCTCAAGGAGCTCAAGGCTGTGGGGGAGACACTGACAGGCACAAGAGGAAGGAGAATCCAAGGCTCTCGAATGTGGCTACTGAGTGCTCTGGGTCCAGGAGGAGGTGGCCTGGTTGACTTGGCATTTTCAGCAGCGTTGAAATATAACAGAGCTGGCGTTAGGTGCAGTCATCTGTCCGCAGTGTCGGGTGAATTAAAGGGAGAGCCTCCCTGAACGCTGCTGGAGCAGTCTGCCCTGGTGAGAAATGTGTGGTGTGACAATGGAAGAGGAACGGTGATGGGGCGCCCTCTCCTACCTCCACCGCCTGGAGTGGGTGACCCCCAGGACGTTTTGATTCCCAGTTTGTTGGGAACGTTTGCTTAACTGCTGAGTCGGGTGAGGTGCAAATCTCTGTGTACACATTTTCGATAGCTTCCAACAGCCACTCCTGGATCACAGCAGAGCGGCAGTTAGAACTTTGTACATTTTAGAGATAGAGCCCCTTCCCACCCCCACCCACAACCCCGAGATAGAGCCCCTTCCTGACTTCCAGGAGAGAAGGAGGCTCTGAGTGAGGGTTTAAGAGGTAAGTGGCTGCCTCAAGGGCACACAGCTATGAGTAAGTGGGGTCACAGTGCGGCACTGTCCTGAGCTGTGAGCTCTAGTTGAGCTGTGAGGAGCTGCGCCCTCTAGTTGAGCTGTGAGGAGCTGCGCCCACAGCGGGATTCAAATGTGTTACTCAGCATCTATTCACGAGCCCACACTGTCCACACAGCGGGCGTGGGTGTGTGGGTGTGGTGACTGCATGTGACCTTTGGGCTCCCTGGAGGGGACTGCAGACCATGCCCTCAGAGGCTTGGTTCCCACATGGGACAGGGGGCCTGGCCACAGAGGAACATTGTCCCCAAGTCCCGGGCAGGACTTGGCTGAGACCCAATGCCCTGTAGTGTCAAAATTCTCATCCCACCCCACCCCCATGTGCAGCAGATTCGAAGGAACAACAACTGTCAGAAGCAGGGTGGCCCTGGGACAAGGTGGCCCTGGGTCTCTGAGCTTCTTGGGTCCTGCTGCCACTCCTGCTGAGGATACGCCATGCTCCCTCTGGCAGGACAGCCCCTCCCCAAGGACCTGCCCCCTGAAAATCCCTTCACGGTTGCTGGCTCTCTGACCCTTTGTTCAGTTGGCTGATGTTGTCGGGTGACTGATTTGGTGGAGGAGGAGAGAGCTAATTTTAACTGCCTTATGTCACATTGAGTTGGCTTCTTGTTTTTATTGTAATCTCCATTTAAAAATAAACCAGCAGCAATCCAGCGACTCGTGTTCTCCAGAGCTCCTGGGCTTGGAATTCATGTCTAGCCTTTGGTACCAACCAACTCTGTGACCTTGTTTCCCCTCGTAAAGCGAGCAGGTCAGGTGACGCCTGCGCCTGCAGGCTGCCCTGTGTGGCCATCCCCTGACCCCTGCCATGTTTTGTGTGACCTAGACAGTGTTTTATTTTCTAATTGAATTTAAAGGCCTTTAAACTGGGCAAGCACTCGGGGATTTGCCACGGCCCCGCCCCTTCCACCAGGTCGGTTTGGCACGTTTCTCACCTGCCTGACATCGGACTCCGCCATCCCTGGTCGGAATTCTCTGGGTTTCCTTTCAGCTGAAATTGTCTGTGAGTCTAATTTCTTTGCAACTTCAGGTCTTTTGTGCCTCTGCCTGACTTACCCTTTGGACATTGGAAGAACTATTTTCTTCAATGGAAAAAAACAAATCACACGTCTGATGATGGGAAAAAGCGATGACATGGTCACTCTGAGATCAGCAGGCCAACAGGTGTTATAACCTGTAATGTAGCTTTGTTTTATTTTTATATGCTAATGCTGCAAAGGGGGAATTAACTATGGGAGCTTAGGGTTACGATGTCTGAAACTCACCTCCAGTATTCAGAGCACCAGTTTTCACAATGTGGCCCCCGAACCTGCAGCGTCACCAGGGAACTTGTTACACATGCAGATTCTGAACCCTGCCCAGCCCCCTGCATCAGAATCTCCAGTGGCGGGGCCCAGACACCTGTGTGTCGTCCCCTCTGAAATGGGATGATAAAGTAGAGCCTACCTCACAGGGTTATTAGGAGGACTGAGTGGTATGTTTATAAAGCCCCCTGCAGTGGTTCTTAAGCTTGGGCACCATCGGAGCCACTGCAGGGCTTTGTAATACACGTGGCTGGGCCCAGCCCCCCATTTCTGATTCACAGGCCTGCGGAAGGGCCCCAGGAACATGGTTCCAGAGACGCTGGCTCCCGTGTGATACCTCATCACTGAGGCTGTGGGGAGTGAGAGGGGCAGGAATCGCTAGTTTGCACAGGGAGGTCCGGCAGAGCTTCCCTAACAAGGGGACCCTCAGGCAGAGACCTGAGGAAAGGCAGGAGGGAGCCACAGGACTTTCTGGGGAGGGTATTCCAGGCACAGGGAACAGACAGTAAGTGCAGCGAGGAGGCCAGTGAGCTGAAGTGGAGGGACCAAGGGGGAAAGTGGCCGGTGATGAGCTTGGAGGGCAGAGGGGTGATCAAGTGAGGTCTTCAGTTGCTGTGAAAGACACTACTTCTGCTCCAAGTGCAGTGGGAGCCATTGGAAAAGTTGATAGGACGTGTGAAATTACTCATTATCCAGGGAGATCATGACTGTATAGCGCAGCCTCTTCTGAATTAGCTATATTTCTGGGTAAAGAAATAGCCCTCATTGATGAATAAACGTTCTTCTTTGCAAAATAATTCAAAGCAAAAACAATGCACAGTGAATGGTGAAATGAGAAAATAAATCACCACTCTCACCCCCTAAGAAATAACAGATGTGGCATTGATCACCAAAGGATGCTTAAGCCAGTAGGAAAATGTCGGTGGCAGCTCCAGCGTGGGAGGCCGAGGCGCCAGCACTGGAATCCCTTGATTCATCTCAGCATCATTTGAAGTTGGCGCACCTCCCAGGGTGCTGCTGCGTGAGTGACACACCCATGGCCTGTCCCACCTGGCTTCTGCAACAGGACAGTGCCGTGGGGGAAGGCGGGGAAGGGTTTGTCCTAAGACATGTGCAGCATATGGATCTTTTTTGGACCCGATTTTTAAAATATAACCATGAAGGGACTTTTTACGAGATAAATGAATATTTTGAAAACAGACTGGATATTAAATAATATTAAAGAATTATTAATTCTGTTAGACGTGTGATGGCATTGTCTTTGTGTAAGAATATGTCCTTCTTTATGGAGAGACATATTTATATTAGAAGTAAAATAACATGATTTCAAGAATTTGATTTAAAATATTACAGGAAAGAGTGAAAGAGCGAAAAGGGGCAGAAGAACCAAAAGGAGCAAAATATTAATAATTGCTGACCTTAGCAGATGGTATAGAATGGAGTTATTAAACTATTCTGTCTTCTTTGTGACTATATGAACTTTCAAAAGAAAAGGTTTTTTAGATGCAAATTGAAAAGAAGATGGGAAGGTAAGAAGATAAAAAAGGAAAGCCTTGTTTAGGAAGACTAAGTTGCTAATAATTCTTCCTTGAGTTAGGGAAATCATGACAAAGAGTGAAAGGCATTTACTATTGCTAGATGTTACTTATCCTATATAATAAAAGTCTAATATGCAAATTGTCCCCCTTGACCAGGAGTTCAACCACTCACTATGATGTGCACTGACCACCAGGGGGCGGTGTGGAACATGGTGGGCGTAGGGGGCAACAAGGCACTTGCAGCGGGCAGCGGTGGAAGTGCTGCTGGCCCGATGGACCCCAACGAGAGCGAGCAGGACCACGGCGAGATGGTGGAGCAGGTGAGCAGCAGCGCCAGACCAATCGCATCTGCCTTGGCCTGGTGCTGCCCGCTCACCTGTTCACCATCACGCCGTAGCCCGCCCTGCACCCGCATGGCCTCTACCCGGTGAGCCAGGCCTCAGGGGCCAGTCGGGCTCCCCGTGGGTTCGCACAGGAGCCAGTCTGCGAGGCCAGCCGGGAGAGAGTGCGATGCCTGCCCGGCTTCTGTGTGGTGCTGCTGGGCAGCCTAGAGGCCCATGCTGCACCCCAGCCTGTGGCATCCGGCCACGCTCACCATGCATCTCTGCATGGGGACTTGGGCACCATGACTCAGGTGGAGGGGGCACGGAGGCCCAGGGGCCCAGGTGCTGCCCAGGGCCCAGAGGTCAGCTGGGACCTGCCCTTCCATGCCAGATGCTCGCACTTCAATCACTGGCCAGGCCTAGGAACCACCCCATGCACGAATTTCGTGCACCGGGCCACTAGTGTTAACATAAAAACATTCAAACCTGTAAAGAATTTTTGTGAGTTTATTTGAGCCAAACTGTCTACAATTGCCGGGAAGCAGAACCTCAACAGATTGGGATAATGCTCTGGAGAATGGCAGGTTACATCTGTATTTATACATTGCAATCAAAGGAAGGGATGTAGGTGGGTTACATGAAATCTATTGGTGATAGATTAGAGAGGCGGGAGAAAGCAAAACGGGAAACCCCTGGGATTGGATAAAAAGTAAAATGATAGACACATAGTTAGGTGGGTGCAGGAACAATTAACATGATATTGAAGGAATTTGTGGTATCTGTCCTGGCGCCCAGCAAATTGTGTTGTGCCCCAAGGAGTCCAGAAAAAGGGAAGTTACAAGTTACCCAGGAAGTTACAAGTTTCAAGGATATGTTATCATAGATGCAAAAAGACAGATAGGCTCAGTTAAGGTAAAGGTTGACCTTGTCAGTGAAGGTACACCAGCCTAGGAGGTGACTACCCACCATAACTGCTTTTAGTTAAAGTTTAATTTCAGACCATCCATCCTTTGTGGTTACTTTAGGTCTCTGAGTTTGCAAGACCGCCATGCAGGCCTTCCCTGAGCTTGTCAGGTCAGCATCTGGCCCCTTTCGTCCACACTTAGAAATGAAACTATGAACTCTTGTTGAGATATATTCTATTTATCACAGATCCAACCCCCAATTTCCTCATTGTTTGCCAAGCTCATAAAATAATGACAATATTGACAACACTGATGATGAGAAATAAAACTTGGTAACCTTCCCTGCCCTCTGACATCTGGGAAGCTGAGTGCATGCTGCTGTGGGGCAGAGTTGCAACCTATTCCGTCTCACTCTCTGACGCTTACATCCGAAGGCCTGTGAGGCCTCCTTTTGCTCGGATGCATAATCTGATTATGCACGCACGAGCAGCAAGTACATGTGAGTTTGATTCATAGGTGGTTAGTACCGCAGAAAACGAGGACTGGGACCTGTTACGTTGGAACTGACTGCTGGAAAACCTGGATGGCAATTTCTAAAGTGTATTCTCGACCCTAAAACCACCCACTCCCTGTCTCTGCTCCTTCGCTCAGCTTGAAAATGCTGAGCAGACTCGAAATGCAGGGATTTCCGCAGACTTGCAGGTATTCTGCTGTTTGAAGTCATGTCTCTCCTTGGGTATTTCTTCTCTTAGTAAACGTGGAAGTCTGAGTGACATTAAAGCCTTAAGTGTGTACCACTGAACATCCGTCACTGTTTGTAAACAGAGCGACTGCTGGGCAGAAAGACTAGTGAGCATTTAAATCCCTATTCCTCACTTTGAGTAATTGTCGTATTAGTTAAAAGAAAAAAACATGAGGTGATAGAATTTGTCTGGAAAGGAAACTGAACTTATGGCTTCTATTGGGTAGCTGAGTTTTATGGTTCTTATGTTTTATCAGCATATGCACGTTTGGGCCCTGATGAACTCCACATAAGACTGGGTTCTTTAGAGTCACAGACTGTCTCAGCCATCATGTCTCTAACGGTTCCGTTGTAGAATCTAAGGGAAGAGGAAGGCAGGTAAAGTGACTAATGTAGACAGGAAGAGCCCATTACACAGTTAGTTCTGCATTGGACCACTATCCAAGCAGGGCCCCGGCCGTGTGCCAGATGCTCTCCTTGTCCCTGAGGAACAGTCTGTCGCCTCCATGGAGCCCAGATTCCAGCGGGGCACAGGGAAGAGACCAGACCCACCCGGGACTCTGAAGACAGCTCCTGCCTGCAGCAGAGGGCTGGGATGCACAGGGTGGGAGGAGTGGAGGGCTGGCTTCCATTCCTACCTCATTCCTTCCTTAGCTGTGTGAGCTTGGACTGGTCCCTTAATCACTCTGAGCTTCAAGATCCTCTTGTGTAAAATGACAATAAAAACAACACCTACCTTATAGAGTTGTTATGCAGATTAAATGAGTTTAATGCATGAAAATGCCTCCTGAGCCGTAACCGGTTTGGCTCAGTGGATAGAGCGTCAGCCTGCGGACTGAAAGGTCCCAGGTTCGATTCCAGTCAAGGGCATGTACGTTGGTTGCGGGCACATCCCCAGTAGGAGGTGTGCAGGAGGCAGCTGATTGATGTTTCTCTCTCATGGATGTTTCTGACTCTTATCTCTCTCCCTTCCTTTCTGTAAAAAATCAATCAATAAAATATATTTTTAATAAAAAAAAAGAAAAGAAAAAGAAAATGCCTCCTGAGTGTTTGGCCCACGGCGAGTGGGAGTTGTTACTTAGCCCAGCACTAGAGACAAAATAGGTACTCAGCAGTTTGCTACTTCTGCGTTTGAGCATTACAATGGCCATGTGTCTGGCAGACACTGGAATGGGATTGCTGGGGAATGTTTACATTTTCGTAGTTTTTAGGAGAAAACAGCCTTCAGACTGTTCTGACCATCCCTTTAGGTTGGCAGGTCCTAATTAAGAGGGGAAAGCAGTTGTGTATGGGGAAGGGACGATTCAGAGCTGCCGAGTTAATAGCAGCCTTTCACAGTCAGACCCTAAAATTCTATTTGAGTCTACATGACCCAGCAATTTCAGGCCTTCCTGTTATAATAAGGAATTCCACAACTGACGTCCAGAGGTCTGTCTGGCAGGGCTCCTGGGGCCTGTGTCCTTGGCCAGGGCAGCAGTGACGGCGTGGCCCACTCCCGTCCAGGCCCAGCTGAGAAAACTGGCTTCCTTCCCTTCAGCAGGGAGGTTTTCCTCCAGGGGTGCCCTGCGCCTCTAAGCTGTTTGGGTGCTAACAGAGGAGGGTGGGAGAGGAAAGGGAGACTGGCTCGGTCTGAAGGAGGGCGAGTTTGGGAAAGTGGCTTCTGTGAATGGTGTGTGTACTTGCCACGAGGCTGTCAGCTTGGTGGCAGCGGCCCAGTCGGCCTTGGTATAGACTGCCCCCTTGTGCGCTGGCCAAGCTACTCAGCAGTGCCCTGTATTTTGATGGATTTCTCATTCCCCGGGCCATCCCAGGGATAGGATTTCACCGTGGTGCTTGACTCCAGTTTGGGGAGACGTTGCTTCTCCTGAGCCTGCCTTGCCTCCCTCCTCCAGTGGCTGAGCCGGCTCATCCTGTGTGGGGCATTGTCTGGGTCTAACAGAGCAACCGGGCAGTGCAGCCTGGGAAACTGCCCAGGCTGGCTCCTCCCATAGAGCGAGTGTGAAATAAAAGTGGTTGAATCCTTTGCTGAGCTTAATGGGAGGAGTGTGTGCTTGTATCAGCTTAGAGACGTGTTTCTCCTCCATTCAACTTCTCCAATTCTTTCGTGGAATCTCTTGCATGAATTTGTACGGTATGTCATGGGCTTCCTGGTTAGAAAGAAGCCCTGGTGGAGGAGGAAGGAGAAGGACAGCTGGTGCCTCGCCCCACCCGTGCCCTCACAACCTCCGCTGGGGACAAGACCCTCACCCAGAAGAGACCATTCTTTTTGAGGAGCCTCAGCAGCAATCCCCAATGAGTAGAGGCTCCTGAAAGGTCAGAATCCTGTCATATGGAGTTTGACCACCATATCATTCTGTCAGTTCTGACCCAATTTCGCCTAAAACACAGAACAATTTAGGTCCCATGTGGAAGAACTTAGTTCACTGGAGTGAGTCTCTTAGTGACATAAGCCCACCCAGAGCCACACCGAGTGGCCGGCCGGCTGTAAAGACAGCAGCACATGGGAAGCCTGTAGAGTAGCCGTGGGCAAACTACGGCCCGCAGGCCGAATCCGGCCTGTTTGAAATGAATAAAACTAAAAAAAAAAAAAAAGACCGTACCCTTTTATGTAATGATGTTTACTTTGAATTTATATTAGTTCACACAAACACTCCATCCATGCTTTTGTTCCGGCCCTCCGGTCCAGTTTAAGAACCCATTGTGGCCCTCGAGTCAAAAAGTTTGCCCACCCCTGCTGTAGAGGTTAGACATGCACCGTGTGGAATGGGCACGACACTGCCTACTTCAGAGACCAGGTGACCGGAGCACACGAGACTGAGTGACTTCCCCCTGCCTGGAAGAGGCAGGGAGGGAATTTAACCCCTGCTTCCCACCCTCAGTCTGGGCCTCAGCCTCTCCTCCCGCGGAGCACATTCCCCGTTTCCTCCCGTAAATATTTTCAGTCAACTTCACATATTCCTTCATTACTAGTCAACTCTGATCCAGAAAAGTCCTGTGGGCTATTTTAGAGAACCTAGGAACACTTAGCAATTCCAAGAAAAGATAGACTGTAGCAAACATACCCACAGTTTTTAAAAAATATATTTAAGAAAGAACAAGAATTGTGGCCCTGGCCAGGTGGCTCAGTTTAGTTGGAGCATCATCCTGTACACCAAAGGATTGCGGGTTTGATTCTTGGTCAGGGCACATACCTGGGTTGTGGGTTTGATTCTTGGTCTGGGGCTGTGCGGCAGGCAACCAAATGATATTTCTCTCTCACATCGATGTTGCTCTCTCTCCCTTCCTCTCTCTCTAAAATCAATAAAAACATATCTTAGGGTAAGGATTTAAAAAAAGAAAGAATAAGAATTGTGTTTTATTTACTTATATATTATAGAAGGATGGGACATATCTTTATAAGACTGGATCAAAAAACATTTTTTAATTAGATAATCATAATTCCCAAATGCAGTGACCAGTTAGTTAGGTCATGTGTTGGTGGGGCTGGGACTGTGGGAAGGGAATGGCAAACCTCATTCTCTGGCTGGTGTTTCCGGCAGGCAGATAGCTTAGACATTGAAGCGGGGTGAGTCCTGCCAGCACAATGCTTTGTCTCTTACCCAGCGCCCTGGCCTGGGCGCTTCGGGGTGCGTGTCTCGGCACACAGCACACCCTTGTCCGGCGCTGCACCCTCATCCCACAGGTCCCGAGCTGCAAGGCTGCTGTGCCTGCCAGCCCTGAGATAGGTTATTTGACAGGAATGGGGAATCTTTCTTTTTAAAAAAATGAAATCGTATAAGAAAGGAGTTTCTAAAATCATCATTTGTCATCGAATACCAGCAAAACTGTAGGCTTTTAAACCCCATCAGGCCGAGCGTGGGTGACAAAGAGTGAGTGAGAAGACAGAGCCTTTGGTGTCGGCCAGAGGCGGGTGTTTGCATGCTGAGGACATGTGCAGGGGTTTTCAGGACAGACTTAGTTTTTCTCAGAATAGTCACCTGACCTCTGGGTTCCTCTTGCAGCACTACCCACATAGCCTGGCCCCGAGAGGGGCTTGTCACCAGCCCACGGAGCCATAAGTGGGGCTCCTGGTTGAGAGGTGACAGGGGAGCTGGATTCGAGTGATGGAGCCGCCTGGACCCACCCCTGGGGCTCTGCACCCTCCAAATCCTTCGTGGTCGTTCCCACTGGTTCTGCTTTGGTGCCATCACGCTAAGGGGGAGAGTGCTGGAAATTTTGTCCACAGCCTCTCAGCGGCTGCTGTGTAGGATCAGGGAGTTTCCCAGATGGATGGGGCCTGGGAGAGGTGTTTGTTTCCTTTTCAGATTGGCCCTCAGATTCCTGAGGCAGAGGTAGTCAGTGGGACAGAGCAGCCCCTCCCAACCTTTCTGCTGCCCACACAATACAAGCCATCCTGGTATTTTCTTATTATTGCAGAATTTATGAAACCAGAAGGAGATACATAGGAAGCGATTTCCTGCAAGGAATTGGCTTACACAATTGTGGGGGCAGGTGGGGCAGACCTGAAATCCAGGGATCAGGCCGGCAGGAGGGGAGTCTGCACGTCAGGGTGAAGCTGCCGTCCACGGGCAGAATGTTTTTGTCTTCCGCGAGGAAGCCTCGGCTCTGTGTCTAGGGCCTTGCAACTGATGGGGTCAGGCCCACCTAGATTATCTGAGATCATCTCTTTTACTTAACATCAGCTGACTGTGGACTTCAATCACCTCTACAACATATCCTGACAGCAGCGCCTGCATTACTGTTGATAGAACACCTGGGATCGTAGCCTAGCAACACTGACTCAGCAAACTGAGCTGATGACCCGGGCTCTGATGCCTCACTTCCCTTTGGGCCTCGCCTTCCTCCTTCCTCACCTGAAGTGACTGATCTGGGCAGCACTACTTTCTTTTCTTCCAGGAAAAGTATAAGAATCTGAAAGCTTCTGAAGGCCCTAAAAGATCTTGCACCCCAACACCACATTTCCAACAGAGCTCGCAGAGGGCCTCGGGGCTACTCCTGCACCGTGAGCTCAGATGATTGTGGTCATGCTCCCTTTTTTTACAGGCCAAATGCCTCAATTAAGTCTTAATAATGTGCTATTTAATTCTCATAACCTTCAGTAATTTCTCTGTTTATCGACAAAGTGTATCAAGCTTGTAGGAGTGGCTTCTATGCCTTCTTCGTTAAGGTGTTAAGGGAAATGTGATTTTAACAAAGGGGATTTTGTGGTGGTTTCCTTGGATTCGCTTAGTTCTGTTTTTCAATTGATGGATTGTTTCTGGTTTATGAGAATCTCTATGAGATAAATGTAATGAGAAGAAGGAGTGTAGACTGTCATTGTAGGCTATTTCTCTTCCTCAGTCTTTTTAGAACAAACCTCAGCCCTGCTCTGAAATTCAGAGCTGGTGAAGAATGAAGAGGTCAAATGAGACCCAGGAATGATTTGGCAATAATTATGTTATTACATATGGAAATGATGCATAGTATTATTACTTATAAAAACTAACATATAGCCATAAGGTAGGGCTCCTGGTTGAGAGGTGACAGTGGAGCTGTATTTGAGTGATGGAGCCACTGTGTTCAGGCATTCTATGCTTCTTTGATGCTCATAACAGCCCATTTTACCGATGACAAAACTGAGGCACAGACTCCAGATGGCTGAACCAATGTCACAAGTTCATAAACGCTAGGGACAGGATTTGAACCCAGGCTGCCTGGCACTGGCCTCCAGGCTCTTAGCTATGCGTGAAAGGGCTGCACACTAGATGCTTGAGATATTTTTGGGTTCGAATCTATGATGCATCACCTAAGATGACAGTTTTTTGTGACCTTTAATTGTTTTACATAACGAAGGAGAGGTTGCCGCCATAAGTGAAAACCTACTCAGACGACTTGACGTTGGCCCATTGGCAAAGAAAGTAGCTCTAAGAAGTGATGACACTGTGTGCAGCCTGGGCCTTCACAGGTGCTGCTGGCAGCTGGCAGCTCAGAGCTATGGACAGCTGCTTGTGGGCGACCTATTATTCAACACATCCCAGGTGCTTCGAGGGTGGCTGGGTTGGGGACATCATCCCCTGCTGGTGGCAGGTGTCCCTGCCTTTCAAGACCAAGGCCAGTGGCCTGGCCAGGAGTCTAGAAGCATCTCCGAAGTGTGTGAAGCATTGACCAACCGCTGCTGTGTGCAGAGCTGGGCAGGCCCTTCGTGGGCAGAGAGGGTCTACCTGCCACGTCCTCCCTCCTGCGCACGCCGGGGCGCAGGCTTTTAACATCCTGATGGATTTCTCCCTCTCCTTCACTTAGAAAACCCGATTCCCATCACCCAGAAGGAACATGGGATTAATGGCAAGCTTCAAGCGCCTGTGGTTCTTTGGTAATTGCTTTAAAAGCACACATCCTTAAAGCCACCTTTAGAACGTAGTTGATTTCAGGCAGTTTGGAAAGAACTTCTGGTGAGTTGAGGCAAAATGGTGATTATCTGCAAGTGTCATGCCTGTGTCCTCACATCAGATCGCTGTTTTCCATCGCCCCTGCAGGAATGCTGAAATGCCATGTAGCTGCATCTTTCTACCCCAATAAAACACAGTGAACTCCCGGCTAGGATTCCTACAAACGCAGGAGTGCAGAGGTTGGGAAGTGATTTTACTAAGCCAGCTGTCAGAGATGTGTGTCGGGGGGGCAAGAACATTGCTCCCGAGTAGAGCTCTGGGGACCTTGTTAACCTGCAGGTGCTGATTCTTGGGTCTGGGTGGGGCCTGAGCTCGCACCTCTAACACACTCCCAGGAGCTGCTGAGCTTCAGGTCCAAGTACAAGGAGTTAGAGGATTGCTCAGACCACTCATGGGAGAAGAACAAGAGAAGCCCACAGAGGAAACACTGGCCACGAACTCATATCTACAGTAACACTAACAGGTGCCCCGGGCACGGCGTCCCATTTGCAGGGAGGGGAGAGTGAGAAGTCAGACTGGAATCATTGGCCCACACGGGGCAACTTTCCTTCGTCATCCACCAACCTAGCCCCGGTTTAGAAGGCGGCCCGCGATGCTGTGTGATGGTGCGTGGTGTGGTTAGGGTGTGGGACTGGACATCCCCTCAGGGGGCCTGTGGGGCGGAACTGGAGTTGCAGATGTTTTCCTACTCGGGTCTCACAACACTAAGGAGAAAGGCATGCCCGTTGCACCCGCTTCGTGCGCCGTCCACGTGAAGCCATGCTGCTGCTTTGGCGTCATGTGTCTCTGTGACTTTGTTTAAAGGTCACCTGAGTAGGCAGGTGCTAAATTTCCTCATTTGATACGAGCCTGTGCCGCACCGCAGACGCTGAACCCACCCCGCCCGAAGCCCATTTCGGATTTCCATAGCAAATCCACCGCTCGGGCTGAGCAAGTGAAAGCTAGAACCTGCAGCTGGTAGTCTTTTCTAAAAAGATTCTGGTTGCTTTACTATGTTTAAGAGCAGAGATGCCAGACCCCACGTGCATGCCTGAGCCCCCTGGGAGGTCATCTTTGAAGTGAGCCTGGCCTGTGCGTAGAAAAGAGCATCATCATAGCCGATGGTCAGGAGACGGCTGTTTAATCCTGTTTTCTTAATTAAATGGAAACCAAATTATTTAGACGCTGTTCTCTGGAGGTCAAGTTTCTCTCGCTCACTGGTAGCTGGGATCATGATGCCTGTTTGTGCGGAGTGGGGATGGAAATTCTGATCGAGTTATTATTTCTCCCCTAAGAGCCGGTGCAGGCATTGGCTGGCATGGTGCCCTCTCCTTGGTGGGGCTGATTCTGTCCTGCAAGTGTAGTTTGTCTGTTCTCCCCTTTAATCTGTTCTCCTTCACTGCCTTGCAACCCCCACCTCTGCGCTGGCCTCTAGACAGTCGGAAAGTGGGCGATGGGCTGTGGCAACTGACCTACAAACAGTGTCTAGACACAGATGCATGAAAAGTACTTTCTCCTGAGAGTCTTCTTTAAAAAAAAAAAAAAGATTTATTTTACCTACAGTTAAAAAAAAAAGGCAAGCCAGCTTTAGGGAGAAGAAGAAGAGCAAACGAACTTGTGTGTTCTAAAGTACGTGAACCCTGCTGTCTGCTGCAGTGTTGAGGACTTACCTGTTTCAGGAGCTCACATAGCAGGTCTCTACTGGTTGGCAGGTGGGCGCTGCCGTCTAAGTTTGGGACCATCTTTGACTCCGGGTCAAATTGAGAGCCTAGATTCTTGCAAACAGGAGGGACCATGGTGTCCTTCCATCCAGTAGACATTTAGTGGAGGCAGACACTGGTGTTGTTTGGAGCTGTGAAGATCAAGCAGACACCCCCACCCCCGCCGTGGTATCTACCTGATAGGACCAGATAGAGGGAAGCATCACACCCAGGTCACAGTGGGCAGAGAACCCCCGTGGGGAGGAGAAACTTCCCATGAGAACATCACAAGATCCAAGTCTGCTATACTGTTTGGGTTTCGTCTTGTTCAAAAGGAGGGATGTGCAGGTGGGTGGGCGTGAGCAGATGGTGCTCCTGGGTGCCCTGTGCAGAGAATGAGAGGGTCCCCTAATACAGCCTGGTAGAGGGAAGGAGTGGCGACAGGCGAGCACGACAGAGTCCACTCTACAAGACACGCAGTGGCCTTCAGAGAGCAGAAGTGGGAATAATGTGCTATGCAAACACTCTGCCCCCTTGCAGTGTTTGCTAGCTTCTGGACTAGGCAACTCTGAATTATAATGTTCTTTTGCCACTGACTTGCTCTGTGACCTTGAGCAATGATCTCGCTCCCTTCCCCGTCTGATCCTCAGCTCATCTAGCTGTAAAAATGAGGGTCTTAACTTGACTTACTGTATAGGGCTCTCAGATGACCAGCAAATAACCCTGATTTGACAGTTCTTGGTTGGTTAAGAAGTGCACTGGCCCCAGTGCCCCCGTGGCTCCCCCAGGCCAGGGACAGGATACTCATGTCTCTCTTGTCTTTTCTGTGTTCCAGGAATAGAGCTGTGTCCCCCTGGAAAACGGTTCATGATCACCATGGTGGCGAGCTTCGTGGCCATAGCGGGGCAGCTCCTCATGCCCGGGCTGGCGGCGCTGTGCCGGGACTGGCAGGTGCTGCAGGCGCTCATCATCTGCCCCTTCCTGCTCATGCTGCTGTACTGGTCGTGAGTATCCCCGCAGGCTGCCCATGCAGCTGCCCGCACGCGGAAGGCCGCGCCCACCCCGGGAGACACAGAGGAAGCATAGGGCTGGGACCCGCTATCCCCAAACTCCCCCTTGTGTCAGCTTGTGTGTTGTGAGGGAATGTTGCTCTCTCTTTTTTATTTTTTTTATTTATTTTTTAAATGTCTTGTCTTGGGAAATGTTCAGACCCACACAAAGTGCATAGAAGATTGGAATGAGCCCTGGGTGCCCTTTGCCAGCTCTGACCACGTGCTCTTCTCAGTCTGGTGTCACACCTATTTGCTGGGTTATTCCGATGTGATTTTCATGAATGGATTTGCGAAGGGGGGATCCTTGGGTTGGGCGGAGCAATAGGGAGAAGATGTTCAAGGAAATTCAGCAAAGCCACCTGGTCTCCTCTGGACTACAGAGGGGCAATGCCAGGCCCTCGGTCGCCACCCAGCAGCTGCAACCCAGGCTCGTGTGGCCCACAGAGCTGAGAACAGCTGCTGTGTGGTCCTGTGGGGGGGAAAGTCTGCTCTGACAAGTTCAGGAGGAATTTTAGGGCCACGTGTACCTTTTCAGTTTCTAAGGTTTAAGTTTTGGGCTTGCTGACTTTAGGAAAAAAGAAACTGCTAAGCACACTGGTTTTAAGCTATGACCTGGGCAACTAGATTTTTGAAACTCCCAGGGGATTAACGTGTAGCTGAGATTGGAAATCACCACTCTTAGACAGTTGTTAGGGGGAAAAGGAGTGTCCTGACCTTTTTATAAATAACCCTTCTCTTTCTGTGCCTTCCATCCCACCCCCCATGCCAACACTCTTGCTTCCCCACAAGTACAGGGTACTGTCGCGTAGATTATAATACTGCGCTATTTCTATTCCTTCGTCACCAATGGCAACCAGATGTCCGGCAAAAAGTCAGTCAGTTGTGTCTCAGCTTTGTTCACAGAGTGGAGAGGGCACTACTGGGGCTTCCTTTTTTTCAAAGGTGCCAGGGAGGAGAAGAAAGCCCCTGCCTTTTAACTTTGCCAGGGCCACCACCCAGGTTGTCACCCCCAGCAGATAAAAAAAAAAAGCCTTTTCCTCTAGAGCCCTGCCCTTGCTCACTCCGTCATAAGAGCCTCAGCAGCAGCGAGGAGCCTAAAGGCCATCTGCTGGCGAGGGCCCCACCGCGCAGCGGCCACACTGCGCTCCTCTCACCAGCGCCTCTGCCAGGCTTCTAGACCTGAGGTCCTCCTGAGGAACCACACAGGTTTCAGATCCTGCTCCCTCCAGCAGGATGGCCTGGCCAGTGTGGCTCAGTTGGTTGGGGTGTCCTCCCGTGCACCAAAGTGTTGCCGGTTTGATTGCTGGATCCCCAGTAGGAGATGTGCAGGAGGCAGCCGATCGATGTTTCTCTCTCCCTCTCCCTTCCTCTCTCTCTAAAAATCAATGAAAATATTTAAAAAATAAGAGGCAAAGAATGAAATGGTTTCCCCAGAGCAGGAAGCAGTGAGCAGCTCTTCCCTTAATCAGTCAGAGGAAGCCCTTCCTGTTCCTCCCTGCGTCCGGAGCCGGGCTGGGCTTGTTTTGGACTTTGGGGCATTTATTTATTTAACAAATGTTTATTTAGTGTCTGCTCTATGCCAGATGCACATGCTAGCACTACACAAAGAGTAGACCATTCAGTCTTCCTATCGACCACCCCACTGAGAAATTGACAAAACTGAGGCGCCCAGCTGGCCCTGAAACCCAGCACTTGTGCTGTCTCCCACCTTCCCTCAGCTGCCATCCACTTGTCTTGGGAGAGGAGCCCCATTGCCCTAGAGCATCTTCCGTGTGGTCTGGCATCCTCCGCCTCCCTCCTCTCACTTCCTGGCCTCCACAGCACCCAAGGGCAGAAGTGCTGTCTGCTGGCCCCTGGGGGTTGTTGGGCTGGGGTAGGCACAGCCTTTTGGAGACCCACACTCCTGTGAGGGCAGACAGGGTGTCTCCATTACCTCCAGGCTCTGAGTCTCAGCCCTGGTTCTGCTCCCACCTGTCCCACGTAGGAGGGCACCTGATGGAGAGAAATGGCAGGGAAGGCTTTCCTGGAACGGGTCTGGGATCCTGGCCCACGTGGGAAAGGGCTGCAGGGTGGGGGGGTGGGAGGGGGATAAGGATATTTGTCTTATTCTTGTTCATTTAAATTTAAAATGCATCAAGGTTAATGATAGGCAAGGTAAGGCATTCATGTACTTATGTACATTATCAAACCTAAGGAAAATTCTTTGAAACAAAACTCTACAGTGGAAAGGGTATCCAGGGTACTCTGACAAGTAAAATGTGTGTGTGGACAGACAGATGGACAGATGTCCCGATGCACTGGCACCGTGTAGTTACTGCTCTGGCACCGCTGTCTGGATCAACCTGCTCTGCTCACACATGTTAACTGCTGTGATCGTAATCGGCATTATTTTTTATTTATATTATTATTTAAGGTGCTTGGCACATGTCTGGCCTACAGCAGGTGCTCACTAATATTAGCTACTGTTGTTACGATGATTATATCACCTCTTAGCATGTGTGGCAGCCTGGGAGTACCAGGCAGGTAAAAGACACCAGGCGTGAGAGCCGTATTCCATTTCACCTAGCAGAAAGCCTCCGTAACAGTCATTGGCTTTTAAAGGCCACTGCACTGCCTCTCCTTTTCTGTCATCTTCTGATTCCCTCCCGCCTCCCATCCGCTGCAGCGGGAAGCTGTGGCTCCCCAGGCTCTGGTCTGACAGGATGAAGTGGGCTGCTGGGGGAGGTGGTGAGCTGCAGCACCAGTCCCAGGACCAGCTATTGGTGACAAAATATTGAAAGTCACTTGCTTTCCTTTAATGAGCAGGTATTTATTTTGTGCGCCCAGGGGGCCAGCAGTGCACTTGGTGCTTTGCAGTGACTCTAAGAGCTGTGCATGAACAAGGGTCATAAACCAAACTGTATGACACAAGTCGCCACAACCAGGGTCCTGGGTAACAACAAAGAGGTGGACGGGGGTTGGAGGGATCTCCTGGTTCCAATTGTGGGCTAAGCTGACAGGGACCCTCCAAACACACACAGATGCCGAATAAGATACACATTAGCCAAAGTGTTACACAGCGCTGAGTTCCGTGCAAGCCCCGGGAGTTCCCTGGGCCCAGACCAAGCAGAGCATTCGAGCAGGACTGACCAGGCAGCTGCAGAGCATCTGAACCGGAAAAAGGAGCTTGGGCTTCAGCACCTGCACAGGGGGCTGGAGCTGAGATCTAAGGCCCGTATCTCTTAGAATCGGGCCCTTAAATGAAACCAGGGGTCAGAACTGTTGGTGAAAATAGAGCTGAGGGTGGAACAGTTCATCCCACCAAGAGACCTAACTCCGAAGCTGGCTGACGGCCTGGGGCTGAGGGTGGAAGAGTTCATCCGTAGAAACTGGAGCCTCGATGTCTGCACCACACATGCTGTGTGTTCTAAATTCCAAGGCTCGGACGTTAGCGTAAGAACCAGTGAGTTCTTCAGAACCTCAAGGCCAAATGGAAACCCCCCCGGGGAGAACCACTGGGGCCAGGCACTCAAGATTCACTCCAAAGAAATGTTCACCAAGGATAAGCTCACAGGCAGAATTCACAGAGCTCATCACAAGGGCCAAAAACTATAAATTGGGGAGCTTGCATACCAGGAACTCCAGAAAATAGAGCAATCTGAGAGATAAGTTAATTAGCTAACTTATTAAGTAGTTACCACAACCCCACATCAATTGCTGTTCTAGATACTAAGTATTCTAGATACTGCACATGCATACGAGCGGGTCCTCGCTCACGTGAAAACTCCCTTACAGTGGGGTGTGTGGCGTGGGAGGGAGCCCACTGACCATGAAGCCATCAACAAGCAAAGGGCATGGATTCACTAACCAGCACATGAGGAAGGTGAGACGCTGCCGTGGGACAGAAAGGGACAGCAGGGTGATCAGAAGGGCCGCTCTGAAGAGGCGACATTCCTTTCTGAGACATTAATGATCAGAAGGAGGAAGTCACACACAGTTCTGCTCGGAAATGTGTTCCCAGCACATGGGAGCAGCCAGGGCAACAGCTGGCTCCCACTGTTTTTTCTGGAAGAGGAAGCAAGGCCAGTGTGTCTGGAACATGAGGGAAAAGGGGCGGGAGGCCAAGCTCAGAGGCAGGTGGGTCAGACCACCTGGGGCTGAAGCCCAGCGATTTCTTCTAAAAGCAGGAAGACCCGTTGGAGGTTTATGCAGGTCAGGGATATGCTCTGGCGCATGCTCTGGGGTTGCTGTCTGCAGTGTGGCGAGTGGTCGTGGGCGGGTGAGAGGGCCAGAGGGCTGCCACACTGGCAGGCCCGTGAGAGGTGGTGTGGTGCCTGCACTGGGGTGGGTGGGAGGTCACTGGAAGGGGTTTGACCCCAGGTACACTCCGTAAGTGGCTTCGTGGAGGCTTGCCAGTGGTCTGCGAGGGCGGGTGGGATAAGGAACGGCAGTAACTCGGGTTTGGACGGTTTGCTGAGATGGGGCCGGAGCTCCCTGAAACGTAGAGGCCCATCTAGGAAATGGAGCGTGAAGTCCTGTCCTGAGAGCAGTTGGAAGGGTGACAGAAATGAGATCACTGGCTGAGGGGGAGCTTTGAAAAGGCGGGTTTTGATCTTGGGGACAATAGGGAACCAGTGTAAGGAGTGCAGAGACTTGATTGAAACCACAGCCTGCATTAAATTACAGGGTTTATTAGCATCCAGATCTGGTGAGGCCAACAGAGCAGGAGGCGAAGTCACTGAGTAGTTACTCAGTTCCCAAGAGTTGGGGCGCTCCACATCACGGGGGCCACACAGGAGGCACCGGGTCAGTCAGGAGGCTGAGGGAAGGAGGGGGCAGGAGCCTTCACTGTGCTTTCCTCAGGGAGGAACCGGTGAGCCAGGTGAGCAGGCTTCCTGTTGGCTGGTTTGAATAAGTTCAGGGGGCCAGGGGGCACCCGGACTGTCCGCTGGTTGTCTGGTACCTGGCCCTGGGTGGTTAGGGCAGGGGAATGATGCCAGAGAGTGAGAGCCCCATCAAGGAGGTGGTGGGGGTGTGGGCTCTGGATCGCGGGGTTTGTATTTGAAAGGTGCACTCATAGGTTAGTTGTTTGCTAAATGTAGGAATTTACCTCCCAGAAACATAAAAAACACAGGAAATAAAAAGGCATGATTAATGTGTAGCCCTACAGCAGCTACAGGGTTACAGAATGCTCTGGAATGATGTGCCCATGGCACTGGAGAAGCCAGCCGGAAAGAGGCGGCAGCAGAGGACTGATGTGCCCGGACTGGATGGGAGTTTGGGCAGGGGGTGTGGTGAGCACAGGTGGATTCTCCCGGACCAGGGAGACACAGTGCCCTAGCAAGTGGAGCTACGATGGGAAACTGATGTCATTGCACGTGCTGCCTATGGATGCTCCTACCTTCCGGGTCCGGGAACCACGAGCTGTGGTTGCCCAAGGGCTGTAGGCAAAGGAAGACTTTCAGGGCTGAGTGGCCCAAGAGAACAGAAGGATGTGCTTCTTAGCTGTTGGTGCTTCCGCAGGCTTTAAAGAGTCAAACTTAAGCTTGTCATTGTGAAGCACAAACAGAAGAAGAGAGGGTACTTGGCAATATTTTTACCCGAGTGTAAGTGCTGTCAGAGGTGGAGGGTAACTCCATGGATGGGTGTGGGTCCCTGAGACCCAGGCAGCCTTTGAACCTCATGGCACTGGGGCCAGATAGGAATGCTCATCTAGTCATCTTGCTTGGGAATTTACTACCACTGAAGATAGGGTGGCAGAACGTCAGTGCTAATGTAGAAGGAAGTCATACTGACCAATCCTGTTTCGGGGATAAATGTGGAATTCTCCCAGGGTCCCAGAAAACAAATTGGGCATGGGGGGTGGCGGGGTGAGAGGAAGGGGGAGTCTAAGAGAAACTCGGATTTGATATGCTAGGAATTGGCAGGTGAGGACAGAATGGAAGACGGGGCTACTGGGAAGCTGCCTTCTAATTGTACAGATCGTACAAAAGGTGTCCCTTCCAGGTGGCTCAGCCCGCTCCAGGTCACGTGGTGACACACCTCCCTGTGCAGGAGCTCTCATGCAGCACACAGCCTGCGGCCTGCCTTTGGGGGTCCAGGTGTGTGCTAGAACCGTGGTCGGCAAACTGCGGCTCTCAAGCCACATGCGGCTTTTTGGCCCCTTGAGTGTGGCTCTTCCTAAGCCTTAGGAGTACCCTAATTAAGTTAATAACAATGTACCCACCTATATAGTTTAAGTTTAAAAATTTGGCTCTCAAAAGAAATTTCAATCGTTGTACTGTTGATATTTGGCTCTGTTGACTAATGAGTTTGCCGACCACTGTGCTAGAACATCTGGGAAAACTGCAGGGTGGAAAATCAGGAGGGTAATACATGGAGCGGGTGACAGAGTTTTCCGAGTGGAACTCACTGTTGAGGAGTGACATGGGAGTGAGAAGCCTGCCCACATGGTATCTACCCAAAGGTTATTTTGGTGGAAACAACGGGAAGTAGGAAGTCGAAGAGATGATAAAGATGTTAGTGACACCTTCCCAAAATGTTAGTGCATGTCATCACCGTACCTTCAAATGTAAGTTAGGGAGCAGAGTACACGTGATGCTTTGTGAAAACACGGATGTCCGCGTCTGCATGTGCGGGGACAGTTGTGACGCCATTCAGTAAGCTCCCCTGAGGGCTCTCACCGTACACGAGAGCGTGCACCCTTCTTCCAGCAATGTTTGCTGGGTGTCAGGGGTCATCATAAACGTGGAGGACACTGTCCTGCCCCACGGAACAGCCTGGCAAGGCGGCTGAGGCGCTGTGACAGACACTAATGCACAGGTCTTAAACTGTTAGGGACACACGTTCCCGGAGATCAACAACAAATCTCTGGGAAAGTGTGAGGCTCCATTAACCAAAATATTCCTGGGTTAGGGAGGGCAGGTAGGCAGTGGGATTATTCTGGTGTTTAGCAGGGGAAACCAGGGCATCAAAAAGCTCCCCAGAGCCTGGCTGGTGTGGCTCAGTGAATGAGCATCCACCATGAACCAGGAGGTCATGGTTCCATTCCCAGTCAAGGTGCATGCCTGGGTTGCGGGCTAGATCCCCAGTGGGGGACGTGCAGGAGGCAGCCAATCAATGATTCTCTCTCATCACTGATGTTTCTATCTTCTCCCCTCTCTTTTCCTCTCTGAAATCAATAAAAATAAATACATTCTTTTAAGTCTTCCCTGGAGCACTCAGAAAAGTGGGAAAGTCAGTAAAAATTGGTTTTCGGATGTCAGTGGTTCTCAGAGTGCAGCCTCTGAACCAGCAACGTCCTCACTACCCTGGAACTTGTTAGAAACACAAAGTCAGTGTCGGGGGTGGGGCCAGAGGTTATGGTTTAGGACCCGCCCCCCACCCCCAGGGTATGTCACTCAGCCCCAGTTTAAGAAGTGCTGTCCTAACACTGAATGTCCACTATAATTGAAAAAACTTTAAAAAAAAATTGATCTTAAATTTTCAGTATTTATCATTTTTTGAAAACATTTTAAATTTATTTTTTCAATTACAGTTTTTATTCTAAGAGGACTTATTAAAAAGATGTCTCTTTTAAAAAAATAAAATAAAAACTAAAAATAATTTTTTAGAAAAAGGAGTGCTGCCCTGTGCCAGACTGCCCGTCACAGAAGAGAAAGCCAGACGTCCTGCATAGGGGACGGGACCCTCAGGAGCCAGGTGCTGCTGAGGGCGGAACGGAGCTCAGAGGGCTGTGGACACACCTCCGTGAGAAGCGGTTTCTGGTTCTGCAGGGAAATGAAACGTGTGTCCTTGAAGGGCCAGGTGACACCATGCAGGATCTGGTGCTTGCCAGCTCCACCGCAGAGCACAGACCTGTCTTTTTTTTTTTTCTTTTAATATATTTTATTGATTTTTACAGAGAGGAAGGGATAGTTAGAAATATCTATGAGAGAGAAACATAGATCAGCTGCCTCCTGCACACTCCCTACTGGGTATGTGCCCACAACCGAGGTATATGCCCTTGACCAGAATTGAACCTGGGACCCTTCAGTCTGCAGGCGGATGCTCTATCCACTGAGCCAAACCGGTTAGGGCCAGAGTTGTCTTGATCATCCAGACAACAGATGTCATGGAAATTCCCGGGACTGGTGGACGAGGACGTCAAAATCTCAGCACTGGATCTAAGCATTTCATCTGCTCTGTGAGAACATAAGCCTGTGTGCATGTGTGTTCTGGAGTCTTAAGTGATGGACCGTGACCTTGCTTACCTGTCCTCGCACGGGCAGTCAGGTAGGGTGCTGGCCGCACTTTCCCTCACGCCCTCCCCGGGCTGTTTACAGGGACCCTGTGAGGGAGGAGCCCACGTGGAGCCTCACACAGGCAGCAGCAGCGCAGGAACCGCCTGGGGAAAGAACAGCAGGTGGGGATGCGTGAAGACGGTGAATTATTAACCACACTCGGTTCGCTAGAATTTCATTCTGACAAGAGGAAAGTGCTGCTGGCAGTCACCACGAACAACAGAGCATCTGGGAAAGCAAGAAGAAGATAAGGAAGGTGCGGGAAATCACAAGGAAATGAGAGAAAGACGGAGCCGCCCCAGTGGAAGGGAAACCTGGAAGCGAGGAAACTGGAGCGTGCTCCGCGAGGAGGGGGCAGCACAGTCACACCCTTAGGGGGAAAGATGCTGAAAGGATTTTAATTTTTAACAATTTCAAGAAAAAGCCAGTGTAAAACATTTAAAATGGCCTCCGGTTAGATAATATCCAGAAAAGAAATTGCTAACTATTCCAATATGTAAATGGTCCCAAATATCACTGGCTCTTTTAAGTATCATCAGAAATATTTTGGCCAGAATAGCCATAATTGTTAATATTTCTACAGAGTCTGCTTTGTCAGGTGCTGCTAAGAACTTTGTATAGCCCTTTAGTCCTCCCATCGACTCTCTGGAATAGGAACGGAGACAGTCCAGTATGGATGGAGAAACTGGGGCTCCCACAGAATGCTTACAGCCTCTGTGGCCAGGTGGCCAGCAGGGGACCCCAGAGCCAGAATGAGGATACCGGGGGGTGGGGGGGTGACTCAGGGCACAGTGCCAGGGTGCTGCAGGGCCCCAACCTGGGACCGCATGCTGGTGGAGGGCGACTCCTGGGCGGCCAAGAGCATCTGTGCGGGCACAGCGCTAAGCTGCTCACCCGGGAGGAACTATCTCTTCCAGTCCTCTTTTTATTTAGTTTATATTGCTTAACGTTTACAAAAACATCTTTGACAATCTTCGGGGAGTGTCTCACTCCTTCCCCTAATGGAGGCTTAATGAAAATTTAGGTGGATGAATCCATTTTTATTCTTGCATTGTTGAAATGATTTTACAAGACCCTTTAAAATTCATTCCAGCAGTTATGACCCTTTTTTTCTGCCCGCACACACTTCCTCCATCAAAAATGGTTTTATTTCACCCGCCCGGCATGGCTCAGTGATTGAGTGTCGACCTATGTACCAGGAGGTCATGGTTGGATTCCTTGTCGGGGCACATGCTCAGGCCAATGGGGATGTGCAGGAGGCAGCCAATCAGTGATTCTCTCTCATCATTGATGTTTCTATCTCTCCCTTCCTCTCTGAAATCAATAAAATATATATATATTTTAAATGGTTTTATTTCAGCCCTGGCTGGGTGACTTAGTTGGTTGGACCATCATCCTGTACACCAAAAGGTTGTGGGTTTGATTCCCAGTCAGGGCATATACCCAGGTTGCAGGTTTTTCTCACATCAACCCCTGCTCTCTCTCTCTCTCACTCTCTCTCTCTCTCTCTCTCTCTCTCTCTCTCTCTCTCTCAAAATCAATAGAAACATCCTTGGGTGAGGATTTTAAAAATGGTTTCATTTCAAAAGGGAGCAGAGTACCACATTATGTCAACTCTGTTCCAGATAAAATGGGGCTGAGAGGTTCCCTATATACCAGGGGGGGATGCAAATTCCGTTATACCGACACTTAGTCACACAAGAAAATGCTTTCCTCAGAGGAAACTGGAAGCAGTGGATCATAAAAAGCATATAGAGCAGTGGTTCTCAACCTTCTGGCCCTTTAAATACAGTTCCTCATGTTGGGACCCAACCATAAAATTATTTTCATTGCTACTTCATAACTGTAATGTTGCTACTGTTATGAATCTTAATGTAAATATCTGATATGCAGGATGGTCTTAGGAGACCCTGTGAAAGGGTCGTTCGACCGCCAAAGGGGTCGCGACCCACAGGTTGAGAACCGCTAATATATAGTCTCTGGGAACTCGAATAAATCTGCAATAATTCTTTTTAAGGTTATCAGATAGTTAATTTGGGGAGACTTATAGGAAACTTAAGGCAAACACAATTTTTTTAGTCGAATTCCATTTGTTTAAAAATTATCTCGGTGGGTAATGCTGACCAAAGGCAAAGTATAAATAAAAATGGTGGTCAACATTTTATTCCGAACCATTGAAGGAGCAACTAAAAGTGAGATAAAAATGTTCTCTACATTGGTGCTTTGGGAGCTGCTGATGGCATGGAATTTTAGGGAGCCCTCAGGCAAGAGGCTGCCCAGTTTTCAACTTCTGAGTATACAGAGATTACGTAAAATAGCAGGAACCCCTGTGGTCAACAAGACTGCTTCCTGGTAGAATCAGAGAAAGGCCTGTGCAGGGTCGGGGGTGGGGGAGGTGTAACCTCTGCTCCAAAGGCCAGCGCGACCGACTCCAGGGCCACCTCTTTGTCCTCCCTGTCCCCATGCCCAGAATGAGCTCCAGCACTGCCTCTCACGACCCCGCCGAGGAGGAGGGGTCACTGGGCCCTGCCAGCAGGCTGACCTCAGGGTCCGTGTGTTCTGTGGGAGTGGAGGCATTGAGCTGTTGGCGGCTGGCAGGAGTCAAGTAGATGGCCCTCTGGTGACAGGTGTCTCGTGATCGCTGCTAAGCAGTCGCTGCAGCAGCTGGCACAAGTCCACGTGGGTGATTAAAGAGAGGCCAGGGCCCAGCTCCCATCCTTGGGGACTGGCGATGCGCACATCAGTGTCACAGGAAGTGGGAATCCGGACAGATAGGCACGGCCGCCCTCAGTCGCTGGGCTTCGGTGGCCAGCTGTGCCTGTTTCTGTAGGACTTGGGAGAGGGAGCATGGCAGAGGCAAGAGGCTGCTTTCCAGAGCCTTGTATGAGGTTGGGGCAAAGGCAGCAAGGCCACAGGGTAAACCAGTCAGTGAGTGTGTGGCTTCGGCTCCGTGGTCTCCTGCCTGGGTAAGATGGGAGCCGGCAGGGCAGGAGGAGCTCGGTCCGGGGAGAGGGGTGACTGGGCACCTTAAACAGGCTGCTCAAACAGATGCCCCAATAAAACTCCATTTAGAGAAAAGCAACATAAACCCTTTCATTGTTCCTTCTGCCCTCTTACCTCCTCAAATTGTTTTTCAACATCACATTTATTTTTATCATTTGTAAAAATGCCAGATTAATTCCCCCTGCAGCATTACATTTTGAATGCCCCATGGACTATATACTTTCTGCAGCCTGATAATTGCTTATGTGGTAAAAAAACAAAAACAAAACAAACAAACAAACAAAAAACAGGAGAAAGAGCACAAGGAGGGAGAAAGTGGAGAAAACTAACCCAGCTACAGAATATTTTCTGCTGAATTCCTAGTATTCATGTTTGCAGTATTCACTGAGAAACATTTTAAATGTGCCCAATTATTACACATTCAGAGTTGCTTAATCTAAAAGGCTAGCTCCAAACACATCTTAGTGCTGCCTTCATTCCGCATGGCCAAAACCGAAAGCATCAATACAATGTTTGTTCAGTGCGATGCCATGATCAGCATTTTTCGTACCCTCCAGAAAGAGGCAGCCATTACCACTAGTCCCTTGAAGCAAATCGCGTTAGAGAATGTTGGAGCTGAGTGGGGCCTTAGTATCATTCCACCATCCATTGCCCATTATCACCCATTCTACAGATGTGGGGAAACTGAGGCCTGAAGGGTTAGGTGACCTGCTCAGTCACAAAATTGGTTTATAAGCCCAAGATTCCTGATATGTTCCCTCAACATTTCTATAGTAGAAGAAGTAGGGAGCTTGCATATACATTATTTGGAAAAGCAATAGAGCCAATGGTGTGAGTGTATGTGACAAATTAGTGGGATGGCCATTTAAATAAAAGAATTCCTTGTTTTACAGAGATTTGCAAGAAGAGTTCATTTGCATTGGGAAAACATTGGGTTTTAACCATCCTAAGAGCCAATTTTTTTAATTTGTTTTAAATTTATTTTTTTTAATCCTCACCCAAGTATATTTTTTCCATTGATTTTTTTTGAGAGTGTGGAGGGGAGGGGGGAGAGGAGGAGTGGGAGGGAAGGAGAGAGAGAGACAGAAAGAGAGAGAGGGAGAGACATTGATGTAAGAGAGACATATCAATTGGTTACCTCCCATATGCACCATGGGGCCTGGGATCGAGCCTGCAACTGAGGTACATGCCATTGACTAGGAATCAAACCTGAGACCCTTCAGTCCACTGGCTGACGCTCTAACCATTGAGCAAACCAGGGTAGAAGAGCCAGGGCATAACTTTTATTTGATTACATGATACTCAGCTCTTCTCCCTAAGTTACTAAAACCGGTTTCGGCATAAACTTGACATTTTTAAAGAGCTAATTCATGTCCATTTGCTATCTCTTGACCTGAACCTACTTATCTAAAAACAGAACTAGTTTGTTTTTTAAAAAATCCAAGTGATAACTTATCTGCTTGTCCAATACTATATTTTGTAAGAGCTTTGAACCAGAAACTTAAAAATATTCTCCCAATTGGTATTTAATTCAATGCTAGACTTTGAATTTTTTTTTTAATTTGGAGAATCTTTTCAGAATTTCATATTGACTGTGATACTTGGTAGAACCCCAAAATAATAACTAGAATCACCTCTGTAAATCAAAAGCACCTTCCTACAGTCTAAGACTTTCTTCATATACGTGTTCAGGGAAGCTTCAATCCTATAGAGCTCTCCATGACTCTTCTCCCTCTCCTCCCCCGTCTCACAGTGTCCTTCCCTCTGCATTGGGCAACCTATTTGATAGAAGCTCTTACCTGTAAGGCATTTGTTAATCTACATGTTTTTCTCGACTGGCAGGTTGAGCATGCTCAGTACATGTTTATTCCAGGAATGATGTAATGTTGCATCACAACACAAAGGCATACCTGTCTACACTAAGTTCTAAAACTAAGCACTTCAGTAAAACAAGTGACTTGAAGATAAAATCCAGGGTGTTTGCAGTTCATCTTATTTTCTTTCTATATATTTTTGAGTAAATATTCTCATGTAATTTAAAGAGGATAGATATGCTAAAATGTAGAGAACGCCATGCTGGCATTTTATCAGGACAGGTGCTAAATGAGTTAGCAGGAAAGCAGCCCAGGTGGTACACCTGTCTGTCAGATCCTCCAGTTGGGTAGAAGGAATGTTTGGTTTTATTCTTAAATGTCAAGGAAAAAATATCAACTTCATAGTATTAAGAAAGGATCAAGTCTTGAGTTTTAATGACTGATTCTATGGAGTTACAGGTCACAGGGACTAAGATGTAAAACAGATCCATGAATGTGAATCAGATGGGCTTGAGACTTAGCCAAACAATACAAAAAGCGGGAGTGCAGACAAAGCTGGGAAAGTGTCTGAGAAGCAGCACGTGACTGTGAAACCATAAGGTGCTGTGGTCTGGAAGGCAGCGGCGAGTGGGGTGCTGCGGAGGAGGGGCGGGTAGGGTCTTGTTTCATTGCACACTGACACTGGGCTTTGAGGAACAACATCTAGTAGCATCAATCAGGGAAACAGACAACGTTTCTGTCCTGATGTGGAAACATTATTTACGTGATGCCCATGGAAAAATGGTTCCATGTAAATAAATGTTATCTCTTTAAGAATTAACACTTTATTGTGACTATTTGGTAGATATCTTTCTAAAATATATTTTTTCTACTTTTAAACAGCACCATAAATATAGTGTGATGTGGAAAAATGACACTGGTGTAGGGGTCTAAAGACCAAGTGCCATGTCTGTCCCTGCCTGGATGTCCCCAGGAAGGCATTGTCTGGGCTCAGCCCACCTGTTGTGCACTGTGGGGCGGGGCCACGTGCAAATCCGAGACCCTCTCTGACTCTGAAGTTTTCAGTGATGTAACTTCGCCTGTTCTTGGTGAGCGATTCAAGGATTTTCATCATGGCATCAGGCATGTCTGTGGTACAGCAGTGTGAGCCTTCCAAGGGTTCCCAGTGTGTGAGGTCCTGTGCCTGCCTGGTGGAGGTGGGGACACCTGGCTTTCCCATGCTGTCTTCTGGGAGCCAGCGTGCCCTCTCTGCTCCAAACGCCTCCCCCACCCCTGCCTGTGGCCTGGGGACTTCTAACCTGGAACTCGGGGTCCTCGTCTGAAGAAAATCTGTTTTCAATGGTTGGCTTCTTTAACCTCCCTGTTATTCAGTCAGAAGCGTTTTTCACTTACTTTCTAGTTCTTGGCGCTTTGTAGAATAATTGAGGCCACAGGGGAAGTGACCATGTGGTGGCTTTAGGTTCTAAGAACTGAAATTCAGGTTGTGCAGGTTGTTCTAAGGCTGGATCACCCTTGCAGTGGTGCCCTCCGCTCACAAGTAGATCGTTAGTGTGGGTTGTATCCAGATAGAAACCTGTGTGTACAACACACAGGGGTGACAGTTCCTGGACCCGTAGGTGGGCAAATGTGTAGCGGTCTGGAAGGAAGGGAAATTTTGAGAGCAAAACTGATATCTTGCACTGAAAGTGGGCAGTGGCTACAGCGGAGGAAGCACGAGGTCGATGGGTGTGTGAGTGCCCACAGTGCGCTTGGAAGGGTCCACACCACCATCGGTCAGCCCCTGGTGGGGAAGAGGCAGGCAGGGGGGCCAGATTGGGACAAGAGGTCAAGGAAGGCTTTTGTCTTCTCTGGAATGTTTTAATTTTTAAGTAGAATATGGATTTATGTGTGATTTGCTTAATTAAAAATTACTTTTCTAGCCAAAGATGTTGACTCCAGTTCCCTCAGCTGTAACTCTTTGCCAATGGTAATCCCACCTCTGACTGTGGCTGGGGTAGCCTCAGGGAACCAGGCAGGAATCCCCCAGTGTCGTTACTGGGCAAACGCCTCACGCTGTGTCACCATGGGCAGCCCTCCCATCGCCTATTGGAAATATGGACCTGCCAAACTCTCATCACAGTCTCTGGCTACTCAGCACAGATAGTCAATATTTTTGCAGTGAAATTCTGTGCCACATGAGGTCAGGTCAGTTCAGGTTCCATTGCCAATGAGATGAATGGGAAGGGCTGTGGATTTCCGAAGCTTTTGGGTTCTGGAATTGTGACTAGGGCAGGGGTGGGCAAACTTTTTGACTCGAGGGCCACAATGGGTTCTTAAGCTGGACCGGAGGGCTGGAACAAAAGCATGGATGGAGTGTTTGTGTGAACTAATATAAATTCAAAGTAAACATCATTACATAAAAGGGTACGGTCTTTTTTTTTTTTTAGTTTTATTCATTTCAAATGGGCCGGATCCGGCCTGCGGGCCGTAGTTTGCCCACGGCTGGACTAGGGGCTGTGGACCCTCTAACCATCCTGAACATGTTTGGGAGACGGCCTCAGGATGACCAGTCACTGGCCTTGGGGTGAGAGGTCCATCAGCCACGAGGTGATGAGACTTCTGCCCAGCAGTGATCTTTTTTTGCTCTTATCCTGCCCCTCGCTTCCTGCAGTGGCTTTCAGACTAAACAGGACCAGTTTTACCCAGTTCCTTTCCACAGACGCCCTGGGACTCGCTGAATCGCCAGCTTAGTGGTCACAGCCTGAGAATCTCCAGTGGGGACTGTCTGCTTTCCATCTAGCACAGCCACTTTAATAGCTGTGTTATCTGGGCAGTGTACTTGGACTTTCTTTGCCATTTTCCCATCTGTAAAGAGGCGTAATAACAGTACTGCTGCATAATGAGCTTGAAAAAATTAAACGCTTCCAGTTTTTGAAACTTCCCGTTCCACTATTCACTCCACGGACTATTTCCTTTTCCTGTAGCCACAGCTGCTTCTAGCAGCCACTGCAGAGCTATCCCCCAGAGAAGCCGCTACGGCTCCCAAGCCTCGTTAACCTCTTGTGGTTGCAGAAGTCATCCCCATGGTCACTTTTTCACCATCCACATGCGAGCGTGCACCAGGCAGACATGGCCTCCAGCTGCCTACCACGCGCAGTTTCTCAGCCCTTGTTCCTCACAGGTCCTCGGCCGTTGGCTGGATTTGTAATTGTCATGGTGTTGTTACATTATGTACTCGTCAGGAGATATTTCAATAAATTTTCATAATGTGGCCACACTGCACATTATTCAAACTAGAATAGCTGTCTCTGGGCTTTCTCATAGGCTGATAGTCCAGTGAGTTCTTTATGACTTTGAGGCAAATTAAAATACGTGAGCTTCAGTATTCTGTACGTGTGCTTTTGGGCCTGTGGCCTTCTGGGACACTGAAGGACCATCGCTTAGGAAAGTACCCCCTGAACTTTAGTCATCCAAGTACCATGTAGGCACGTGGGATGAGTTTCTTTGTCCACTGAGGGGAAATGTGGGCTCCTGAGTCAGGCTGCCTGGTTGGAATCCAGCTCTGCCATCTAACAGCTCTGGAATCTGGACTGTGTCCTTGAACGTTCTGTGCCTGAATCTTCCCATCTATGAGATGGGGATGATATTACTACCATATAACAAGCTTGAGAGAATCAGTCCCACAGGAAACATGAGAAGAGTGCCTGGCGAGCATAGATCCAGTTGTGGGAAGGGTGGTCTGCAGTGCAGTCTGCCTCTGGAGATGGGCTGGGTAGGCAATGGGAGCTCGCCCATTATCTTGTGCCTAAACCTCCTGGGAGCACCCTGCTTCTCTGCTTCAGTTCCTTCCAGTCAGATGGCTGCTGCTCATTAGATTCCATAATGTGCAGCATCCTCCACTCCCTGGGTCCTGCCTCTCTCATCTCATAAATAGCATTCTGGTTTTACCAGTTTGCTGCTCCTTGAACACAACAGACTGTTTCATCGCCCTCTGCCTCCTCTCTGGTCCCGCACTCAGGCCCAGCCAGGTAGAGCCAGCAAGGCCCTGCACTGCCACTGTCATGTGCGATGGAAGGTGGGCTGTCCCTTTGTGATGTCATCTGGGGCGTCTTGAAGTTGAGGACTCTTCTTAGCTGCCCTGAGTCTCCTTAGCCTCTGACCAACACCTAGGACCCTGCCATCACCCACCGTGGGGCCAGCTCAGACCGGCCCATTCGCAGAGGGCTCTCCCCAGGTCAGGACCTGACACCTGCGGTCGGAGGGGCAGAGTGACCCGCTTCTCAGGCTCTACAACTCGATCAGACAGGCTAGAGCAGAGAGAGTGCAACACAGAGTAGCCTGGCTTCAAGGTTGCACACGGAGCCCCATGTGAACACAGAAAGCATATCCTGTGTCACAGAGCCAGGCCCAAGGAGATCAGAGGCCAGTGGTGCACACTGTGTTTTATGGTCATGATTTAGCAACATTAATGAAGCAAGAGTACAACCTGACCACCACCCCCATCTCAAAACCTGTATATTTGGAAAATCCTGATAGAAATCATGAAATATTTAGAATCAAATCACAGTAAGAACTACATGTCTACACTTGTGAAATGTCGCTGAAGTGATGCTTAAATGAAAATTCAAAACATGAATTCATATGTTAGAAAGGAAGAGTTAAAGTTAATGATCTATGTGGCCATGTCAAGAAATTAGAAAATGACACTAAAGCCAAATAGATCAGAAAGATGGAAATAATATAGATGAGCGATAGAAAGGCTGGCATTTGGGTTAGGTTATGTCGTTATAAAGAAAAAATCTGACAAAAACATAGCCAGACATGAATACCTATTTAGCATCTATATATTCTGAATGTTTCTCTTTGCTTGCATTATAGTTCTCAAAATTGACTTGTAAAAACTACAGGCCAGCAAAGCAAACATTAATTTTGACCTTTTTTAATTGAGTGCCTACAATTTGAAATGTATGTTTTAGTGGCTTTCCCATTGGGCTCTCAGATGAAAAGACAGGAGACTTTCTGATCCTGTTTTGAAGCTCTGGGCCATCACACAGGACTCCCATACCTCCGTGCAGCTGTGCAAGAGGGGGCTCTTTAACAAGTCCCCCAGGTCTCCAGCATGGATTGGTGTTCAGATAAACCATCCCAAATGTACCCCCAAATTCAGTGGGAACCTGCCTGGCTGTTTCTGCAAAAGGCAGTCACAAGCAAGTAGAAATTTGATTTTTGTTCAGCTAGGTGAGAGAGAGCAGTTATTAGATACCATTAGTGATGTGACTTGGAAATAAAAATGTTCCTCTGATAACTTTTTCCAGCTTCTGAATTACTTTAATTAGAGACTCTCTGAGCTTGCAGGGCAGGTGTTGGGTGGTTACAACGAAGACTTCTTATCAGTGCCTATCAGGACTCCTGTTCCTGTGTCACTGAAATAAAATAGAGTGGTGACTGAACAAAGCACTGGGCTGACAAAGGCTAGGACTTTGATTTCCAGTATTTGCTTCTCCCAGTCCGGGTCACCGCCGTTTTACAATGCAATCCTCAGGGAGCACAGCAGCACCCACCCTGCGCATGCCTTCTGGCTGCTTGCACTCCAGGCAGAGCTGAGGAGTTATGGCAGAGACCTTATGGTTCTAAAAAGACTAATATGGACTATTTGGGCTTTTACAAGAAAAGTGAGCTGACCCTGCTCCAAACAGGACCATTGTTCTCTTTGACTTGTTAATCTATATATTCTATCTAATATAGAGGGAATATGCTAATTAACCCTCACACCGTCGCAAAGATGGCAGCACCCACAGCCAATAAGGAGGGAATATGCTAATTGACTGCCCCGCCCTCAAAGATGGCAGCGCCCACAGTCAATAAGGAAGGAATATGCTAATTGACCCTCACACTGTCACAAAGATGGCGGCACCCACATCCAATAAGGAGGGAATATGCTAATTGACTGCCCCACCCTCAAAGGTGGTGGCACCCACAGCCAATAAGGAGGGAATATGCTAATTGACTGTCCCGCCCTCAAAGATGGTGGCACCCACAGCCAATAAGGAGGGACTATGCTAATTGACTGCCACGCCCTCAAAGATGGCGGTGCCCAGTCCCCTCAGCCCCACCGGGGCGGCAGGCACAGGGCAAGGCTGGGCCTGCCCCCAGGGGCCCAGCCTTGCCTCACACCTGCCTCTAAGTCCCCCAATCCCCTCAGCCCCCCAGCCACCCAGGGCCGGCCTGAGGTGCAGGCAAGCCTCGGATGGTGGCTGCCTAGCTGCCCAGGGCCGCCCGAGGCTCAGGTAACCAGGGCCGGCCGAGGCTTGCACTGCCGGCAGTGGCAGCAGCAAAGGTGTGATGGGGCATTGCCTTCCCCTGATCGCCAGGTTGCCTCCCGCCCCTGAGGGCTCCCAGACTGTGAGAGGGGGCAGGCCGGGCTGAGGGAACCCCCCCTCCAGTGCATGAATTTTCATGCACCGGGCCTCTAGTATACTAATAAAACCCTAAACAACTTGTCAACTGTTCGACTGGTCTACTGTTTGACTGGTTGCTATGACACGCAATGACCACCAGGGGGCAGACACTCAATGCAGGAGCTGCCCCCTGGTGGTCAGTGTGCTCCCACAGCTGGAGCGCTGCTCAGCTGCCCGACAACGGGTGCCAGATGCCAGGCTCACAACTGGTGAACAAAGCTGTGGCGGCTCGAGCCTCTCCTACCTCTGTGGCAGCACTACCAAGTGGCGGAGGTGGCGGGTGCAGCAGGGCCGGGATAAGTGGGAGCAGCACAGTGCCCAACCCTGCTCAGGCTCTTCCCTAGCGCACTACTACATCCCCCAAGGGGTCCTGGATTGTGAGAGGGCACAGGCCAGGCTGAGGTACCCAACTGGTGCACGAATCCATGCACCGGTCCTCTAGTGTTGTCATAAATGTAAACTTACAAAATGCATGGATAATAAAACACTAGTTTTTCTTCTATTGGTGCTTTACACAAGATTTTATCCTAAAAGCAAGCAAAGGAATCTGTTGCTACCAGAACTTGGAAACTGCTGTGTTATGGCATCGTATCAGGGAGGTGTTACTGCAGTTTGCAAAATGAAGTTAATTCTATAGGGAAGGCCTGGGAAAATCAGTCTTCAGATCTTCAAGAACTGAAAATAACTGTCAGGTTGCTAGTATTGGAGGCATTTTTTGAACTTAAAATTATCCTATTAACATTTGTTTCTCTGTGACAAAATATAACAAATGTAGCCCTTCAATGATTGCTTAGACATGGTTTAGAAATACCTAGGTTTATTTTTTTAATGTTTTTATTGATTTCAGAGAGAGGGAGAGAGAGAGAAACACCAGTGATGAGAGATAATCATTGATTGGCTGCTTCCTGCACACTCCCTATTGGAGATCGAGCCCACAGCCCTGGCATGTTCCTTGATCGGGAATCAAACCATGACCTCCTGGTTCATGGGTCAATGCTCAACCACATGGGCTGTGCAATACATGGTTATTTTTTAAAGTATATGTACACTGACAAAGTTGGTAGGATGTTGTTCCTTTCTGCCAAATTTTAAAAATCACAATTATTATACTTTCTATAAAAAAGTTAGCAACACTCCAGCACCCACAGTCTTATTGCCCCTAATTGGGCTAATGGGAGTCCTGAGCATTCATGGGATCCCACAGCATGAGGGCGGAAACTGAGTGGGACACCTCCTCGAAGTTCACCTGCCTGGGCCATCAGCCCAACTCAGTGCCCTCCAGAACCAGACGGTACTCACCGATCCCTCTGTGTCTTTGAAGGGTATTCCCCGAGTCCCTCCGGTGGCTGATGGCTACCCAGCAGTTTGAGTCTGCGAAGAAGCTGATCCTGCACTTCACCCAGAAGAACTCCATGAACACCGAGACTGACATCAAAGGCGTGATGCCCGGTGAGTACAGGCCCTGGGAGAGGCGCCCCTGTCCTGGACCGAGTGTCAGAGCAGTTCCCCGATGCTGGGCATGGCTGGTTTTCCAGGAAGCTGTCCTAGCTAGCGGCTTCATGTCCTGTGATGGTTGCTTAATGTCTGCAGATGGTCTAGGAACATGGGCGGATTGAAATTCTCTCCACCCTCTAGGAGTTGGGTCTTTCCTGGCCAGATCTGACACACTGCGGGGCCCCACATCGCCTGCCCAAACCCCAACGTGCAGTGTGAGCCTAATGTGCACCTGGTCGCCAAGGGAACATGCGCGGGGGGCAGGTAAAAATGCCCGAGCCTGGCACAGCCCTGCCTGCCTGCCTGCCAGGTCCAAAGGCCCTCAGAGCACTGGCTGGGAGCGGCTGGCTTCACTACCTTTCTTTTCCCAAGTGCGACCTTGGGAAGCCGCCACCGTCTATACCTGTCATGACCGATTTGTGGGGGCTGAGGAAGTAGGAGCGTGAAGCATTTCTGCAGATGGGTTCAGGCCCGCTGGCAACATCCTCCCAGGGCAGATCCAGCTCTCAAGCTGCGGCTCCACAATATCACCAGGAGGCTGTTAAAATCCAGGCTCCAGGGCCTTCCCTGGCACCAGAGGTTCTGATCCAGTCAATTTGGAATAAGCCCTAAGAACCTGCGCTTTTAGTAAACACTAGGAGAGATTCTGGCGCCCACGGTGCACAGACGCCCTTTTGAAAGCCCCTGGTAGACCCAACCCAAGCCCCGACCCACTCCCCCAACCTGAAGACCCGTATCGATGGCACTGTTGTTATACATTTCCCAGGCAAATAATATGCAGGCCTTTGTCCCAGAGAGATAAGCACATTTCCCACCATGACCTAAACTTGGATGCCGCAGACGTTCACTAAGCGCCGCCATGGGCAGGCACTGCTCCGGAGCAGAGAAAGCAAGAGGCAGAGCCTTGCTCTCGTGGAGCCTGCAGGCCGGTGTGCAGGCCCACAATGCACACGGAGATGTGTAATGCGCCCGGGGGATGCGTGCTGTAGGGAAAATCTCAGAGTAGAGGGCTAGAGGGCGGTGGTGAGGACCCACTCCGAGGGCTGGGGAGCCTGGCTCCAAGTACAGGTGAGCAGACACCTGCGTGAAGTTGGAGAATGTGCCAGTCCCGATGGGAAAGGAGCATGAGCCGAGAAACTCAGAGCCCACTGTCCGGGAAAGACTTCTGTACGCGCCTCTTCCGTGGTCCGAGACAGGCTGCTCACAGCCTCCTGACTCAGGGGATCTGGGGTTCAGTGTCCCAGATGCTGCTGCTCGGCCAGGTGAGCCCCTGCCTTGGCCTGTGCCCAGGACCTGGGAGGTGGGGACGGCAAGGCTAGGCCACCTCCACGTCAGCACAGGCAAGAGTTCAGGAGGCCCAGAGCCCATGCTTTACTGGAACAAAGGAGGACATGAGCCAGGTCTGCTTTCCGAGAAGAGCGCTGAGTGCTGGTGCTCTGCAGAGGGCGGCTGTGGCCCTTGTCCCGTGGCAATGACCAGACACTTTTCTAAATGACTTGCAAATGTTAACTTACATCTAATATTTATCCCTAAATGCTTGATGTGTATTAACTTATATTTCTTCCCAACTTGAGTCCTCTGAAGGGGTTACTATAATCATCTGTGTTTTCAGGAGGGGAAACTGAGGCACAGGGAGGGTTAAGTATCTTGCCAGAGGTCACATACTGAGTAAGTAGTTGAGCGGGGACTTGAACCCAAGAAGTCCAGCAGAAGCGGCTTCACTGGCTGTTTTTGAGAGAGGGGGCTGGGCTCTGAGACAAATGTGCCTGTTTGGAGAGGAATTCGTACTGAATTCACTTTCCTCCTTTTGGGCATGTTTGCTGATTTTGGAGTGTCCAGCTATCTTCCCAAAACTTATCCAGGCCCCATTCATTATGAAGATAATGCTCTTAAGTCTTTCCTTGCAATCTGTTTCGGGAATTTCCCTAATTAAATCACATGTTCTACTTTCAGGTTGAAATACTGTCTGGGAAAAGCTTGTTTTCTCAATCCAAATTACACTCATCCATTTCCCTCCTATTTCTGGAGGGAAATGAATTTTCCCCTTTCTTTGCCTCTGAGTTTTGCTGGTGTGATTTTTTATGCTGGTGCCCCTGCAGGAGGCTGGGGGGTGGTAGCTGGCACAGGTGGCCTTCCCTCCCCTCAGGAGGATAATCACACATCCTCTCCTGGGGGGCACTGCGTTCACACCTGCCTCCTGATCTTGTTCACACCCAGCTCTCGAACACACTGATCATAGCATCGCGGCAGAAGCCGCCCAGTGCTTGCGGGAAGATAGGTGTCTGTTTCATCTAATTTGGTCACTTCCAACTTTCTGAGGCTGGACTCGCTTTTCTGCTGGAAATCTTCCCATCGCCTCACCTAATCCACCTCCCAACACCTTAGTGTCCTACTTCGCCTCTTACCTTCCTTGACTCCATCCTCACTGCTACCCTTCCCCTCACATCACCTCCTACTCAGAACTGCTTCCCAGGACCCGTAGGCTAGACCCCCAGTCCTCCAACTGCTCTGAGACCCTGTCTCACGTCTGCCTGCCTCTTGCAGATGCTCTGGCCTTCGCTGGGCCCTCAGAATGCACCAGTGCCTCCGGCTGCAGGGCCCTCCCTGTCCTCAGCCTCGCCCTCATTTGGCCAGCTCCTGGGAAACCAGTCCTCAGGTTAGCCTGACTCCTCTGACCCCGGCCAGCTCTCCATGGTGCACCATCTCAGCTGCAGGCACCGGGGCCCGTTGCCAGCATCCAGCTGTGACGAACGGTTTGTGTAGCTCCTCAGGGCCCATCGCCCTGTGTCTGCAGAGCCTGGTTCCGCTGTTGCCCAGCACTAGCAGACCTGACTCCTAGCAGGCCTTCCACGAAAGCTAGTAAATACATGAAACGTGGTCAGCTGTAGTTACTGGTTGTGTTGCCTGGAGGTGGAGGAGTGTCTCAGGTTAGGCTGCAGGTGTATGCGTTAGGGGAGTTCCTGACCCTGTCAGCGTATCCTAATCTTGGATTCAGGCCAGAAGAAAACCTCATGTTCCAAAATGTTCCATGCCCTTCCTCTTTTAAACAGATCTTCAGTTTATTATTGAACATGGCAGATTTTCTCAGTGGAGTTTGCGCTGAATTACCACCAATATTTGGGTCTGCTCTGGAGTGTCATTGTCACAGTATCACTCCTACAATCATTAGTGTCACATGGCATGTCCAAGTACTGACAGCTCTCCTGTATCATAATTCCCAAGATTTTGAACATGTACTGCAGGAGTAGAGCCTGCTGGTTTCAAATGTGGCCACATGGACGGCAGCCACTGTACAGAGAAATCTTGGAATAAGAGCTCCACCCCTGCTCCTAGTCGCAGCAATGGGCAGTGCCCCCGCAAGGCCTGGCTGAAACACTATGTGCACATGATCCTCATCAGAGCCTTAGGAGGACCATAACCAGACCATCCTGCTGTACATGTGAGGAAACGGGGCCCAGAGAGGCTGAGTGTTGGGGAGCACTGCTTCCCCACACCCCACATTCCCTCCTCATGGAAGGAGCCAGACCTGAGGAGGCAGAGCGGACCCCCTCTCCTCTTTTTCTCCTGGAGATTGGGCCATGTGCAGGGTGCAGGTCCTGTGTCCTCAGACATCAGGCCCTCTCGGGCTGTACCCGGGGAAGCCAGCCTGGACCAGCCTTGCCAGGATGGGCAGATGAGTCTGTACGATGCAGGCATTCCAGCCTCAGGCCCCTCCCAGTGGTGGAGCAGAGATACTGTCCTCACCTGCCTTGCTCTTCTCCATCTGTTTGGAACCTGAAGTGAGAAAAGAGGGGCCATGTATCAGGTCACTCAGGGTCCCCAGCAATAGGTACCTTGTCCAAAGTCCTCCTCCTCCTGCCCCTCATGCTCCTCCTCCTTCTGCTGCTGCTGCTCCTCCTCCTCCTGTTCCTCCTCCTCCATCCGCTCCCCCTCCTCCTCCACTTGATCCCCCTTGCCCTGCTGCTCCTCCTCCACCTGCTCCTCCTCCTTCTGCTCCTCCTCCTCCTGCTCCTTCTCTACCTGCTCCTCCTCCTCCTCCTGCTCCTCCTCCACCTGCTTCTCCTCCTTCTGCTCCTCCTCCTCCTGCTCCTTCTCTACCTGCTCCTCCTCCTCCTCCTGCTCCTCCTCCTGCTCCTCCTCCACCTGCTCCTCCTCTTTCTGCTACTCCTCCTCCTGCTGCTGCTGCTGCTCCTCCTCCTGCTGCTCCTCCTCTTTCTGCTGCTCCTCCTCCTCCACTTGGTCACTCTTATCCTCCTGCTCCTTTTCTTATCCTTCTGCTACTCCTTCACCTCCTCCTGTTCTTAAAACAAAGACAGATTATAGCACACCCCCATCCACATGAATGCGAATGACCATTGGCGGGTGTGTCCCCTGCATCTCTGAGGGTGGCGTCTGCTGGTCTCCA
>NW_005871069.1:482301-520093 GCF_000147115.1 Myotis lucifugus
CCTCCTCTGGATATCCAAACCACGGAGAGGTCATGACCCTTCCAGTGTGTCTGCAGGGACACCTTTCCTTCTGCAGTCAGTGTTGAGAAGTGGGGACAGACTGGGTCAGCTTTTCATTCGGTTCTTGTAACAGTGCTCTGAGGTGGGGACAGTGTTCCACTTAACAGATGGGAAACTGAGGCACAGAGCAACTAAGTAACTTTCCCAAGGAGCCTCAACAATAACAGCTGAAAGCCGGGACTCTGCTGGGTCTGTGGGCCCCTCGCTGCCCCCCCACCCCACCCCACCCACCCCCATTCTGGAAGGGAGACCCCGCCCAGACAGACCCGGGCCCTCTGGCTGCATCTCACAAGGACTAGCCTGGGGGCAGAAGAAGGGGCAGAGTGACAGGAGGTGCCTGGTCTGGGTGGGAGATTCCTAACTTGACTCTATTTGTTTTTTGTTTTGAAATGTTCCTAATGGCTCGAAGCCAGAGGGTGGAAGAGTCCTGGCTGGGGAGCAGGAGGAGAATTGCTTTAACAGCTGTTTCCTTGATGCAGAGTCTGTCGACCCTCATGCCCCTTTTTACCCGTTATTCCCGTGTGCAAGGACTTCACAAAGTCCCTGCGATTTCTGTCTGATAAGCGGAGGTGGAAAGGCCTCTTTCCGTTACCTATGCAGTTACCTCCGGAGGTCTCCGACGGCCTCTAATGTTTCCTGTAACCCGGCTGGTGGACTTTTGTCCCAGAACAGACCTAGTGCTGAGCAAGGTTATGTTGCTGTTGGTAGGCTGGTGGGTGATATGTCTAACGGACAAAATGTCAGTGGCCCAGACAAGTTCATTTCATTCCAATTAGAATGCAGTTCCTCTGTAGACTGCAGTCAGTTCTTCAGACCTGGGGCTCTAGAGTTTAATGTTATATAAAAAACAAAACTCAGTCATAGTTACAATTGCTACAGTTTCTTTAGCAACATCTATTTTACTTCTAATAATGTGTTAGTAGTTAAGTTTGGGCCACATTTAAAAAAACACAACCTTTAAACTTATGTAAACATCTTAATGGGCATTTAAGGTTTCTTCTTGTAAGATTTTCATGGTGAGCAAGTGGAGCTATTATAGTTGATTCCTGGTAAGTTTTACAAAAGTGAAATTACTCAGGTCACTGGATCCAACATGATCTATTAACTATAATTTTTCTATATTCTTTAAAAGTTTTTTAGATTTTTAACCAGGAGGAAAGTATGTTTGTAAATCAAATTAGTCCATTTTTACAAAGGGGAGCATAAAAGTCAGGAAGACCTCAGGAGAGGGTCTGTGGACACAGCCAGAATGCCAGCCGTCTGGCTTGTGCACAGACCTCAATCTTCACACCCAAATATGGAAAGGAAGAAAGTTCTGGAAACTCAAGTGGTATGGTATCCCTCAGACATAGGAGAGGCTTTTTCTTCTCCTTTCTATGCCACAGCTGGTGACACTGATCCAAAAAAAAATTTATTTAAATAAAAAGCTCCTAAATCCTTATGGTTAAGCAAAATATTTTCCTTCCAACTGTAACTAATGAGGCCGGCGGCCCTCCTGCCATTGGATGGCAGGAAGGAGGTAGAACAGGAGAGAAGTAAGGGGGCAGGTGGCAGGGGTGTGGGTGTGGAGGGCACTCTTCAGAGACTCCCTGAGGGAGCTGCTGCTCTGGGAGGCAGGCCTGTTTCCTCTGAGCACTAAAGGCTTCCTAGTATACGGGGAACTTCCCACCTCCACTGCTTTTTAAGAAAAACGTAGTAGACTTTTTGGGGATAACTTTAAGTTTTCAGAAAAGTTGCAAAGTAGTACAGAATTTCTGAAGACCCCTGACTCAGTCTCCCCTCTTATTACCATCTGATATTCCCACGGCACAGTTGTCACAGCTGAGAAACTGCCACGGGGACGCTACCGTTAACCAAACGCCAGCCTTTACCTGCATGTCAACATCTTCCCATGAGTAACCTCTTCCTGCTCCCAGATGGCACTTAGTCAGCCCGTTTCCCCAGTCCTCTCCGAACTACAGCAGTTTCTCAGTCTTTCCTTGTTTTCGTGGCCTTAACAATCTTAAAGAGCTCTAGCCAGCCACCCAATTGGTTAAGTCGTCCTTTTCCCTTTTAGCTCCCGAGTAGGGGATTATTCCCCCAGGACAGGCCTGGGCAGGAGCAAGAAGGGCCTGGGAGGCTGGACGGTGGCTTTTCTGTGCACAGAGGGGTAGGGAGGCCGTGGAGGTCCAGATGTTGCCTATTTTGATCTTCCATGTTAACTTGCTAAGTCAACACCAGCACTTGAGCAAACCCATGAACCCGGTTAACGCGGCCCTGGGATGCCGTCAGTCTGTTCAGAATGGCTTTTGGAGCCCGTTTGAGCCTCGCAAGAAACTGTCTTCTAACTGTGTGGTTGGTCACATCACTTTCAGCCAAAACATCATGTCTTTCCAGCTGCCAAAGGCTTTGAGTGTTAAAAGTATACCCACGTGTAGATTGTGTGTATCTGTGTGTGCACATATAGGCACACAGTTCCTGCATTTATTTCTCTTTCGAAGATGCATGCACTGGAGGGGCGGTGTCGGAAGCAGCAGCGACGCCATCGTGCGTTCCGCCCACAGTTAAGGAGCATGTCAGCATGTGCTTCTCTGAGCAGTGGGCGGTGCAGACAGATCAGACTTAGAAGGAAGCCACTGTTCTCAGTGCCCAGAGCCCAGTGAGTGCTCAGTATCCTAGAACCACCCTTCGGCCCTGACCTCTGCCCGTGTGGAATGAGCCTGCGCTAATCACTGTGTGTGTCCTGCCTGGTTCCCAGGAGAGGCTGACAGTGAGCACGGCTCCCTCCACGCCCCACCCCGCGGGGAATCTGAACAGCCAGGTTAGAGTCCGTGAACACCTTCGCTATCCTGACAGCCAGGCTCTGTCCCCTGCCTTAGAGGGGGAAACCCCACAGTATTCTCCCTGTTCACGATGCCTGATTGGGCACCGGCTGTCTTTGAGGCCGCCGGTCCGGGCCTTGCGGAGAGGTCACGCTCTCTTTCTCCGCAGAGCTGGAGAAGGAGCTGTCCCGGAGGCCCAAGAAGGTCTGCATCGTGAAGATGGTGGGAACCCGGAACCTGTGGAAGAACATCGTGGTCCTGTGTGTGAACTCGTGAGTTTCAGAGGGACACATCCGAGGGCGAGGACAGGGAGGGGCCGGAAAGGGCCTCCAGGCCCTCCTCCTTCGCAGCTGGTTTTTGAATTATGGCCGAGCTGGCCCTCTGGCCTGCCCAGGGCTCCGCCCTTCGCTGAGGGGCCCAGCTAAGTCTGATAAGCCTGTCAGAGCTCTCTAACCAGTTGCTGGAGGATATGGGCCCCAACCCCAGCCTCAGCGCAGCTAGAGCCCCAGCCAGCCACCCCGGGCTGCACAGGCGGGCCCTGGGCTAGTCCACACAGATGTGCATCCTTTCGACCGCGAGAGGATGGGCCAGGCTAGTCCTGCCATTCCCCACAGCTGTTCTGTCAAAGCAGCTCCATTGAATCAGGTCTCGGTATTGGGGTTCCTGATTAAATTTGGGGAAGATAAAAAAGTTCTCCTGCCAGAGAGATAGGAAAGCTCAGACCTCACTTACACCCTGTCCCCCAGGTGAGGAGACCATGGCCCAGGCAAGGGACTGACCAGCCATGGCCACCGGGTGGTCAGGGCCAAGACCTCAGGCCTCAGCCTCCTGGCCCAGAGTTGGCCCCGGGCACGGTCACCACACCACTGTCCATCTTGGGCAGACATAGACCAATAGGACCATTAAGAATGGAGTGACTTCTCCAAGTTGTATTTTGGAAAAAAACACAAAACATGACAAAGACAAGATGACATTCTAATGATTCTTGTTGGAGGGTGCCTCTTTCTCTGGCTTTGTTGTCCTAAATTGCCTTTGTGGTCAGAGGACTTGCTCTCCACCAGAACAGAAAGGTGAAGACTTCCCTGCACCCTCCCTGAGCCAGGAGGAAAGGGCAGTCATCGGTCCAGGAGACGCGCTGAGTCTCAGTTACTAGATGAGAAAAGGACGCCCAGGGGCTGGGTCCTCGGCTGAGTGCTTCCCAAGCAGAAAGGCGTGTGTTGGCAAAGGGCAGCATCCTGCTGCAGGGGTGGGGTCTGCTGCAGGGGTGGGGCCTGATGCATCTTCGAGGCGTGATGAGAGCACCAAGGGAGTTGGAGGAGAAGGGAATGGATGCTGAGTGCTGACATAACAAAGGGGCTCCCCCAGCGTGCAAGCGTTTCACACCAGACCCCGTCCCAAAGGGCCCTTCAGAGCCCTGGGTTCAGTCCACGTGGTGTGGTCACCACTGCTGCAGCCTCCCTGGGCCTGCACAGATGCTTCCCAGAGCAGACATCTGTCTGCAGCAGCTGGGACACATGTTGCCAGCATATTTCTGTGATCCTGGGGGGCAGACAAGAGGCTTGATCCGGGCAGTGGAGGAGATGGACGTAAATGAAGAACTGAAAGTCTCCAAGACCATTTGGCCTGGCTTCTACTGGTTCTTCAGGGTGCCTTTGACAAGAAGTGGCAGAACAGGGTTGAATAGGTCATTCTCTGGACGGATTCCCAAGCCCCCAGAGCCCCGAGTGCTGAAGGAAGAGGCAGACACAGACGGGCAGTGTGTCTCTAAGGTTGTCCTTTGCCAGCTGAGTAATCTGTGCAAGCGGCTGGACCTCCCTCAGCCTGTGTGCCCGCCTGTGAGGTGGGTCTGACAGTAGCTCCTACGCCACTGATGTGGGATTGAAGGAGTGACACGAGGGAAGCACTCTGTCTTGCATGTGGGGTTCCCGTGAAAGTTGCTGTTTGAACAGAAGGCCTCACTGCCTTTATGCTTACACCTTTCTCCTGGAGTGATGGCAGGGAGTGAGCACGGGCCCCAGTGAGGGTCACCTCTCTGAAGTCTTCAGTCTGCGTGTCTCTCTCCTATCCATTCACTGATGGTAACGGCACACTTTTGATTACACATGGAGCCGCTCACACGATTCCTTGTTGTTGGACACAGTGACTCCCGGGGCGTGGCACGGTCCCTGGTGTCCTGCATGCCCGCACATGGCCCTCTCGCTGTGTCTCCCACAGGCTGACAGGGTTCGGGATCCACCACTGCTTCGCAAGGAGCATGATGGGCCACGAGGTGAAGGTGCCACTGCTGGAGAACTTCTACGCCGACTACTACACCATGGCCAGCATCACCCTGGCCTCCTGCCTGGCTATGTGTGTGGTGGTCAGGTTCCTGGGGCGCCGGGGAGGGCTGCTGCTCTTCATGATCCTCACTGCCCTGGCCTCCCTCCTGCAGCTTGGGCTCCTCAACCGTGAGTAGAGCCGGGGGAGTGGGATGGGCTGTGGGGTGGGGGTGGGGCCGGGTGAAGGGGCCGGTGTACAAAAGGGCTGGTGGGACTTGAGACTAGTTTTCAGTGACCTGGTATTCCAAAATCAGCAGCTCTAACAGCTGTGCATGGTGACTGCCTTCTCTTCTCTCCCTCCCCAACCCTGGGCTCCCACTCAGAGCTGCCCTGACTGCACCTGCATGGCCGCGGCTTCACTAATGGCCAGACTATCTCTGTGACAGCACCTGACAGAGAAGAAGAAGGGCTTGTTTCTTCCCTGTGAAATGAAGGGGGAAATAAATGGTGACACTCTTGCGTTGGGACCTGCTTTTCAGTAGATATTCCCAAGTTCCTCAGCTTGTCTTTGGGTCAAAGAATTTCTCAGTAAATGTTTAAATGATTTAAAGGAACGCTGGGGAATCCATGTGGCCCCTGCAAGTATAAGAAGGCAAGCTCAGAACAGCGCTGTGTGAGCCAAGGCCCACCTCCATGCGTGGAAGGAGCCACAGGCATCTCTCTGGCCTGCTCACAGTGAGACGTGAGTGAGCCAGGCAGCTGAGCCCTCCTCTCACCCGTGCCCGGCCTCCTGGGACAGCTCGGACACTGTGGGGACACAGATGCCATGAGGGGAGCCACCAGGCTGTGGGGACTGGGCTCGGGACCCTCGTGCACCGAGGGTCAGAGCCTCTGGTATGTCAGGTGTGCGGGATGTGGCCGAGACACGTGTCAGGGTCCAGAACGGAAGGAAGCGAAAGAAAGCTCACAACTTCCTCAGCCTGTGTACAAACTGGGTTAGAGAATAGCTGGTTTCGGCCTCACGAGGCATTTTTCTAAGGGCAGGTCCTGTGCATCCTGCATCTCGCTGGGGACTGGTCTTTGTTTCAGCTGTGACTGACAAGGGACCGGAGGAGTGTTGTCTGTCTCTCGACCATCCTGTCCCCAGTGGGGCTGCCCGAGCTGCCCTCCCAGGGAGCCTCGGGGAGTGGGCATTCCAGGGGATGTGCAGCGGCAGCCCGGGACGCCACTGCGCTCTCTTCCCTGAGCAGGAAGGAACGCCACAGCAACTTTGTGCAAAAGACAAGTCGTCTGAGGATCAGACTCAGAGCATAACGCCCCTGGCGGTGGCCGCGGCGGAGGCTCCCTGAGCACAGGCCGGCAGTGACGAGGCTCGTGCGCAGCGGAAGTAGTGCTTGGCTCAGGCCAGGGAGTGAGCCAGAGTCGGTTCCGGAGGGTGCAGGCTTCTCCCCAGGATGAGGCCAGTGAGGCTTTAGCCTGCCCTTCCCAACAGGAAGAGTTTTGTTTAGCCAAGTGCTAATTCCAGTGCCTGGGACTGTCCCACGGGCCTTCTCCATCTCTCTAGCTCTCTGGCCCAGACCTGCAGGGAATTCACTGAGATTCCAGCCACGTGGAAACACACAGTGGACTTGCCTAATGTGCTTTCTTTCTCCCCCTTTTCCCGCTTTCTTTGTCCTCATCCGTGTGCTGCCATCATCTCCGCGGCCCAGTGATTGGGAAGTACACCCAGCACCCAGACTCAGGTGAGCCCCACATGCTTGTGCGTGCGCGTCATCATCTTTGTATTGCATCCAAACGGGCAATTTCATAAACACTCACTCGCCTGTGTTTTCCCTCTCCTGTTTCTCCTCCTCCTTCACCCTCCAAGAGTTGCAGCTGAAGTTGGCCGTAGGTTGGACACTATAAGCATACATCTGTGTTCTCTACCCCCTTTGCTTCTAGAAAGAGCTGCTCCTCCTCCTGTTTGTGCCCAGTTTGTACGCATGCCCTCGCCTCTTCCCCTGGCACCGGCACAGGCAGTCAGCACAGGCCTCAGCTGCCACCCAAGCAGAGCTGCAGAGTGTCTTAGGGACAGTGCTGGGCGAGATCAGAACGCCCAAAGGTGTTGGAGGCCTGGCTGACCATGCTGCTGGGGGAAGCTGCTGTCTGCTTGTGAATGAGTCTTGCGGGCTTGTTGCTCTCCGCCGCGGGGATGGCAGCGCCACCGCCGTGCACCGCAGTGCTGCTGGTCACACGTGCCTGGCCTGACCCAAGCCCATGCCCCTGGGCCCTCCACAGGGAGAGCCTGAGTCCCCTGCAGCCTCGCAGGGAACAGAGCTCCGCCCCAGCGGCCCGCTATTGCTTCACGCTAGACGCCACCTTGGCGTGAGGTCAGACTCTAGTGCCATTTGCAAGATGCTTGGGTTGGTTGAGCCCTTTCCTTCCAGGCCCATAAATTTTTCTGTTTGGATTGTTTGAGTTTTTATTCCCTTAAATCAAGCCTAAGATACCCTGCCCTGTGTATTGGACTGGGCAAAACTAAGGCCCGAATAGCCAGGGCTCTCTGAGTGCGGGCACCTTTCTCTGGAACATATGGAAGGCTGGGACAGAGTGGACATTGCTGTAACCCTGAGACCGCCAGCCTCCCTTCCTGCCAGGCGGGCTCGGCCTGAGGCACCCAGCAGTCGTGTGTGCCCCAGCCCTCAGGACCCACAGGGGACCTGCAGGAACCCGGCAGTCTACTGCCCAGAGGGTCTGACCTCCTGCCTCTGGGCTGCTCCGCCCTCTGCAGAGGGACTGAGCACCCTGGTCTGCACCCCAATAGCAGAGAGGGGAAGAGGGAAGTCCCTTCATACATCCCAGGCCTCCCTGCTCCCCTCTCCCCTGCTCTCTCCGCCCCAGCGTGACTAGCTTCCTTTCCCCTTCCCTCTGCCCCTCCTCACCAACCCTTTCTGATTGCCCTTCAGGTATGAGCGACAGTGTCAAGGACAAATTCTCCATCGCGTTTTCCATCGTGGGCATGTTTGCCTCCCACGCAGTGGGAAGCCTCAGTGTGTTCTTCTGTGCAGAGATCACCCCCACGGTGATAAGGTGAGTGGTGGGAGATGCCCCGCCGGATGTGTTCCTGGGACCCTGGAGGGCTGCCCATTTGGCAAGGCTCCGAGTGAGTTCACAGCTCAGCTTTGGCCGGCCCTGGCCTCGGGCAAAGGTGATGCAGGTGCTGAGCAGTGAGCTTAGTGAAGGGGCACTCCACCCTGACCTGAGGCAGCTGAGAATCAGGTGAGAACTTGATCCTGGGCTCTGCCAGGCTGCAGTCCGAGGAAGAGGAGGAGGAGGAGGAGGAGGAGGAAGGAGGAGAAGGAGAGGAGGGGGAGGAGGAAAGAGGAAGGGGAGGAAGAGGAAGGGGAGGAGGAGGAGGAGGAAGAGGAGGAGGAGGAGGAGGAGGAGGAGGGGGAGGGGGAGGAGGAGGAAGGGAACACGGCAATGACTGGAAAGGAGAGAAATCAGCAGATAACTTACACCCTCACTTCAACTGAAATCAAATGCTGCCAACTCCTCTGAGAGACCCCAATGGAAAAAACCTTTTTCTAAATAAAAAAGAGAAGTAGAAAGGGCCTTATTTTTTTACTGGCCTGAGAAGTTGTTGTCACTATTCCAAAGACAGGCCACATAGAGAGAAAGCCCAGCAAGTTATATCATTGACTTACCGAGCCAGTATTTATCACAAACCCACCCGTGTGGCAGGCAGTAGCCGAGTGAGCAGCACAAGGACCCAGCCTGGCAGAGGTATGGTTAGTTCATAATTTCCCGAGAGTGGTGCTAACTTGTGCTTAGCTCATTTCTTTTGTTTCATGGAGGTTTGGTCCTTCCTGGTGCTATCCCTGGGTAGTGGGGGGCAGGAGAGGGGGGCACACACCATTTGATGTTACTAAGATCATCTATAGTAATAAAAGGGTAATGTGCTAATTAGACTGGACGTCTTCAGGACATTATTCCGGACGTCCTTCCTGACGAAGCCAGGGCCAGAGGGAAGCCAGCCCAGGCTGGAGGAAGGAAGCCCGGGTCCAGGTCCCAGGTGCCAGAGGGAAGCCAGTGCCCGCAGCCGGGGGAAGGAAGGCCTACCTTGCATGAATTTTCATGCATTGGGCCTCTAGTAGCATAATAAAAGGGTTTGCCTTTATTTAAAAGGGCACCACTTAACTGCAAAGTCCTAGGTTTTCCTGGTAATTGCTGTGTGGGACTATGGAAGAGCTCACCTTGGTTTACTTTGAACTTCGTATGGGGATATCATTAGCATTTCCAAAGCGTGTTTTAAAATATAAACTATGAATATGGGCAATTATTCAGCTGCGAAATAAAACCCAGAAGCCATGCCCTAACCGGTTTGGCTCAGTGGATAGAGCGTCGGCCTGCAGACTCAAGGGTCCCAGGTTCAATTCCGGTCAAGGGCATGTACCTTGGTTGCGGGCACATCCCCAGTAGGAAGTGTGCAGGAGGCGGCTGATCAATGTTTCTCTCTCAGCGATGTTTCTAACTCTCTATCCCTCTCCCTTCCTCTCTGTAAAAAAATAATAAAATATATTAAAAAACAAACAAACAAAAAAACCAGAAGCCAGCATGACAACACCCTTTCCACCCTTACTTTCCCACATGGGGAAATGAGTGGAGGCCAACCTGATGGGCTGAAGGTGGGATTTGCTGGACTAATTATTTTAGCCCCAGGCTACTGGGAAGGACTCTGGGAGGAGGCAGGTAGGTTCATGGACTCTTCTTCCCACATTCCCAGCAGGCACACTGACCGCTGACCGCTGACAACAGAATTTTCACATGACCTCATTTTGATTCATTCTCCCAGATTTTTACAATATATGCCAAGCCCTAGCCCGAGGCTGCTTGGTGCTGTGGGATAAAATGCCAAGCAATTGTGTACTTAAGAAATGAGCTGTGAAATGCCACATAGTCAGTCCTGCCCAACCTCTGCCCCAGCAAAGTGAAGAGCTGAGTCTGAAGTTTGTTCTTACTGTAATGCTGGATGTTGCAAAGTGCCCGAGGCAGATGGCAGCTCCCTCTCTTTTCTTTACCTACACCTCCTCCCTTCACAAAAGATTCCAGCAAAGAGGATTCTCTCTGTGGAGCAGAAGTCAGGGTTAGGCCGGCTCTCTGCTGGCCTCTGTGGCCTCTGTGACTGCAGATGCTCCCCTGCACTGGCCACCCCTCCCCTGTTGGGGTCCAACCCCAGCAGGTCCAGGGATCCCCAAAGGTGTGGACGGAGTCGGCGAAGAATGAATGACACGGAGGCAGCATTCAGTTGATCAGCAGCCTAGCCAGGAACTCTAGCCAGGATCTCCAGCCAAGCTCTGTCCAGGATCTCCAGCTAAGTTCTATTGCCAGGTTCTCTCACTAGGTTCTCTAGCCAGGTTCTCCAGCCAGGTTCTATCCAGGTTCTCCTGCCATGTTCTGTCTAGGTTCTCCAGCCAGGTTCTAGCCCGGATCTCCAGTCAGGTTCTGTCGCCAGGTTCTAGTCAGGTTCTCTTGCCATGTTTTCTTGCTAGGTTCTGTCTCTAGGTTCTGTCCAGGTTCTCCAGCCAAGTCCTGTCTCTAGGTTCTGTCTCTAGGTTCTGTCTAGGATCTCCAGCCAAGTCCTGTCTCTAGGTTCTGTCTTGGATCTTGGATCTCCAGCCAAGTCTTGTCTCTAGGTTCTGTGTAGGATCTCCAGCCAAGTGCTGTCTCTAGGTTCTGTCTCTCTCTAGGTTCTGTGTCTAGGTTCTGTGTCTAGGTTCTGAGTCTAGGTTCTGAGTCTAGGTTCTTCAGCCAGGTTCTCTCACTAGGTTCTGTTTCTAGGTTCTGTGTCTAGGTTCTGACTCTAGGTTCTGACTCTGGGTTCTGTCTTCTGTTGTCTTGTTACATCTGTATTTATACCAGTTGATTTTAATCCTATCAATTTCTATTCCAAAGGTTAGGGCGTTTCTTATCTCCATTCCAGGGAGTAAAGATTATGTAGCTCAAGGGTGATTGTTTGTAGTTAAAGTGATTAACTACCCGCCTTAGTTAAGGAGTTTTACTGATTTATTCCCTTCCTTAGTCCTGTTAATCCCTAACTCCAGGGAAAAATCCCCACCTGGGAAAACAACCTTTCTCAGAGAGGTGACCTTGGTTAAAACACATAGCGACAAGAAGGGGAGCAAACATATTAAGAACGGTATGCCATATACGCCAGGTCCCTTGAAACATATGCTGTGCAGATGTTTCTTCCCTGCAGCAACTGTGTCAAGCAGCAAGGACGGACCGGCTCCCAGCACTCCCCTCTGGGAGTGGAGAGACTTTACTGTTCCCTGTGAGATTTTGCATAAGCAGCTGAACTGTAGGAAACACCGTTTCATTTTCCTTTGTGATGCAAACCTGGAAAGATGATTTGGGGTTGAAATTCAACAAATATGTTGTCAGATTGAGCTTGCCAAGATGACAAATTAGAAAAATCTTGGCCCTTGGTGATGTTTTTGCACTTGCAGAGAATGAAAGAAAATTCAGTCCAAAGGGGGTCTTGTCTCCTGGCCAGGATGGAACTTTCTGGTGTTACTGATGACCCCCTCTTGACACCGTTTCCTTCCGAAGGCGGTCCCTACACGCACTCAGGGACAGTCCCTACACAGTCCCAGGACCGGAGTGGCTTTCTTATCCTCCCCCCACTGCGTGCAGATAAATCCAGGGTGAGCTAAGATGGGTGGACTGCGGTCTGTGAGCTTCATTGTTCTTAGTACAAAACTAGCCTTTTTCTACAAAAATGTATTAAAAACACATCTTCTGAACAAGAACGATAGTGCAGGTCAGCTGCCAGGGCTGACTGTGGGCAAATGGGAGGATAAGAACCTTTCTGCACAAAAGCTTGTGGAACTCCATTGTCCAAGAATGACAGCAACTCACCAGGGCTCATTAATCAATTCGTGGTGTTCCGTGATCCCACCGGAACCTCCCGCTGCCACTGCTGGACACGCTTCCCTCCAGGCAGGCTCGTGTAGACGCCACCGTTCTTACCATTAGCGGAGGCAGCGAGGCAGCGGGTTCGCTTGGGGGACATTGCAGGTGGGTGGGAGGGCCCTGTGTCTGCGGCACCCTCTCCGCTTTGGCTTGGACAGTGGCCGGGTCCCGGTTGATCCAGAAGCAGCTGGTGGCTTTTTGTGGCAGGTCATCTTTTCTATGCGGTGTCCAGGGAGCCCCTTGTCCCCAGTCAGGTGAGAAAGGAGGCAGGTGCTGGTGACCACAGCAAGTCCACCTCATTTTCCCAAAGTTCTCACAGGTTCCCTCCACGCCCTGAGCCTCAATGGTGGGTCCCCTGCTCTCGTCCGAGCCCATCCACTCCCTCCTGGTGTCTCCTGCTCTGCTCCCCTCCGGCCACCCCACCTCCTTCTAGAAACTTTTCTTGGCACTTGCCTTACCTGACACCTTCATCCTAACTAACCCCTCCCGGTTCCCACCTCAGGACTAGACCCCAGACCCTGAGGTCTTCCTCTGTAAAGTTGCCTCAGGAGCCAGCACTGGGGACAAAATGGCCTATGTGTAATGTGGAGTCTGCTTAGCTTTTTTTAAAATTTGTGTCTTAAATATATAAATACAATATTTATAACAAATGCTCAGCGAGTGACCAGAAGCCAAGGAGACGAGCCACACACATTAGAAGTTAAACAGCAGGACAAGGGCCGAGCAGAGGGCAGAGGATGAGCCAGAGCCCAGATTTGGGTCCTCAGCCCAGAGAAAAGAGCGGAAGTGGGCCAGTGTGATCCCAGAAGCCACTCATCCCTGCATGGCCCCGGCGTGTCCTTCAGCCAGCCTCCACCTCTGTGCCCTCACGTGAGAGGACTCATGACCGCCTTGTGTGGTGGTGGTGATGAGGGAGGAGAGAATATAGGCAAAGGGTTTGGCCTTGTAAAGGAAAACTGATATTGACAGCTATCCCAAGATATTGGCAAAGCTTGTATGCCTATGGATTGATGTTGAGCTCAGAATCCATTTTTTATTCTTTTACATGTCTGCTCATAATAATAGTTATATTTATTCTTTGGGGTTTTATAGAAAACCCCAGTCCAACTATTTATAATTACCGAACATGTATAACTGTCAATACTCTTTTTTAAAAAAAGAAAATTAATATAGTCCTACCTGAAAATTTTGGGCCATATTTATTTCTGTAAAAATTGACACAAATATCTGTTCATCCTTGACTTCACAGAAGTCTAGTAAAGACAAGCTAAGTAACATAAAAGAGGAAGTGAGAAATGGGAGGTATGTTTCTGGGATTCACATGTTCAATGGAATGATTTGAAGATTCTGGAATTCTTAATTCATTTGCTATTTCCAGTAAGGCGGCTCCTGTATATGGATCTTTATATCCTTAATTTAGATATTGTAACTAGTAAAATAAAGATAGCTGGTGGAAATGAAAATTTGTGTGCTCCTAAAGCACAGCAAGTTGCCCTTCCCCCATTATCTTTTATCTGTAAATTGAGGGTCTGACTGCTCTACTGTGCATATGCTGACCTCTAGTGGCAACCTAGAGAAGGGCAGAAAAAAACGCAGGAACCAATTGTGGGGAGGAAAATGAAACTATCACCTAATTATTAGCATGTAATGATCCCATTCAGTGAAATTTCAAAAAGAAAACACAAAGCCAAAAATGATGTGCCAAATTCTGCCAAAATTGTTTCTACTCTTACTGAATAATTTTAAGGTATCTTTGATAGAAAACCAAACAGAAAATTGCTTTCGTTGAAAAAATATATAAAGATATATTGCACATTATATATGCATGTGTACATACCTGTTTATGTATATATAGTATATAGGTATTTTTTAATGATCCCTCTAATCCTACCAAAAATCAAATATATTTCATGTGACATGATTTATTAACATAATGTATTAGTATGGTCAAGTTCATTGGGCATGATGAAGGGAGACTTCTGTGTGGTGCTGAGCCCTGCTCCTTCAACCATGAATCCGTGTTCAGTCTCTCTCGTGGGTCTGTGCACTCTGCCTGCCTGCATGTTAACCCATGTGTGGTCTTTACATGCACTGAGCTGCCTGTCAGTGGCATTCACTCTTAGTGGCAAGGTCAGGTGGAAGCCAAGCAGGTTTCCGAGAAAATGATGTCTTACTGATATCAAAGGCCCCGCTGAAACATGTCCATTTTCCCTGGCATCCAACACGTCCCTTGCCACATCCTGTGGCTTCTTGAAGTGACTAGAATGATCAAAAAGACTAAGTGGCACTCTAGCTGGTTTGGCTCAGTGGATATACCATCAGCCTGTGGACTGAAGGGTCCTGGGTTCGATACCGGTCAAGGGCACATACCTCGGTTGCAGGCTGGATCCCCGGTCCTGATCTGGACAATCAATCGATGTGTCTATCTCACATCGATGTTTCTCTCTCTCTCTCTCTCTCTCTCTCTCAAAATAATGGGAAAATATCTTCTGTATTAACAACAACAAAAAAAGACTAAGTGGCTCTTTTAGGAGTTCATATTTCTCATCTCACAGATGGAGTCAATCACGGTGCTCTTTCCAGTGGTCATCTATACTTAACCTGTCCTGTTTGTTTGGGCGAGCTGACCTTCCTACCTACGAAGCCAGTGTAATCCATAAACAGCCAATATTTACTAGGCATAGACAGTGTGTGCCCGTTGATATTCTAGGAAGTACTCCTTGACCTTGAAGGGTCCATAAGCTAACAGGGATGGTGAGCACATGAACAAATACTAATAGAAAGGTTCAGAGTGTCTTTAAAAGGTTCTCTGGGACACTCTATCTGGGAAGGGGTTAATAGCTGGGAGACACTCCCCAGAATACTGCTGTTCCTCATTTGTGTCCCCTTGATGGCTCAGTGGCACATGATGTGACCATTCCTCTAGCACTTTCAGTCTCTCCCTTGGGGAAGGCGTTCTAATGCATAGACAGCACTGATGACACGTCACAGCCTGGATGAGGAGACTGGCTGCTTTCTTCCATGGCTAAGTGTAGGGAATGCTATCACTCATTGATTAGTGTATCAGTTACCTATTGCTGTGTAACAAATTACCCCACAACTTAGTGGCTTAAAGCAACCTATGCTTATTCTATCACAGTTTCTGTGGGTAGCAGCCTGCATGGCCTAGCTGGGCTTTCACCTTCAGTGTCCTCCCCAGGCCACAATCAGCTGGACTCACTTCCAAGCTCATTCAGTAACTGGCAGATTTCTTAACCCATCTGGGCTGCTATGACAGAACACCATAGACTGGGTGGTGTATACACAGAAAGTTAGTTACTTCTCACAGTCCGGGAGGCTGGGAAGGCCACGGTGTCCACGGGTTTGGTGTCTGGTGAGGGCCTGCTTCCTGGTTCACAGATGCCGTGTTCTTGCTGCATCCTCACATGCTGGGAGGCAGAGAGCTCTCAGGGGGCCCTTTTCTAAGAGCACCAACCCCATCATGGGGGCTCCATCCTCATGACGTAATCACTTCCCAAAGGACCCCCTTCTGATACCATCACATTGGGGATTAGGAGTTCACATATGAATTTGGGGGGACACACACATTCAAACCATAACAGAAATATTCAGTTCCTTGCCAAACAAGGACCTTGTTCCTTGCTGGCTTTAGGCTGGGGGCCACCTTAGGTCCTGGCCACATGGACCTCAACAACCCAGCAGCTTGCTTCATGAAAGCCAGCAAGGGAGTTTGCTGGAGTCCGGTCTTCTGTAAGCTAATCATGGAGGGACAGCTCCTCACCTTTGCTGCATTTTATTAGTAAAAAGTGAGTTGCCAGGTCCAGCTCATCTCGAGGTACAGGGTGTGAACGGTGGGTGGTGGGAGTGATTGGGACCATACGAGTGAATACCCAGGTGCCAGCCAGCTCTCAGCCAGCGGCTGGGTAGAGGCTAGGGCTAGCACACTGAGTCAGGCCTGGTCCCGCCCTGGAAAACCACTGAAGAATAAGAGCCGCACAGACATGCAAACATGAGTGAGTCAAGTGTGCTGAGGATATGGTGGGAGCACTGGGAGGAGGGAAGGCAGCGGGCAGAGCACTTGGCAGCCTGCACAGCGTGTACCAGGGCGCTGCCTGGGACTGGATTCCAGGGCCCAGAGGGAGCAGCCAGTGATCTGGGAGGGAGGTGAGTGCATGGGGAGCAGTGTGGGGGGAGGGAGAGAGCCAGAGCAGAAGTCTCTAGAAGGGAGAGGGGTGGTGGGTGTGAGGCAGCTTCAGGAGGCATTGTCTGCAGGGCTTGGGTGAAACGACCAGGAGGAGGAGAAGGAAGGACCAAAGCTGTTCCAGCACCTCTGCCAGCCTGTGGGTCTCCACCTTATCCCTGGAGGCTTTAGGCCTCTCCCTCTCTCTCTTTCTCTCTCTCTCTCTCTCTCTCTCTCTCTCTCTCTCTCTCTCTCTCTTCCTCACCCAAGGATGTTTCTTTTGACTTTGAGAGAAAGAGGAAGGAGGGAGGGAGGAAAGGAGAGAGAGAGAGAAACATTGGTGTTAGAGAGAAACATCAAACCCGTATCCTGACTGGGAATCAAACCGCAACCTTTTGGTGTACGGACAGCACTCCAGCCGACTGAGCCACCCGGCCAGGCCTGGCTCCTCCTCTCTTTAGCCTCTCAGTTCTTGAACTTGCTCAGCTCAGGCCTTGCTGTCAGGTTCCTCCTCATCCCTCACCAAACACCCCCAACCCCAGCCAATCCACTGATCTCAGCGGTCTTCCCTTCACCTCCTGCTGTTTGTCACTTTAATATTAATGCAGCAAGAAAGGAGTTAGAAATATTTCTGCTTTGTGGCGCCAACAGAGATGTGATGAAAGCTTAGACAAGCAGAGAATATCAGCAGCAAACCTGCTCCGCCTAGGGCTGCTCACTGTGCCGCTCTCGCTACCCCCTTTACAGATTCTCCCTGCGGCTCACAGAGGGGACGCTGCCTCACAGAGGGGACACTGCGGATGATGGAGCCAGAGCTCTGACCCAGGCCGCCTGTTCTCTTAACTGTTGCATGTCCTGCCTGTGTAGCAAGAAGAGTCTGTGAGGCAGCTCGCTCTGGCCTGGCCTGTGTGTGTGGGTTGCCCGAGGTGGGGTGGCCCTAATTGCTAACTGCAATCTTGATGCTCCTCTACTTGAATGAACACTAGTGACAAGTCATGTCTCCTTCTTCACTACACACATGAGGCAGTTACCTACCCAGGAACCTGGGAGGGCTGAGCGTGAAGCACCGGAGCTTAGCTGGGGCAGGGTGAGAGAACCCCATGGAGGGCTTGGAGGGAAGAACGGGCAGGAGGGCAGGAGGGCAGCAGGGCGGGGGAGCCCTGGGAGCTGTGCATTATCTGGAGGCAGAAGGGAGCCATGGGAGGATTTGGAGCAAGTGACTGGCATGATCAGCTCTGTATTCTAGACAGGGCACTTAGTCAGCAGTGAGGAAATGAAGTCTGAGGAGATGGGAGGATCCCTGTGGGAGACACCAGTGAGGGGAGTGTAACCCCCATGGGCCTGAGCTGCTCAGGGTTGGACAGGAGGGGGGCTGGGAAAGGGAAGCGCAGGGACTCCCAGGCTTGGCTTTGTCCCCTAGGGCGGTGCGCCTGGAGAGACTGTCTGAAACCCAGCCTGGGTCTTAGCCTGCAGCAACCTAAGGATAAGTGTTTCCCACCCTCCTCACCTCTGAATCACTGGCACTTGCTGTGCCTGAGGCCACACCCTCTGGGGTGGGCTGCTACCTGCAAACACAAAAGGCCATTCCTAATTTAGGGAGAGAAGGGGAGAGAGAAATTTATTTTTTTGATTAGGAAACATGACAAAATGGGGGAGACCACCCATTGTCCCACCCATGCACACACAGTTGCCATTCTTAAGTTCTGTTCTTTGAGAAAAAATATTTGCAAGACACTGCTCTGTCCTATGTTTATCATAAAACTGTATGTCTGATTTAAGGTGGCCCTTAGGTCCAGCTGCCCACCTGGAGAGCCCCAGCATGCCACCATCTCTACCTGAGTGCCCCTAAACCCTGTCACCCTCCCGATCCTGGACTGGCCAGCCAGAGGGTGTGTTGTCGTAGGACAGCAGGTAGCAAAGGCAGGGTCTCCCCTTCCCTTGTTGGGGACAGTAACGCCCCTGAGAAGGCCTGCAGAGCAAAGCAGAACAGAAACTCCCACCCAGGCAGCCAGGTGGAAGGGAGAGGGGAGCCCGGACAGTCTCTGCGTTCTCAGGAAGAAAGGTGAGGCCTGCGTGGGCGCCCTTCTAGACTAGAAGTCTGGGGATTTGTATCAACAGGAGGCCCCAGGTGGAACAGTTTTGGGGTTTTTCTTAACAGCTTTATTGAGGCATAATTAACATACCATAGCATCCATGCACTTTTAGTAAATAGTGCAATGACAGTGCAAGCCTCACCACAGCCCAGTTACAGAACATTTTCCCCAAAAGTTCCTCATGGCCCTTGCAGTCTTCCTCCCACTCCCAGAGCCAGGCAGCCACTCGCCTGCTTCCTGTCTCTATAGATCGGCCTTCTTTTGGACATTTCTTATAAATGGATTCATACAGTCACCTAGTGTGGTTCTAAATTCACCCATGTTCCTTTTTTATCATGGATGCTATTCCACTGTATATGACAGACCACATTTTGTTTCTTTAGTCACCAGTTGGACAATGGAATTCTGTCCAATTTTTGGATGTTATGAATAATGCTACAATGAACATTCGCTGGTACGTTTTTGTGTGGACACGGGTTTTCATGTTGCATAGGAGTGGAATTGTTGGATCATAAAAATTTACACTTAACTTTTTAAGAAACTGCCAAGCTTTTCCACAGTGGCTACACCATTTTTCTTTCCTACCAGCCATATGAGGCTTCTAGTTTATCTGCATCCTCACCAACACTTGTTATTGTCTGTCTTTCTGATTATAGCCATCCTAGGGGCATGAAATAGTATCTCACTGTGGTTGTGATTTGCATGTCTCCAAATGTACTCATTGGATGTCTTATAGTTTCTCTGGAGAAATGTCTATTTAAATCTTTGGCCAGTTTTTTAAATTGGGTTATTGTAAATATGTCTCTCTTCTCTGCATCCAGCGCGGCTAGAGAGCGGTCCAGTTCCTGAGTAGGGGCGGCTAGGGATTGGGAAAATGAAAGAAAGATACAGACACAGAGGTGGAAGGAAAAAGCTGGGGCCGGGTGGGAACGCTGTCCTCTGATGATGAGACAGGGACAGAGACGTGACCCAGAACCGATACAGGGTATTTATTTTATACAGCAAAAACCAGGAAGTTTTACTAAAAGTCAAGACAAAGGGGATTATGTGCATTCTTGGGTGAGCCCGAGTTGTATTCATTCCTGGTGCTTGGCTGGATTTAAATAACAAAACCCAGCCTCTGGCACCTGGACTGAAGGTCAAGCTGACAACACTCCTGCCTCTTGGAAAAGCGTGTCTCCAGGATGTGGCTTGGCCAACGCCACTGGATTCAACTGACAATAATTAAAGAAATGCCCAGGTCCTTGGGAGCTCCCAGCCCTGTGTCCTACATGCTACAGGGGCCTACCCTTGCGCCCCTCTTTGCCTCATGAGCACATCCAAGAGTAAAGGTCAGTTCACTGAAGGGCAGTACCTAACTCTTGACCAGGTCCATTTGAAAGTTATTTAAACCAACTGAAATCTGCACCCCTGGACCTTCTGCCTACTGGTCTGCATCTGCTCGCTGAGGTGAGGCAAACGTCTGCATTTCCCCTGAGGCGAGACCTCCTCGCCCGGCCCCTCCCCTGTGGCCCCAGAGCTCTGAGACCAGCCAACCGTCCGTCCTGTAAGTGAGGGCCCAGTGGACAGTAGGACCATTACCTCCTGTCACCTGAACACCGTGGTCCTCTTTACTGCAGCCTAGCACTGCACTGCACTGCTTTCTTGGTGTCCACATAACACCTTCTCCCCAGAAATACATCTTTACGCCCAAATAGCCATTAATTGGAGGTTTGATGGTTTTTCCCGCTGCTGTGTATCTACAATGCCTTTGGAGTGTTTGGTAGGTCCCCTCCTGTGGCAGAGGAGTGGAGGCAAGTGGCTCAGGCTCCAGGCTTGTCCTGTGCTATCTGAGCTCAGTGCAGTGGGAATGTCTCCGTCAGTGCATGGCTGCTGGAACAGCCTTTCCCAGAGACGGGACACTCCCATTGGTGGGGTGCAGAATGATTCTAGGAAATACATGGGACTCGACAGTAAATAACATCAACTCACAGCGAGAAAATACTGTTTTCAAAGTGTCTTCAAATCTCTGATTGTGGCAAAGAGAAAGTCTGCTAGTGTCGGTATGTCTTTAACACCTTTAACCCTTGGCAATCCAACCAGCCCCCCTGCTACTTTTCTAAATGAAGAGCAAGCCGTGGGAAAAAAGCAGAATTTAATACTACTCTCTTTTTCACTGTATGTACATTATTCATGGCAAGGGATAGTTTTCCACTTACAGTGACATTATAAAGTTGTCTTTCAAATTAAATGAGGGAAAGTATTACATGAATTAGAGGTGGTGTACAGGTGGCCCAGATGAAGGTGGTTTGGGATATCCTACATGGGGGATGCACCACAGGTGGGGGGCATGCCGGGTGCCCACCCCCCAGCCAGGCCTCGGGGTCTGCCGTGACCTTGCCATGTCCGCACTCTGGGAGCCACAGCGCCATGCGCGGGGGGTGGCGTGGACACTAACCTTGGTGCTCGGCCCTCCTGCAGGTGCGGCGGGCTGGGGCTGGTGCTGGCCAGCGCAGGCTTCGGCATGCTGACGGCGCCCATCATCGAGCTGCACAACCAGAAAGGCTACTTCCTGCACCACATCATCTTCGCCTGCTGCACGCTCATCTGCATCATCTGCATCCTCCTGCTGCCCGAGAGCCGGAACCAGAGCCTGCCCGAGAGCCTCTCCAACGGGGAGCACTACACGCGCCAGCCGCTCCTGCCGCACAAGAAGGCCGAGCAGCCGCTGCTGCTCACCAACGCGGAGCTCAAGGACTACTCGGGCCTCCACGATGCCGCGGCCGCGGGGGACGCGCTGCCCGACAGCGCCGCCGCCAACGCAGCCAACGGCCTGCGGTCCTGCGGCTCTGCGCGCGGCCTGCCCTGAGAGACCTGGGCCCGTGGGGGTGGCTGCGCGCAGGGTCACCGAGGGACCAGACACGTGGCTGCGAGCACACGCGGCTCTGCCGGGCTCACCGGGCACCGACGCCGCGGGAGCACAGGACCTTCGCTGGTGTGGGGGGATTCTTTCCAAAACGCTAAGGATGGTGTGAGGAAGCAGACTCTTTGGAAATAAGACTTTCTTTTCTGCCATTAAATGTTTGTATTTATTTTGGTCATTTTTACGAGAAGCACTTTATTCCCTTTCCTCTCACTGATCTTGAAATAGAACCACCCCCTTCGAAAGAGGGACCCAGTCTCCTCGCCGGCAGCGGCCAGATGCCCCCAGGGCCGCGGGCTGTGCGCAGACACACCACCGCGAGCAGTTCAGACTGCGCCACGCTGACATGTAAGCAATGAGGTGTCCGCCAGAGAGGCTGATGGTCTGAAAGGTTTTGTGTTTGTAGGGTCAGAGCTTCTGGTCCATGTTTTGGGAGAAAGCAGCTTACGAATGTCATTAAAACCAGCTTAATCTTTCCTTCAAGATCATCCTTCTGTACTGGATGCTGGAAACTCTTTGGGGAAAAGCTTCAACATGTCACCACAAATCGTAAATGATCCGTGGCAGTGTCGCCAGTTTTCTGACCCAAGTTTGCCTGGTTCAGTTCACGACTAGATGCGCTGAGGTGAGGCATTTAGCATTAATGCTTTCTCAGATTCAGCTCTGCGGGAAATCTCCCTCCACCATCAGCTTTTCCAGCACTACCTGAAAACACGCTACTTTCTGACGGGAAACCAATGGGACAAGAACTGAAGTAGAGGACTAAGGCAAACCCACAGAGGGTGGGTGCTCTCCCAAAGACAGCGCATGCACATCTGGAGCACACCACACGGCATCACCAGCTTGGATGACTGTCGCTCCCACTGATTTCACACTGAGACTGCAAACCTGTGGGAGCCGGTCCCCCTCATGCCTGCCTTTGCCTGCTTCCTGCTTCCTCCCCCTTCCCTCAGCACAGAGGTGGGGCTTGGGGCAAGCAGTGGGATGCTCATAGGTTAGTCCAACTGACCTCCTGCCTCTCTTAAAGCTTCAAGACCAATTGAGAGGAAGCAATAACTCCCCAAAGTTCAACTCCCATCCCCAATAGCCAAGGGTCGTCACTGACTTCATTGCTTGTCCCAGACAATGCAGGCTTCCTCTTCCCTTTCACGTCAGGCGTTCTCACCTGTCTGAGGGTGTTTCAGAGGAAGCTTGGAGGGCTCCGCAAGGACACGCCGGGGGCCACTAAGGAACAAGCTTCATTGGCGCAGGCAGGCGCCCCCTTGAGCAACGTAGGCACCTGATTTTCCAGACAGCCTGGGTCCTTTCTAGAATTGTCCACCCACCGCACCCCCCACTTTGTGACATGTGTCTTTGTCATGGGCTGTGTTATCCCCAGGAAATCATAGTCTCGGGCCTGTGACTTAGGTGACCTCCAACTGACAGTTGCTAGAACTCAAAGGGCCTGAAAAGGGGTTGGCTTAACTTCCCTTTCTCCCCTTCTAGCTTTCTCCTGGCCTGTTTCTTACTGTCTCCGCCCACCACTCCCCTCCGAATCTGGTGGACTTCAATAGGAACTGGTGACTTGATAAAAAAAAAATATGGTGAGGAGGTGAAACTTGCAAGTGTGTGTGACTCCAGTGACTAAACCGTACTTTCTGTCGAATCAACGGGGTCTGGGGTCTCCAGCTTCGTCCAAGGGCCGCTGCCTAGGAAGAAGGCCACCTGGCCAGTCTCCCTATTTCAAGCCCCACTCATCCTCACCTTCTCTCATCTCTTAGGTCACTTTTGTTCCATGTTTCCATGTGGGTCCACATTCACCTTACTTTACAAAGGCCTTTCTTTACAAACGTGCAGCCTCCGCGTGCCAAACTTGTTGAATACCTTCTGCCTTTTTTAGAGTACTTGCGACAAGCCACCTGGCAGCAAGACCCATTAATCCAGGACATGACATATGCAGCCGCCAAGCCCCTGAGCAGTTGAGGAAGGTGGGTAGGAGCCAGTGAGGTCCTGGGCCTGCACCTGGCCAGGTGTATGTCTGCATCACCCCAGCACCGGGGCACCTTGCAGTCCCCTTACTGTACTACGGAAGTATTGTAGCCTTCTCTCGCTGATCGCAGAAGCCTCCCTTAAAATGTGATGGAGCTGCAGAGTGCTGCCGGTAATCTCTAGGAAGGCGGAGGGAAGGCACAGCACTTACAAACTCCTGTTCCTCTTCAGGGTTAGGCTGAGCTCCTCTTCTGTTGCTGGGTTAGCTTAAGAATATCTGAAGCTCTTAAGGAACACCTTTATCAAATGTAGCCAAAGCAGAAAAGCTTCCCTGTGAAATCCCACACCAAGTGGGCAAGGCGGCCAGGGCCCACTGAGCCTGACACACGTCCAGTCCCGCCTTGCTCTGCATGGGAAGGGGCTGCAGCCACCAGCTCCCTAGCACCTATTGGTCAAGCTTGGACTCCTCAGTCCTGTTTCCTTCGTGGTCAGTAGGGAAACAGTTCACAGACACCTGCCATTTCAAGTCCACTTTCCCATCACCTCCTACCCGCCCAGGGAGTCACCTCCAGGTATGTGCTGCAGCCACTCTCCTCCACCAGCCACTCTTGCATCCTGCTATCCTCTCGGGGAGCTGTAACCCCTTTCAATAAGTTATGCACAAATGTGAACGCCTGAGGCAGGGCTGGACAGCTCTTCATCTGTTCTTTTCCAGAAGTCAATCATAACTCAGAGCAAGTACCCTAAGTACTAGCACCCAAGACAAATAGGGAAAAGTTTTAAATCTTTTGTTTTCTAAAAGAGTATAATTACTTGCAACTAGAGGAAAGGGGCTGGTAAGTTGTTTTGGCCACAGAACAGAAAGCAAAAATGGACATCGTAAAGGAAGTACTGCACTCAAACAATACCACTTCCTAGAGCCAAACAAGAAATGACTGAAGTGCCATTAAATGAATTGTGACCATCGCACCTCCCAGCCCCTAGGTGGCGCACGCGCGCGCGCACGTGCTGGGGAAAGCCCACGCTTCACTTTCAAAGGATGCCTGGCTTTGCTGTAGGTGTTTTGGAAACGCAGCAGTGTGTTCTGTCCAGTGGGGATAATCCCTCTGTCCTTTCTGCCGCCCCAACATTTGAGGTTCCTAGTCAGAACCGTGTTACTGCACATCCACCGGGCTCACTCTGGAGGTGCTCATTCATAGCACAAGCCTATCGAGTTCTGAACTGTGTCGTTCAAAGATAATGTCTGCATGATGTCACATCTGTTGTACCTTTGAGGAAAATTTGTATGTAAATGTACAGAAATAAAAATGTTGCCCCATTAACAAATTTCCTCTGGAATGTCTTCCCTACCTCATCTGATGGTATCCAATGAAGGGCATTTCATGACCATTGACAAGTAATAAAAACTCTTTATTCAGACCTTGCTGAGTCCCTGTTTTAGCGCCTCTGTGAACCGAGTCTTCACTCGGCCTGGGAAGGGTGGGTGGCCCTCATCTGCTTGCAGAGTCCTGGTCTTAAAGGCAGGCAGAGGCAGAGAGGATTAAACACAGACTGTTTATTCAGGGCCAGTCTAAACCACCTGAGAAATGGGGCCATCAGTAAATTTGAGAGTTCTTTTCTCTTGTGTATTGATGTCCTGCTAATCTGTGACCTGCAAGTTCCCAGAAAGGTTGAGAAATGATTATCTGACACTGTGATTCTATAAGGAAAGACTGATAACCAAAACCTTCTTCTCTAATGTAGTATTTTTTCACAAGAAAACAATGTTTCTTTAATAAAGTTTTATACCAAACTCTTCTCTCCATAGCCCTGATTTTGTGTTACTTACTCTTCCTAGAGAGGGTGCCCACTGAGCTCTCAGCTCGGTGACACTGGCTGAGGCCTGGGAGGCTAGCACAGGAAGTCTGCTAAGGAGGGAACATCTTAAACCCCACACCTACTGCTCTGAAATGCCTTTATTTCCCAGCCACAATGTCACCACCCCCGGCTGCTTACCCCGGGCTCAATGCTTTTACCACTGCATGAAGTGTTACAGAGCCCTAGACTACCAGCCTCCAGTAACAAAACGGGTCCAGGTGGGCTCCAAAGACTAGCAAGTGTTTGGCCAGTGGTCTCTGGCTTGCCTGTGCTGAGCACCTGGGAGCTTTTCAACCCAACGCCTGGGCCCAGGCCATCGGCGTCTTGGGTGGGGGAGGCATAGGCAGCCTGTGAGAACTCCCCCACAGATCTGAATGTGAAGCCAAGCTTTGGAGCCACTGACCCAGGAAATACTGGCCTTTGGGAAAAGGAGTGAAAAAACAAGCAAAATGTGTAGCATTTGGTACTGAGTCGGTGCTTTCCTGAGCAGGAGGCAAGGGTCATTTCTTTCCCGAGTTCTTGTCCAGGTAGATTCAAAGAATGAAGCCACAGACAAAAGGTGGTAGATGCAAAGGTGGAAATTTATTGGAAACAAATACAAACTCCCACGTAGGGAGGAGGTCCCCAAGGGGTAGCCCACTAAGCTCCTTCTTCCTAAGGATTATAAAGGCTGCAGTTCTTTGTTTCTTGTTGCTGCCTTCCAACTGGTCACTTATCAGCTTCAAAGCTCAAAACCCACATGGTGCCCCCTTTATTTCTCCCCCTTCAGTGGTGGAATTCTCTATCTCCTGTGAAAATCTGTTCCTTCTCCCATTTGTCAGCATTTCTCTATCTGTGGAAGTCTGTTTCCTCTTTCTCCCCATACCCTGGGGCTTTTCCCTGTCTTCTGTAAATGGATGTCTTCCTTTTCCCTTATCCTGTGGCACCTTTTATTCTCTGTGAATATATGCCTTTTGGCAGCTCCAAGCCACAACCATGTCTTCCTCCCGCATGGACCCCCTAATTCCTAAAACTCCCTACACTTGCCTATTTTACCCCTAAAAACTCCTTTCAGTACTAAAAAGATTAGAATCTACTTCAAGTGGTAGGCAGAAAAAGGCTAAGGATTAAACATGACCAAAACAGGTACTTGGGACTTGGGGGGAAAAAGAGAGAGAGGAGAAGGAGAAGACAATGGTAACAGGAGGGCAAGCATTTGGATCCACATGTAGATAAAGCCGGAACTGACTCTTCATTGCCATTGCACTTATAGTTTGCAAAGTATTTCTGTGCAGTTAATCCTGACACTAACCCAGCAGAGTGGAGATCATTCCCATTTTGTAGGTGAGGAAACAGGGCCCAGAGAAGTGAGAGACTTCACCAAGACCACAAGTCTAGTGAGCTGTGAGGAGTGGGGCTCCGACCCAGGCCCGAGGGTGAGCACAGCAGAGAGACGTGCCAGGGAAGGCTTATCATCTCCCATTTTAACTGGGAATGGACACAACAGAGTCACAGCTAATTTAACCCTTCAGTCTTTTTAGCCCCCTTCACAACAAAATCCCATCTGAACCCCTTTTCTCCATCACTGGTCACAAGGCAACTACTGCCCATTTTGCTTTTCTTCTTCCCAAGTTTGATCAATGACAGCCTTCTGGCCCACAATCTGGTGAGGGAGAAGAGGAGAATTAATAAGATTAACCCTTTAAAGACAAAATGTAAACACATTAACCTGGTGACAAACAGTGGAATTCAACTCATTTATTTAAATGTATATTGTACATAAGTTAGAAATCCTCACTTCCGCCTCAGCTAGAACTTTTCCGGAAAAGCCTCCATTTCTTCCTTGATCCTGTTTTCTACAAGTAATGCGAAGTTATTGTCTGTATTTTGTAGGTTATAGCTGACAAACACCTGCTTGTTGGTCTTCCTGGCTAAAAAGAGAAAACACATTGACACAGCCATGACTGAAATATCTAGAGACTCTGTGTGCCTCGGGAAGACCTTACAGCTGAGCAATACAGGGGAAAAGACAATGGGCTTTCAGGGGGAGAAGAAAGTTCTGGTTTTTATGACCTCAGAGGCAGCTGCTGCAAATGCAGACTAAAGTCTTTGGGACCGTTCTAAGTCTCTAGAACAGTGGCTCTTCAAGTGTGGTCCCCACAGCAGCAGCATCCCCTGGGAACTCATCAGAGACACACATGCTCAGGCCCCACCCCCAGGCCAGCGGGATCAGAAAGGCTGGGCTGGCGGCCAACACTGATGTCCACGAGACCTCTAGGGATCCGAATACTAACGTTTAAGAACCACTGTTTGTTTCACTTTTCAAAAAACACCAATAATCCTACATTTCTCCATTTCTGTGTGTACCCATGCAGATACACACGCACATGCATATTTATATGTGTGGGCAAATACACATATACACACAAATATCTAATTTTCAATTTGATGTTGGCTATGTTTGAGCCCCTTTCTGCAGAACAATAGTAATTAAGGTGTACAGCTCCAACTGCAGAAATCAGTATGAAAGATGAGACAGACATCCTGAGGACAGCCGGGCAGCAAGTCTAAATCAGCTAAATAGTGTAACTGCACCAGAGCTGGGGCCTCCTCCCTCGGCCTCACACCACACACAGGGCGGTTACAGACTCCTCCTCCCCACAGAGGCACGCACCCACCCTCCCATCCCACGGACTTCAGATGACCACGCCAACCCAGCATCAAAGGCAAAGAGGTGGTCAGGAGAAGTGAGACTGGGATGCTGGCCCAGCCTGCCCTCATTCAGGGGGCGGGAAATTCCCTGTCCACCAGAAGGGCTGCTCTGGTTCCAATCTCTCTACTTGCTAAGACAGGGTCTTACAGGGAGCAAGACTGTGCCCGCCACATCGTCTGCCCAGCAGACCCAGCCAGCGCTGCCCTCCAGAGCCACACAGGGGGGTTCTCATCCACACCGCAGCCTCCAATGCTTCCAGGGTTACCCTGAACCCTCTATCATCTCTTCTCTCACTTCTTTTCATCTGTTTGGGACCCTGCTCTCTTCTCATTACCCCTTCTAGACAAAGTCCCCAACATTTGCACAAACTAAAAAAGAAAAAGAACCTGCCCTGGCCAGTGTTGTTCAGTGATTAGAGTGTCAGCTGAGGCACCTAAGGATCTCAAGTTCAATTCCCAGTCAATGGCACAAACCTGGGTTGCAAGTTTAATCCCCGGCCCCAGTTGGGGCACCTGTGGAAGGCAACCAATCGAAGTGTGTCTCTCACATCAAAATCTTCCTCTCTCTCCCCACTCCCTTCCACTCTCTCTAAAAAAGAAAAAAATCCTCAGATGAAGATTAATAAAACAAAAAATCAAAAGAACCCTATTTTTTTTGCATACAAACTATTAGCCCTCCATCTCAAGGACACATCTTCCTTTTTGGCACAAAAAACATGGCGCACCAAACGTGCGCCCACCACCCTGCACTACCAGTCTGTCATCCACACTGTGGTGACCCACCAGTTTTCTGGCCCAGAACTATGAACACCCTCATCTTCACTGTGTCGGGCAGGCACACAGTGGTCTGTAACATGAATGTTACCCCTTAAACACTGGCAATACAGTGAAACACGTGGAACAGTCATGTCTTCAACCTACTTTCACGTGGTTCAGAAAAAACAATGACGTGAACACAGGAACAGTAACAACTGGGAATCTGGGTGCGGGCTAGACAGGAATGCTGGAGCTAAGCAGGAATGCTCTGTATCTTTTCTTGCAACTTTTCTATAAATTTAAAATTACCTCCTAATACGAAGTTACCAAACAACTTACTAGTCAGGTTTCTCTAATTTCAGGCTTAAGAAAAGGTACAGTGATGTTCCCAAAATGCTGCAGCAGCTGCCCTCGTGGCCTCACCTTGTCCATGCTCAGAACTGTGTGGCGAGTCTAGAATGGCCTCTCCTCAACCTGCCCCTGGCACCTGTGTGCCACCTGAACTGTGTGGGTGTTCTGTTTACCAGGGTGCCTTCCAGACTGACTTGTTTCCACTTTTCAGGGATTAAGTGGATAGAACTGTCAACACCAATAAAACACAAGGCTGGGCCCCATCCGCTGCACACGCCCAGCACCAGTACACGGGCGCTACATCTGAACCGGCTGGGAACACTGGTGACCACGAAGACTGAGCGGCCACAGAGGCGGCCCTACTGTTCAAGGCCCTGGCACCTGGATGGCCAGGGGACCGTGCACACTGGCCGAGGCGGCACACATGCTGTCCTCACCCGGACTGCCTGGGTACTTACAGGAAGTGTGTCTGGGGTGTAGGAGAGGGGAACCTTCAGCTTCAGGCTCTTGCTTCACACCCACCCTTCACCACACTGAGGCCAGGCCAGTCTCCCTCTGAATGCTGACGGCATCCGGGAATGTAGGACCGTCCCTCCTGCACAGGCTGGCTCCCTGCTCCACAGGCTCCACTGACTCCCCAGAGCCCAGGAGGCTCCTGCAGCACTGCCCTCGGCACAGTGGCGCCCTTCACACTCACCCCCACCAGAAGTAACGTGCTTATAGAAGGACCCGGGTCACCCGTCCCTCATAAGCTTGGGCAGCAGCCAGGGCACGACATGGGAGTCCCCGAGGCACAGGCTGATCTGAGACAGTGGTGAGACCACGTGATAGGGATGTGCTCCTAAAGGAGACACAATTCACCAAGGTCTGGGCTTACTCTGCCGTGATGAGTTGATTTATCTCCTGACATAAAGATTCACCTCTAAAGTGACTTGCCTCACGATTCCATCACACAGCGAGGCCCCATCTAGCCGCTCCTGTAGCCGCCATGGGTACGTACCTAAGCGCTGGGCAAGGCCAGTGGAGGTCGTGTCCGAAGTGTCTCCGAGGAGGGAGGTGGACACAGGGATGGAGTCCTGAAAGGAAAACAGAGAGTGCGATGCGGCTTCTCCCTCAGCTGAACTTCTGCCACTGCTGACTCTTCACGCGGGCGGCAGTGGAGGTCCTGGGAGGTCAGACACATCGGCCAAGAGAAGAAGGCCTGGCATCGGTGTCAGCAGCCAGGCGGGCTGGCCCTCTACGCTCTGAGCTCACACAGCGGGAGAGATGAGGAGCAGCCACGTGACCCTGGCATCACCGTGCTGACAATAGTTCTAGGAGTTGTTTCACACTAAGGGCGTGGTTTAGTGCTGGAAATTCCAAAGCATGCTGACGGGCAACGTCACAACCAAGGTGGAAGCAAACAAGATCATTAAGGCCAGAGCTAAAAGGAGGCTATCGGAGTCTGGGTGCCACGTGCCTGCGGGCCCTCACCCTGGCAGCCAGCAGCAGAGGAGGCAGGACACCTACCTCCTCACCTGACGGAGAACCACAGCTCCACTCCCCGAAGGGTGTCTGGGCTCTTCAAGCGCACAAAGGCCCCGTGACTCTGCAAAAGGGCACCAGCCATCAGTGTCCAAATAATGAAAATAAAAACTTCTGGCTACACTTGGTCAATTCTCATTTCAGATAAGAAGCAATAAAACTAAAGATAAGTAAATGTGGCCCCTTTGGAATCCAGAGGTAATCTTACTTCCAATCACAAAATGGAAGTAATTCCCCTTCCCATTAAAAAGGCCTCGCTGAAAATGAAAAACCCGGTAACTTATAATGCGGCCAAAATTCCTTTTACTGTGAGCAGCGCACAGACCAGAGCCTGCTCCATATCTCCTAAGGGTTCAAGTTATTTCAGTGCGAGACAGAATTCGATTAGGCCACAAAAGATGAAAAGAATAAAAACATTCACTTCATGATTTTTCCTTGAGAAAGATACAAAAATGTGATCTTAATGAATTTGCTGTTTACAGATTTCAAGTTCAACATTTTAACTGTTAATAGTATTTACAGTTAAACCTCCTGAAAACAGAAAACCTACCTTAACAGGGTGACCTTTTCTGATCAAAAACAAAACTAAAAACCCACACTGTTACCCTTTTCTCCACTTCATTATTTCTGAAATCACACTGTGTAAAGCCGGTCTCCCAGGTAGACACATGCGTAGACGGCTTTATTGCGGCCGGAGGACCACCTTCCACTCACCCAGGCGCATCCTAGTTCTCTGCGCACAAAGGGTCCCCCACCCCGTCTTCCCTGGTCCCAAGCCGCTTCCCTCCTGCCGCTGGGGCCCTGCAGCTTCTCTGGCATCACACAGAGCCACTGGCTGCAAGGCAAGCCAGCTGGATGAGCAAAAGTTGTATGGTTTTGTTCTACATGGTCTAGTCTTACATGTGGGGACTTTGGGGAAAGGGAAGAGACCTCACAGACCCTTTGGAGCCATCCCCGGCTCATGGGCCAGTAAATGTTTTCTAAGAAGGGCCAGATGGTAGGCAGTCAGTTTAGTTTCTATAGACAACTGCTCAACTCTGCCATCAGAGTGCAAAAGCTGTCGGACCCTATTAAGGATGGGCATAGCTGTGTTCCAATAAAACCCTAACACAAAAGGAGGCGCGAGCCAGCCCGCAGGCTGCGGTGTGCGAGCCCCGGTCCACTGGAACCTTGTTTCCCTGCCCTAAGCTATGGCCGACACCTCTTCTCTCCAGCTGGCCCAGTCCTCTGCCCCTGGCACAATGCCTAGGCACACTGTGGCCAGTCGGTGGGAGTGGTTCCTTTTCCTTTTCCCCAATCTTGATGTAAGATGACTTTCCAGCTCAGAAAATACACCCTACTGAGAGCTATGACTAGCAAGTGGTGAGACTACCATGGCCGCCCACAGCTGGAGTCTTGAAACCGATTCCAGGAATCGATGCCTGGTCTTACCCCATGGGCCCACAGCCTTAGGGTTAGGAAAGAAGATGAAGCGGCTCCAGGGCACCATGTTCTCCAAACACACAGCACAGCCCATAACCCCCTGCCCCTCTGTGTGAAGCTGGCTCTTCCTCTCCTCCAATGAAGGAAGACCTGGAATTGCCACCTGCCCAAAGGCCCACCTGCTGGTACCCACTGGAAATGAAAAAAAAGAAAACACACCAGAAAAAGAACAGCGAGAAGGAAAAGCCTATGAGAAGGGCAGCCAGAGGGAAGAGGGATACTGTATGAGGCCCATCCAGAGGCTGTCTCCTTCCCAAAGCTTTGCCCAGCTCCTGCCTGATGGCTCACTCCTCTCATTTCCCACCATCCCTGGGGCCCCTCAGAGATTACCATTCTTATTGCCTGGCTGCCTGGGGTTACTGTCAGTCCCCTCTAGCAAAAGGAGAATTCCCCAATGGTTCCTCACTCATTCATTCAACAAGAATTTAACAAGCAGCTTGTCATAAAACAGACAAAACTGCAGAGGGAGCAACAGCTGGGGGCATGCCAGTGTGCCAGAGCAGCCAAGGGGCCAGGGGGTGGGCAGGGAGGAGGCCGAGCAGGGGAGCTCTCAGGTAACAGGGCCTGGAGGGTCACTGTAAAGTCTCTGGACTGTGCTCTGAGTTTCTTTCTGGAAAGGTCTGGAGGAAAGGAATGACAGTATCTAACTGCAGGCACTGTTATGGGTTGAACTGTGTCCTCCAAAAAGTTATGTCCATGTCCTAACCCCTTGTACCTGTGAATGGGACTTCATTTGGAAATAAGGTCTTTGCAGGAATAATTAAAATGTAAGTTAAGATGAGGTCTCACTGGAGTAGGGTGGACCCTTAATTTATTATGACTGATGCCCTTAAAAGAAAAGAAGACACACACAGAGACACTCGGAGAAGAAGGCCACATAACACTGGAAGCAGAGACTGAAGTGATGAGGCCACAGCTGAGGAACACCAAGGAATGCCAGCACACCAGAAGGTGGCATGGCCCCTCCCTTGGAGCCTCAAGGAACCAGCCCTGACAACACCTTGATGGCAGACTTCTGGCCTCCAGAACTGTGAGAGAACAAATCTCTGTTGTTATAAGCCACCTAGTTTGTTACAGCAGCTCTAAGAAACTAATACCGAAAGAAGGGGGGAGGGGTAAATCAGCCAAAGAGGAGAGATGCTGCAAGCCTGGCAGGGGTGGCAGACGTTAAGGAGGTGACAGGTGATCAGATTCCCTATGGGTTTTTTTAGGTGTAGTTGACACAATATTATATTAGTTTCAGGTGTGCAACATAGTGATTTTACATTTGTATACCTTACCAAATGATCACCACAATAAGCCTCATCACATACCCATGACTTATGTTATTTTTAAATATATTTTTTTTTTTATTTCAGAGAGGAAGGGACAGGGAGAGAGATAGAAACATTAATGATGAGAGAGAATCATTGATCAGCTGCATCCTGCATGCACCACACTGGGGATTGAGCCCGCAACCCAGGCATGTGCCCTGACCGGGAATTGAACTGTGATCTCCTGGTTCACAGGTAAATGCTCAACCACTGAGCCACACCGTCTGGGCATGTTTTATTTATTTTATAACAGAAAGTTTGTACCTCTTTTTCACCTTCACTTTTTTTCACCCATGCCCCACTCCACTCCCTCTGGGACATCAGTTTATTCTCTGTATGGGCACGTCTGCTTCTGTTTTGTTCTGTTTGTTCTTTTTGTTTGTTTGTTTTTAGATTCCACATAAGTGAAATCTTACTGTATTTGTCTTTCTCTCTCTGATTTACTTAACAGTGACTCGTGTATGTTTTGACTGACAGCAGGGCTCACAGAGTCACTGCCATACGTGTGGAGTGTGGGCGAGGTATCAAGGATAGTCCTCGGGTCCTGTGGAGTCGCCGTGACAGAGGCGCCTGGCTGTGAGAGGGGCAGGGTTAGGGAATAGGTCAAGGGCTTGGTCTTGATATGCCTATTATGCCTACGCAATAGACTTCCAAGTAAAGACACAGGAGTCTGAAGTTCAGGAAAGAGGTCTGTACTGAAACACATAAATGTCGGTGGGCCAACAGAAAGAGGGCGTGAACACTAAGATGCCACCCCCAGGGCGCGATGTGACGGGGAGCAGAGGACTCACGATGGAGCCCTCGGACACTGCAACTACAGAGGCGAAGGAGAGATGGAGCCCGCGGGGTGGCGGGGCCCGCGGGGTGGCGGGAGCGCCGGGGAGGGACCCGCCGGAGTTCCCACGTGCTGGCCTGACCGCGGGTGGTGCTGGTGCGGACCGACCCCCGTCCCCCCGACATCACAGGAAGGGCTCGGGAGAGCTCCCACGGCCCCACGAGCTCGGGAGACCAGCGGGTGACGCCCGCAGGCCTGGAGGAACCGAGCCCGCGGTCTCCTCGGCGGGCACCGGGCGCGCGCCCTGAGGCCCCCACGGCGCCAGCCCCCTCGCCGTCCCACCGGCCCAGCCCCGCTCCCGCCACGGGTCCGGCCGCCCAGGGACCGCCCCCACGGTGTCCCGAGCACCCCTCTCCCCGCCTCCCCGTCGCCGCAGCCCTCCCGCACTCACGTAGCGGCTGCACATGGCCACGGCCAGGTTGCGCAGGTGCGGCGTGGCCCCCACCCACAGGAAGAGCGAGTCCGTCAGCCGCATGACGTGGAAAGTGCACCAGCTGCTCCCACAGCCTCGCGCTGAAGTTGTGCAGGGAGACGTCCCCGCCCGCGGCGGCCCGCGGCCCCTCCATACCGCCGGCCGCCCGGCCCGCCAGCCCGAAACTCTTCCCGCTGCTGCCGCCGGTCCGCCAGACCCGAGCAGGCGAGCGCCGAGGGCCGAGCGCGCCTTCGCTTTCTGCTCCGGAAAGTGGGCGGGGCCTTGGGCGGGTCTGAGGGGCGGGACATGGAGGGCGGGGCATGGAAGCCCCCCCTCCTCCCTCCGGGCCTTGCAGACGGAGCGGGGGCCGCGCTGTCCAGCAGGCCTCGCCCGCGCTCCTGTACAGCGTTGGACGCGGGGAAAACCCGCTCTAGTCACTCACAGGGGCAGGGCCGGCCGCCGTGGTTAAGGGAGCCCGAGCGCCCGCCTGGACTTGCCACTCACGTGCTGGAGCCAGGCGCAGCGTCCTCCCAGGTCGTGACAGGCCAACAAAGACAACCCTGTTGTACTCACTAGTTCCTTAAGCACTCCGAGAGCACCCACCTCCCAGCATACCATCTGGTTTGGATTATCAAAATCCACCCCCTGCTAGTAGCCCAGTACTTCCAGGGAAGCCTTGAATGTGTCTATCCTTTAGAAGGGCAACGATGTTGGGAGAAAGCCTATAAAAGGTTGTTGGGAGGATGGGTAGACAGTTTCAGACCCTCCTAAGCCGTAATTGTGTATAAGCGTGGGCCTTGGGCTAATCTTTGAACCTCTCTGAGACTCAGAGTCCTCATCTACAACATGGACATAAGAATGGCTACCTCTCGGAGCAGTGGGAAGGGTTATGAGCAAGTACATGGAAAGTAGAGCAGATGGTGGCCATCATCATCCCAGCTGAGGGGGCCTTTAATTTTAGTCACTTTGAGACACTACAGAGTTGAAATAAGGAAGCCTTCAGTGTGTTAAGAAGGAAGGTTTGAAAAAAGAAAGAGAGAGAGAAAGACAAAGAATATATGTGGAAAAAACAAACAGGGCCCATTTTGTCAGATTTTGTTACAACTGAGTGTTGGGTTTTAAGTCAGAACTATCACAGTTCTTTAAAAAGTTCTGCTTTTAAAATCTCTAATAAGTCTAAGTTGATTAAATTAAAATTGTTAAGGGTAAGTATTTTTATAAGTTTGTTCTATTTGCTAATTATCAATGATTCAATAATATTGTTAACTAGAGGCCTTGTGCATGAAATTCATACACAGGTAGGGTCCCTAGGCCTGGCTGGCGATCAGGGCCGATCAGGCTCCCACCTCCCTGCCTCCCGGTCTCCTGGTCAAACTCTCAAGGGGACCTTTTATTATATAGGATTTTCAGGTCACTTTTAAAACAGTTTTGTTAAGGTATAATTGGCATACAATAACTGCAATAACTGCGCATTTAAAGTATACAAATCAAAGTTTTGACACATATATAACCCATAAAACCATGGCTATAATCAAAGTAGTGAATGTGTCCACCACCCCCAAAGGTTTCCTTAAGCCCCTTGTTAATCTTCCTGCCTCTCCCCCAACTGCTGATCTGTATTTTGTCATTACAAATTTGTTTACACTGCCTAGAGTTCTATATAAATGGAATAATACAGTATTTACCATTTTTGTCTGCTTTTTCACTCACCATAATTATTTTGACATTTATCTAGGTTGTTGGGTATATAAATAGTTAATCCCTTTATGGCTTAGCAGTATTCTATTGTGTGGCTGGCTATACCACTATTTATTTGTCCATTACCATGTTGATGTTCACTTGGGCTATTTCCCATTTGGAGATATTACAATAAAACTGCTATAAATGTATGTATACAAGTCAGTCTCTGTATGGACATATGCTTTATTTCTTGTAGAAAAGTACCTAGAAGTAAAATGGTTGTATCATATGGTAGTTATATGTGTAACTTTTCAAGAACTGTTTCTAATGAACCTCAGTTCACATTTCACATCATACACAAAAGCAAATTCAAGTGACTTATAGACCTAAACACAAAACCTAAGACTACAAAAATTCTAGAAGAAAACCTTTGCGGCCTTTATTTAGAAAAATATTTCATAGATAAAACACCAAAAGCATGATCCATAAAAGAATAAATTTATAAATTAACTAATGGAGCAGGTGATCTCACCCATACCTCAACTCTAATATCCTTAATGCTTTCTCCCCTAGAAAACAAACACAATTTTTAAAATGGAGAGTTTATATCTGAAGAATCTTAAAAACTGTCTGGGGAAACTAAATAGCTAACACCCTATTGCCTCACTCTCCTCCCCCACATTTACCCAGCACAAGTTGAAGCATGCTCCTATGTCTGGGCTCTGAGCACTGCTGGGAAAACCACAGGACCCAGTCATGCCGCCCAATATCACCTGCCCCTTAAACACTGCCCTGAAGTCCCCAGATTGTGCCCTCTCTCATTTACCTTGAGGACTATTCTCTTCAAGCCCTACCCAAACCCAAGTCCAGCAGATGACTCTGCTTCTGAGTCTACAAAGAAAACAGAGATTATCAGACTCAATTTGCACAATTCCTTGTACCTCTACTCAAACCCTCATCTTCATCTTAGCCCATTCTTACTTTCTTTTACTCCTCATTACAGTGCGAGATATCAAATTTTAATCTATCCACCTCTGCTCTGACCCTATCCTTCTCCATGTCCTCAGGAACCTCACTCCATCAACTGTGGTGGACTCTGAGATGTGCCAATTAGATCCCCCTTAAAGAAGGGACTTGTTGTCTCAGCTGCTGGAAATGCTGTTACCAGAAAGCCTTCTGTGACCTCCTTTAGAGCAACAGTCGCCAACCGGTGGTCCATGAGGTCCAGAAGGTTGGCGACCGCTGCTTTAGAGTATGTACACACTTCCCAGGGAAGCCCACATCCAATGACTGATGGAGGCAGCAGAATAAAGGCTAGGCCATTTTGGCCCAATGCTGGACAACTTTGTCAGACCATTTTCACTCTAGAGCACCCGTGGGGTTAGCGGAAGCTGACTAGTAAAGGGTAGTATTCACTTTTCACCATCAGAAGAAATCAAGATGGACTATCAGGAGGCTGAGTGCAGTCATCCCAATAAAATCTTATGGTCCATTGATCAGTTTCCAGACCTGGAACTCAGGTCCTCTGCAACACCATGACAAGTACATGCAGTGTGACTGCCCTGCCTTTCCCCAAAGAGCCCATGGCCATTTACTCAGGTAACAGTACACTAGGGAGAAAGGAAGACACATTTTCAAGAGTCAGAGTTGGAATTGAGCCCTGGAGACCTGAAGT
>NW_005871069.1:520452-524853 GCF_000147115.1 Myotis lucifugus
GGATGCAGGTAGTGATCATATCTCTACTCACCAGTGAATCCTGGAAGATGCAGTGGACTACCATAAACTCAACAAGAAGCAGTCCTGACAGCAGTGCCATAGCATATGTGGTATCTTGCTAGAGCAATATAATAGGCCTCAGGTACATGGACAAGGATTTGGGACATGCATTGTTTTCTACTGCAAACAGAAAAAAGGAGCAGAAACAGTTTGTATTTACTAGTACATGGGATGAACAACAATATTCATTTATAGGTTTGCCCAGGACTATGTTAATTTTTCACACTCTGTCAGAATGTAGTCTTGAGAGATCTTGGCTATCTAGACATCCTACAGAATGTCACATTGATGAATTACACCATCGTCACCTTGGTTTCACCAATGCCTTGTCTACAGTTCACGCCTATGGCCGTATTGGAGACCCCATAGAAATAGTTGAAGAATGAGGTAAAAGCCTGAGTTCATTTTTTTGATAGGTCAGTATAGAGGTGCAAGCTACAGGTAGTGCACCTGCTTGTCTATTTTGTGTAGACAGGCAGTAGACCAAGGTTATAGAACTTACAGACCAGTGGGCAGTGGGGAATGACATGTCTGGCCTGGTCAGGGCCCTGCAAGGAGAAAGATTGGGAGATGGAGGACAAGGAGGGTGGGGAAGAGGCATGTGATGGAGTGATCCCAGGCTGTGAACATCATGTTATCATGTTATCATGGTATCATGTTATCACCCAGGAGACGAATTAAGCAACAAAATGGACAGAATGACTCGGTCAGTTGATGCTAGTGAACCCCCACCTGCCACCACCACAGGGCTGGTACCACAGAATAACCAGGGTAGGAGAGATGGAGGTTACATAAGGGCCAACAGCATGGAATTCCACTCCCAAAAGTTGATCTTACTGCTGCTGCCACCAAACATCCTACCTACCAACAGAGATCTGGACTCAGGCTCTGTTATGGCACCATCCTCAGGGAGAACAGCTGGCCACGTGGCAGCAAGTTGGTGTTATCGCGCTCCTTCCACCCAGAGGGGCCAGCAATTTGTTCTGACAGAAATAGAACCACGTTCCAGGTATAGGTTTGCCCTTTCCATCCACAGGGCTGCAGAGGGTGCCATTATCCAAGTGCTTATAGAAGGGGTGGTCCTTATGCATGGCATTTCACATAACATCACGAGACAGCAAAAGAAGCGGGAGAGTGGGCCCAGACCCGTGGTAGCCACTGGTCACATCACACACTCTATGCCATACACCTGCAGCCTCCCACTGAAGGAGATGCTCAGAGATGATCATTTCCGAGGATGGAAAGCCATCCTGCAGGGCCCTGGATAAAAGCTGAACCCAAGTTTATATGGTACTGTGTCCCTAGTAGGATAACTTCATGAGTCAGGGATCCAAGGGGTGGAAGTAGGAGCCACCCCACATCTCATCACTCCCAACAACTCATGTAGGGGATTGTGCTTCCCGAACCTGCACTTACAGACCACAGGATTAGAGGTCCTGTTTCCCTCCGGGAGAACACTTCCACCAGGGGACACAGCAGGAGTCCCACTAAGGTATGAATGGCTATTGCTGGGCAAATAGCCATTCATACCTTACCTTTCTTCACCTGGAAGGTGAAGGATGTCTAGATAGTCAAGATCTCTCAAGACTACATCCTGACAGAATGTCCAGAGCCCCACAGTTGAAAAGAATCACCATCCTGAGCACCAGGAGGAGATAGGGCTGTTGTCACCAGTGGGGACAGGGCGGTAAAGGTCTGACACCCCGGTGATGTACTCGGGTGCCATTTGGTACTCCCTTGCCCAATTGTGACAGTAAATAGACCAAACTGCAATTCTGGCCCAAGAACAGATCCTCTTTCCAGTAAAAAGTACTGCCCAGCCACTGGAAGAATGGGGCCTTCGGGTGCTAACCCCTTTAGGATTACTTCAGCTACCAAGAGCTACTTTGCCCAAAAGTCTTTCCTGAGTTGGCTCTCTGGTGGAGACAAGGAAATGCAGATGCAGCCTCTTCCGCCCAACACAGTCAACTCCGAAAGCCATTTCACTGCAGAGCTCCCCAAGGGCCATCGCAGCTTTCCTTCTCCCTTCGCCCAATTCTACTTCCTCTCCCCTTGGTCAATTCCAGGGGTACTCTCTAATAAATACTCGGACTAAACTCTCTGATGAACCCAGCCTGGGACAGTCTCCTTCTGTGGTCTGATCTTATCTCACTTTATGCATTCCCTGGGCAATTTCACCCATGGCCATGGGTTTGCTCATCACCTAATCTCTAAAGTGTAACCTTGGCTATAAATTGAGAAGATTGGCTTAGATGATCTCTAAGGGCCTTACAGAGCTAGTACCTATGAAGATCAGATAAGCACTCAGAATGAAAACTAGCCTTCTTGGGCCAGTGCTGAGGGAGGATGGTGTTCTCCAGGGAGCCACTAGGTGGCAGGTGGGAGGGAGGCGGGTTAGAGACAGCGTGGCTTTCGCTTTCAGAAAGCAGGAGGGGAGTTCCCGGGTTCCTATTCTTGCCACCGGGAGCAGTCTTTTCTCTAAACTGCAATTTTAGAATACTCCGATGAAACAGCGGGGCCTGTCTCCCAGGAAGCCCGCCACAAAATGCAGAAGCACCAGCGACAGATTGCAAAAGAGGCCAGCCTACCAGCTGTCTGCTTGAGGAGAGGGCCAGGGGTCTTGGGTATTTAGATTCAACCCTCTCCTCTTTCTGCCACCAGTCTGGGTTGTAAGCCTGTGTTCGTTTCATTAAAAAACAAGAATTAAAGAATTTTTTAGGTGATGGATAAGAAAACAGCTCTGTGGGGAGGACAGCTGTCACCTCCCTTCCAGGTGGAGAAAGGTAAGTCCTGGGTTTACAATGCTCACTGTCTGAACAGGGAGCTGCCCCTGGCATGTTCGTGGTGCAAGTGACAAGTCATGCGAACGTCCAAGAGTCTACAGCATCACAGGAATCTCTCTTGAGATCGCTGGGCCTTTCATTTCAAAACCAGCCCGAACTCTGTTAAACGCATGCTTGGTAATGTGTGCTTGGGTTAGTAACAGCTAGGTTACACGAATGGTAACCTTTTTAACCCCTGAAATGCAAATGACTTGATGCGATACAGTCTATCTTTAGCTGCTGGATGGGGTGAAGGGGTAGGAGGTGAAGCGGGCTCTGCTCCACATAGTTCTTCAGGGCCCACAATGACACCTTGTGTGCAGCAGCAGAGGAGGGAGCTGCAATGCTGTGTCTGGCCTCCCGGTGCTCCAACCTAGAAATGACACATCACATTTCTGGCCCATTAGCCAGAAATCACCTATCACTGCCCACCTGCCCGGGGGGCCAGGGGAGGGGGGATGAGAGGGGAAGGGTAGTAGAGGGGAAAGGGGTTGGGTGCAAAATGTGAGGAGCAGATGGAATTTCTTTGGTGACCGCCAGCAGCCTTCTGACCTTTACCCATTCCTCCCCCAGTTGGCAACCATCAATGTATTCTCTGTAGCTATGAGTTTGGTGGAGGTTTTTTGGTTTGTTCGTTTGTTTTAGATTCTACATATAACAGACATTATATGGTATTTGTCTTTCTCTGTCTGATTTATTTCACTTAGCATAATACCCTCTAGGTTTATCCATGTTGTTTCAAATGACAAGATTTCCTTCTTTTATTATGGCTGAATAATATATATAAATTAATGTCCTTATCCACTCATCCATCGATGGGCAGTTAGGTTTGATGAGCACCATTGTCCCTGCTACAGCAACAAAACTATCATGATTTACTGACAGTTACTAGATCTGCCAACCAGCATTGGTCCAAGATTTTCCCCGAGGAGCCCCAGTGGCCTGGGGTCAAGATGCCCAAATCTGAGCTCACTAACCCACGTGGTTAAGCTACTTTGAGTCTTTTTCTAATCTGAAGATCATTCACATCCTGCTCCAAATCTGTCCCTCCCACCAAACCCAACAAAGGATCTGCAACGGAACCTGCTGGGTCCGCTCCTGAAAAGGAAAATGGGGAGCTTGCAACCTAGTTCAACTGTAGTTAAAACTGTAGTCTTACTTCCCCACTCTGACTGACTTGGGCGGAGCTGCAGAGCCTAACCCCAAGGCCCCGCCACAGCTGACTTGGGCGGAGCTGCAGGGACCCTCAGGGGCCGCCACAGGAGGAGATATACAGGTCAGAGCCTCCTTGCGAGTTCTGCCACAACACTCCTGCTCATTTCTGCAGAGGAACTGCCCTCTGCCACCTGAAGGTAAGCACCCGAGGCCCCTCCTCACCTGTGAGCACAGCACACAGCGCTTTTATCTCTCTCTCCTGTATCATCAATTTTCTCCTCTCTACTAGACTATTTCTGTCGCCATACAGATGTGATCATAAAAGGATATTGTCTTTGTCTCCACATTCACTCTGACTACCACC
>NW_005871069.1:525035-527100 GCF_000147115.1 Myotis lucifugus
CCCTGCCCCCCCCCCCCCCCCCCTGTGAGCTGTTCGCCAGCACCCTTGGCTCACGCACCTTCTACACGCCAACCACGACTCCCAAACTTGTGTCTCTGGAGCCAACTTCTTTCCTGAGCTCCAACCCCATAGAGGCAGCTGCTCAGCCAGCATCTCCGTCTGAATGTGTGTGGAAACCTCTAACTCAGCGATTTTCACCTTTTTCATCTCATGGCACGTAAACTAATTACTAAAATAATATATATTTTTGCCAATCTGACAAAAAATAGATATAATTTTGATTCATTCACACCGGACAGCTATTGTTGTGTTGGCTGTTGCCATTTTTCTATTTGACAATCTAAGAGAAAAGAGGTCAGTGCCCCTGACTAAATAGTCAGATACTGCATGTTTTAAAAGTTCCTGTGGCACATGGTTGGAAGTCGCTGCTCTAACTTAACAAGTTCTCCCATGAAGCCTGCCCTCCCCACAGTCTTCCCATCTCAGAAGAGTCACCTGTCTTCTTCCAGATGGGCAATTCAAAGCCCTTGGTGCCCTCCTCGGCGCTTCCTCTCACATCTCCCATCCCCTTCCTCAGCAAACCCTGCTGGTTTGACCCAAACTCTGACCAATTCCGTCACCTCCACCTGGTCTTCTGTCTGGACTTGTGTGCTAACCTTGCAAATTGTCTCCTTACCATCTATTCTCAACATAACAATCAGGGCGATTCTTTTAAAGCAGCTTTTTCTCTTACCTCATTTTTGAAATAGGAGGATTGGGTTCCCCTCCAGAAATGGCCTAATACGAGCAGTCTGTTTCCAGGGGAGACTTCTAGAGTGTTGGGCTTTCTGGTGCTATAAGATTACTCATATACTTTTAAAAATGTCCCCTATCAGTCCTCAAGTCCCCTCAAAGGCAAGTATTCCCAACGTCAGCTACTGCTTTCCTGCCCCTGCCCTCCGCCTCCTCACCCAGCTTCTCCCACTCACTCCTCACAAGTGCAGACAAAATATTTTTGCGGCAGCAGCTGTCCCATCACTTTTCTTAGCACACAAAAGAAAACCTCTAGCCCAAATTCTGATGTCACCAGGTTCCAGCATAAAAGGAAAATAATCCTGTGGGTTTGCTCCAGAGAAAGAAAAAAGCTAAAGTGGGTGGAAACAAGTTGAACCATGCATCGCTATGACTCACGGGCAGACTCAGCCATGACTCTTTCCCCTAGCTATTTAAGAAATGTCAATGCAGTTTTTTTAATCAACTAAGCTTCCATTCAGCTCTGCCTCACCCAGGAGACAGCTCGCCAGTCAGCTCAGCCTCTGCCATTAGACCGAGGGCCACCCCCTTCTCCACCCTGCACTCTGCAGGAGCTCAAATTCCACCTCCCGCAGTGCAGGTCTGGCTCAGGATGAACCCTGAGTGGTGAATATGAAGGCCGGGGAGCAGCCTGTGTGCAAACCCACTCATTTTAGGGAAGGGCATGGACAAAGAGCCAGGATTCAGGAGAGCAAAGCAGGAAAGGGGTTCCAACAAGAGAGCAGATGGCAGCCACAGAGGGTGGCAGTTCGTCCTCACCTTACTTACCCGGGCCTCTTCCAGCAGCTTTTACAGTACACTGAGCTCTGAGTAGCAGAGCCTTTAACCTTGATTTCCAGGCGTGGACTGGGAGGGCAGCGCACAGAGAGGGCCAGTGAGGGTTTGGGGCACCAAGTGCTGTACAGGTCCGGAGTCTGGGAGAAGCTGAGTTAGGCTGGACAGGGAGCCAGGCCTTGAAGGGGGTTAGGGGTTAACAATTAGTTTGGCTGAAAGAAGAGAAGAGGGTATGCTGGGGCCAGGAGGAGGCAGATGTGAGCAAAGCCCAGGGGTATCATGACTCACCTCTTCAGACAAGGAGATGAACAGCCAGAGAAGAGACTCAGGGCCAGGAGGCACTGGGCCACTGTGGGTGGGCCTGGGCCTGGATCCTGCACCCACCCAGAGCCTCCTCTCCCCCAGCTGGGTCTGGGAAGCCAGGGAGGGAGACAGGGCATGCAATGCCAGGAAAGAAGCCTGAATGGAGGGGAACATTCAGATTCCCAGACAAGGAGAA
>NW_005871069.1:528610-529996 GCF_000147115.1 Myotis lucifugus
CTTTGTTCTTCTTTCTCAGGATTGCTGTGCTATTCAGGGTCTTTTTTTTTTATTCCAGATGAATTTTTGGAGAGCTTGTTCTAGATCTTTGAAATATGTCATTAGTATTTTAATGGGGATTGCATTGAATTTGTAGATTGCTTTTGTTAGTATGGACATTTTAATGATGTTGATTCTAGCAATCCATGAACATGGTATGTTCTTCCATTTGTTTATGTCTTCCTCTATCTCTTTTTTCAATGTTCTATAGTTTTCTGAGTACAGGTCTTTTACCTCCTTAGTTAAGTTTATTCCTAGGTATTTTTTTGGTGCAATGGTAAATGGGATTGTTTTTTTCATTTCTCTTTTTGTGAGTTCATTATTGGTGTATAAAAAGGCCATAGATTTCTGGGTGTTAATTTTGTATTGTGCTACATTGCCAAATTCATTTATTAGGTCTAGTAGTTTTTGATGGAATCTTTGGGGTTTTCTATGTATAGTATCATGTCATCTGCGAATAAGGACAGTTTCACTTCTTCTTTTCCAGTTTGGATGCCTTTTATTTCTTCTTCTTATCTGATCACTATGTCTAGCACTTCCAGTAGTATATCGAACAAGAGTGGTGAAAGTGGGCATCCCTGTCTTGTTCCCTTTCTTAGGGGAAATGTGGTTAGTTTTTGCCCATTGAGTGTGATGTTGGCTGTAGGTTTGTCATATAAGGCTTTTATTATGTTGAGGTATGATCCCTCTATTGCCACTTTGCTGAGAGTTTTTATCAAGAAAGGGTGTTGGATTTTGTCAAATGCTTTTTCTGTATCGATTGATATGATTGTGTGATTTTTGTCTCTCAATTTGTTTATGTGATATGTCACATTTATTGATTTTGGCTCTGGGTTACTTATCTGATACTACAGAATTCCTTACACAGTCCCAATTTTAATATTTCAATTGTGTCCCTCTCCATGGGATTTTATTCTGTGACTCAATGCTTTTTAGACAAGCAAACACACAAGTGAGTGGGAAATCTTTTCCTGGCTGTGAGTGAGGCAAGTGTGGTGTGAGTGTGCTGAGGAGGGTTCCTGTAAGGATGGAAGGTGGAGGTGGGGGCGGGGGAGGGGGGTTGGTGTGGCACAGACTCACCCAGGAGGCAAAGAAACAGTGCGCTCACACAGAAACAGCGCTCACACGGGAGACAGGATTTATAGCGATGGCTTCAGGTCAGTGCTGTGGAACACCATCCTGTCTGCTGGGTGGACCGTCTGATCCTTTAGTAAAACCCTCTGCGGAGGTAAGCAATCATGGTCGATGGCAGAACAAAAGCCTCTCTTTCTTCCTCCCTCTGTGTGTGGGTGTGTGTGTCTCCCACCCTCTTCCCTTCTCTCTCCCTCCGTGTGTGTGTGTGTGTGT
>NW_005871069.1:530514-548194 GCF_000147115.1 Myotis lucifugus
CCCTCTGAGTCCAGTCCGATGGGCCCTAAACCCCCATCCAGGGTGTAGTCGGTTCTATTCTTGGCACAAAGGCGGTCGCCTTTGCTGAGAACACGGCTGCCCGGAGGGTTCGTTTCTGCGCTGGCTGTTTCTTCCTGGCACTGAAAACAAGCACAACTGCCTAATAAAGACTCGGCCGTGAAAGCAGCTGTGTTTCAAGGAGAACCAGGGAGCACGCCAAGGGACAAATGACAAGGTCCAGTGACAGCATGCCATTCATGGGCTCACTCGGCAAACGTTTACTGAAGCCATCTGTGCCCCAGGCCCTGCGCGAAGTGCTGGGGAGACACAATGATGCCCTTGAAGCTGGTGAGCGCCGCCTCCCGGGCTGCCCACGCCCGGCTCCACACTGGCGCACGCTCCCATGGTCTCCGTCACAGCACGGGGCAGAGGAGGGCTCCGAGGACGGGGGAGGAGGGAGAGGGTGTGTGTGGATGTGCAGCGAGATGAATGAATCTCTCCAAAAGGAGCAAGATGCACACGAGTACAAACAGCCGACTCCATTGTTATAGAGTCCCAACCTGGCAGGACTAACCTCCGGTGCTAGGGGCCAGACAGCAGTTACTCGCGGGGGCAGGAGGCACCAAGGGCTTCGGGGAGGCTAGCGTGTTCACCAGGACGTTCCTCTAGCCACACACCTACAGTCCGAGCACTTTTCTGCATCTGCCCAGTAGTTCAAGAAGATTTTATGTATGTTGTACATATATGTATAGTGAGTCAGAGAGCAGGAGGCCTGCAAAGGCAGCTAGTCTATGTATTATCTTTGCACGGGACCATATCTAAGTAAATCTGGCCCCTTAAGTATTCAGCTCAAATTTTAATGTCTCCACCAAAAAAGGTCTTCCTTATAGCTCATCTCAGTCCATAAAACGCAGCAATCAAGCCCATCGATTGTCATGACAGCACCTGGCTTGTACACAAGGCCACCCTAGTAGTTTTTCACTTATTCATGCCTAAGTTTATCTAAAAGCAATTATTGAGTAACTACTGTGTGCCAGGCACAAGTGATACAAAATTTTAAAAAAGGAGAAGACAAAGCTCTTTTAGTGAAAGAAATGGGGGGAAACACACACAAGTGCAATGCAAGTGCTGGGCTAAAAATAAGCAGAGTGCCTGGAAGGCTCACCCAGGGCAGCTGGGGCCATTGGTGGTGGTGGGGGGGGGGGGCTTCCTAGGAGAGGCATCAGCAGAGCAGAATGGGAGGAGGGGGCGGAGCCAGATGGAGAAGGAGGGGGACCTGGGCAGGGAACAGGCACTCAGAGGGGAAGGCCAGGTGGGGGAACTGCAAAGGGGTCAGAAGGCGGGCAGTCCTGAGAACAACGTGGGCACCACAGGACAGAGCCGGTCAAGAAGCTGTTACTCGAACAGGGAGAGACTGAGCTGAGAAAAGGCAGCAATATGGAGGAGAAGGGCAGAACTCAGTTTAGCAAAATGGTCCCCGGTGATCTGATCCCATGAAAAACCCTCACCCGAATATCTGGGCATCCGCTTAAAAGGCTACCTTGTCTTAAAAACAAAAAAAAGGAAATTCTGACACCTGCCACAACATGGATGAACCTTGAGGACATTATTCTCAGTGAGCTAAGCCAGTCACAAAAGGAGAAATACTGTGTGATCCCACTTATGTTGTACTTAGCATAGTCAGATTCACAGAGACAGGAAGTAGAATGGTGGTTGCCAGGGGCCGAGGGGAGGGCAATGGAGAGTTAGTGTTTCATGGGTACAGAGCGTCCGTTTTGCAAGATGATGAAAATCATTCTGTAAAGGTGCTCCTTCTCCCAAATTGAGACAAGAACAGATGGTGCTGGGAACACATGATGGTGTTGCACAGCGCTAAGCGAATATACTTAGTACCCTGATCTATACACTTAAGATTAGAAAAATGGGAAATTTTGTGCTATATGTGTTTTACCACAATTAAACATTTTAAAATAAAAAAAGAAAGGTGACCTTGGCTTGGAAGGACAGTCATCTAGTGAAAGCGTTTGCCCAAGTCCCATCTTCCTAAAGGGCTTCTAGGTATTTTGCTACCCAAACTATAACAGGCTCTCCTCTGAGAATCCAGGACGAGTCACAAACAGTTGTTCACTCTAAAACAATTCTACTTTACAGTTCTTGTCTCTTCTGAGTCAACTTCCTTTCCAAGAGCCCCTCGAAGCTGCTGCTAAGACCCACCACGCCCGCTTCCCAGTGCAGGCAGAGCCCCTGCTCAGCAGGTGCCCACAACCGCCTTCTCCAGCCCCAGCACCCCGTGAGGGATGTGATTATCTCAGCATCACGCTGAGGAGGCCACTTGCCCACGGGCCCACAGCGGCTGGGTTGAGATGAGAAGCAGGTCTGAGCTCTCCCCGCTCACACCACAAAGCTCCCTTATACTTTCTTCCTGTCATCAGCACGCAATGCAGACTCCTGTTCTCCTGGACTTGTTTTTCCCAACCCCATCCTGCACTGTAACAATGGCGCCAATAGGCACCTATTAACGTGCACCTGCCCCATGCTAGGAGCAGCTCTCTGGGCTTTAAGTACTCATGGTAACTATACATGGGGAGGTGCTAATATCCCTTAGTTTCGCCATCCAATCAGTTATTTGCTTCCAAACCTGATGCTCTTTTCCACTCCGCCCTTCTGCTTCATTTGTGAAACCTGCACTCCCCTTGGAGGAATATTTAAGGCTTCTCTCCAGATTCAAGAGGATGTGACAGCACACCAGCCTGTCACATGCTCCTTGAACCTTTCGCTTCTTCATATTCCGCCTGCTCGCCCCTTCCCTCTGGGCTCCTACAGGGCCTGGTGCCTAGTCCAACGACAACAACAGCAACAACAAGGAAACATCTCTGCACAGAACATGTGCCCCAGTGCCCTGCAGACTCGCTGATGGAAACGGGCTCCCCCCTTTCCAGGTGCTGCCCCATTCCTGGACCAAAGCCCGTTTGAGGCTGAGGAATGAGCCAGCGCTGCCCAGATCCTGCCCTCAGCCAACCCCCCCCACCACCACCACCACCCAATGTGCGCCGTGGACATTCTCGTCTCGAGTTGGGAGGAGTGGCAGCACCTTTACAGATGCTGCAGTGGGGTTCAGGGGAGAAAGGGACCCGCTGTCCACGCCTTCCTAAAATCCTGGTGGAATCTTCAACCTCTAATAGTGGTTAAAATCCAAGCCAGCCCAGCCGGTGTGGTTCATTGTTGAGTGTCCGCCCATGAACTATGAGGTCACAGTTCTGTTCCTGGTCAGGGCACATGCTCTGTGTTGTGGGCCCGATGCCCAGTAGAGGGCAGGCAGGAGGCAGCCGATCAATTTATTTTCTCTCATCATGGATGTTTCTACCCTCTTCTCCCTCTTCCTTCCTCTCTCTGAAATCAATAAAAGCAAATTTTTTAAAAATCCAGGCTAAATTAGCCACAATCCTGCTTGGATGGTAGAGTGACCCATCTCCTCACAGCTGAAAATGAAAACCCTCACACTGGTTAGAGAGCTCCCTATCCACCAGCATCCTCTCCCCCTCCCCCGCCCCGCACTCCACCCGCACACCCCAAGCCTGCTCCGTCTCCATGCACACTTTCATGGAAAAGACCCCTCCCTCACATCCTGGTGGTTACCACGGTGGGCTCCTCACAGTGCTTGCCCAGTGGACTGCGCTTCTGGCCTGGAGGTTGGAGATAGGGCCCAAGTAGAATCCCTTCCGCAGCAATTTGCATTTGAGAGCCAGAGAGATTGGGTCTCTCTCTTTGGGTGTCTGGGCTGTAGCAAAGTGGGCTTCAGAGCGAGGAATGCAAACTGGGGAGACATAGAGACCTTCCAGGGTGCAGAGTCATGAATCGCATTAAGGGTCTGTTTACAGATCTCCAGCTCACACGGGTACCCTTTCCTGTGAGCACTGGGCCTGAGCTCACCTTTTCCAGCTGGGCTTCCACATCACCGCCCCCTACTTTACAGAATGGCACAGCTCTCCCCACCGGACACTTCCCATGGGGTGTTGAAAACTCTCTGGCACCAAACGAGGAACAATTCAAGAATAAATTGCTCCTGAGTCTCACAGCAGCAAAGCAGCGAGAGGCAAAGCGCTGAGTGAGTGATGTGGAAGGGGCATCACCTGAGCTCACCTTCAGTCAAATGGGGCAAGTCTCCACACCTCAAGATTCCATCTCTCTTAGAGCAAAAGACACCTTTGATGGATGGAGGGAGAACTTGGGGTCTGACCAGACAGGAGTCTGATAGTGTCATAAAAAGTGCTGGATGTTGGGATTTTAGGAGAAAATAAAGGCATCATCATAAGCAGAAAGACCTGGAAAAAAAGTAGAAGTCATTAAGTCACTTATTAACAAAGATTTGAATTGAATTATGTGTAGGAACATGGTAGGGACAATGGTATGAAGTTTCCTTCATTTCTTATGGCAATATAGCTTAAGGTGACAGTTTACTCAAAGGAAAGACAGTGCAAACATTTCACACACATAAGATTGGAAAGGCATCTCCATTGCAGAGAACAAGCCTGAGGTCAAGCAGAACTAAAGCTAGCCACGTGCAGTATGCTCTCTAACGCAGGTGCGTGCACATGCACACACACACACACACACACACACACACAATCACACTGCAAATCTATTGAAACAGCATACCTACTCTCTCAATGCAACAGCAGTCACTCAATAACTAAAGACTGACAATTATGGGGAGGAGGAAAGGAAAAAAGCCAAGTTCAATGACACTGAATGAATTTATTTTTTAAAGTCTAATCTATGTACCACTTCTGCAGGCAAGGGGTATGAAAGAACACAGACTCTTAAGGAAATTATGTTCCAGGGTGCAACTACACAGGTTATATTAATCCAATGTTGATGTGTCACCACCACGGCTATAATAACACCGTGGGGTCCCTCGGTGCCAACCTTAAAAGAGTTCAAAGCACATGGCAGCATGATCTCATCTCAGGAAAACATGTTATTCTTCTTATTCCATCTACAGATAAAGGCGGCCCCGCAGGGACAGGTGGGGCGGCTGGTCCGAGGTCTCACAGCTACTAGTAATCAGTGAGAGGCTGCGAAAGCAATGCGAGGGCAGCTCTTCTTCCTGCCTCTTGTATTCTGAAGTCAAACTGCCATTGTCAAACCTTCCAAACCACCCGGCCGCCCTGACGACGGGTAGGTGTGTCTGAGAGAGTAGGTTCACCTTTGTCTTTCTGTGCCGTGTTACCCGCGGAGCAGCCGGAAGGTGGAGTCCATTAGCATCGAAACTTCACTCTTCCCTGGCTCTAGTTCAGGGATGATTTGGCTTTTGCCCTGGAGGTCACCTTAGTGATGATCCTGTAATGACTAAAGACACCAATTTTTAGACTGAAGGTTTGTTACTTCGTGTGGGAGGGGGCAAGGCAGAGGGAGTTGTTTTGTGTATTTTTTTTTTCAATGAAATCCCAGAATCAGTCACTTATTTTTATATATCAGGTAATAGAGAAAAAAATAGAAAGAGGTGGTGGTGGTGGGGGGGAGCCAGATTGGAAGCTGGAACAGTGTTGTTATTGAAGTATCTGTGATTCAGATCACCTTGATGGCACCTGTCTAATAAGGTGTCCCAGACACTCTATTCAGTGTCAAGTAAGTCCTTTGTAACCTTTAATTACTTCATTCCACCACACACGCCATTAAGCAGAGAAAAGAGGAAGGTACAAAAAAGAATAAAAATGGGGTAAAAAAATAATGATAGGAAAGGAAATAAGGAAGAAGCAACAACAAAAGGCAGGAAACTGCAGACCTGAGGAATCGTACTTTTTCAACCCGACCACTTTAAGTGCAAGCTAGCTCCAGGCGGCAGGGATGTAGGCCTGATCACTCCCTGTTGTGATTGTGCTGCCTAGAACAGTGCCTGATGCACAGCAAGTATTTGGTGGATGAATTCGCCATTTTAAAGGATGGGTATTGTGTATTGCAAAGGCCTGAGGGCCCACGGGGGTCCTACTTTACCTGGACAAGGAGCCAGAGCCATTCCATTCTCCTTGGAAGGCCCATTACACCGTTTTCTTCTGCTCACCTGGGAAAGCACCAGTATATGGTATGCACTTGGTTCTACATCTAGAACCAAGGTGGCTTTGGGCAGCACTGTAAAGCAAGCCCTGTTTTCTCACCCTCACCTCCCACTGTGGCATAACCCATTCTCCCTGGGCTCTGCTGATCCCGAAGAGAACCGGGTCCGAGAGGTTCAGGCACCATTAAAGTGGCAGTATGGTGCCCCGCTCAGGAGCACATATGATTTCAACCAGTTTCTAGGATAAAGCAACAACTAGTACAAAGGAACAAGTAGTGTGTGTGACATTTCCGGTTATTCAGTTCCCGAGTGAAGAATGTATCATGTGTGTAGCTGGAGCCCTCCTCTCTACACTTCAAATTGCAATAAGGGCTGTTTTCTTCCATTTTAGAATTTCTTGACAACACTTTTGAATTTTAAAAATATTCATTAAAAGTATTTTGTTTTTAAATGTTTTCACAATGTTTAAAATAATTTGTTAATTACTTGAATTACAGCAACTGAAATAGAACAGATAATGCTGTAGGTGGCTTCATCTTCAGAGTCTTCTTCATTTGTGGCTCAAAATGCACAATTTCAGGTAAGCCTAAGAAAATAAAAATTCAATAACAAACAGAATAATGGAAATGGATTTGAAGCATAAGGGATGTTTTCCACCGCCGCTCACTGTCACCTTTGCAGATCCGGGGAGGCCTGTGGGCCATCCTGTGACAAGCCGTGAGAGGAGAGCCAACCACGGAGCCTGAGGACGTTCCTGAAACTGGCAAAAGGTGGTGACAAAAGCCCTGGGATGAGATGAGGGTGAAGTGGTCGTGCCAGGTCAGAAGCACAAGACTTGAGGGTCTCAGCTTCTAAAGGGTGGACTCTGTCCAGGGCCAGAAGGCCTGCCCCTTCCTCCGTGTGAAAGTCTGCTCCAAGTGCCGAGTGCTCCGCGCCTGGAGGAGAAGCCCAGCAGGAATGTGAAGTGGCCGAAGCACAGAGGCCCAGAGCCCGGCGGTGAGCATGAGCAGGTGGACTCCTGGCCTCCTCCCATTGAACCTCCAGGTTCTCCGACCCCAGCGTGACCTTGCTATTCATCGCTGTGAAAGGGAAGACGCTGCCCTGCCGGTGTGGCTCAGTTGGTTGAGTGTTGTCCTCTGCGCTGAAAGGTCATCTGTTTCATTCCTGGTCAGGGCACATACCCAGGTCTCGGGTTCAGTCGCCAGTAACAGGAGGCAATGAATCGATGTTTCTCTCTCACATTGATGTTTCTCTCTCTCCCTCTCCCTTCCCCTCTCTCTAAAATCAATAAAGACATTTTTTATTTTTAAAAAAGGGGGGGGGGGAGACGTTACTTGGATTTATTGATAAAGCTCCTGGTGCCCAGGTCCTAGGTAAATTTTGTTCCAAAAGCCTCATATGATTCCCAGACCAGACTTGGGCCCACCCACAGGCTATTTGGGATGCATTTCTTCCATAAGAGAAGAGAAATTCAGAGCTGTGGAGACATCGTCCACGTGGGTACTGGGCAGAGCTTGTGTGTGCCTCCAATTTACTGGGTGGAGCAGAGGAGATGCCGAAGAGGGTTTCACTCTGGACATCACTGGTTTAGCTGCATTCATTTCTGTCCCAGGCTGGCACGTTTCACTTCCACTCCAGTGAGAATAGTGGGCCAGCTGTCATGAGCTTTCTCACCATGAAAAACAGTCTGGGGTTTGTAAGATCTCTCTGTTGGCCATAATTCATTCAATGTTTCTTCATTCCTCTGCTTGTAAGTCTTCACTCCCTGCAATTGGTAGCTTCTACCATCTCTTTTCCTAGTTACATGAGTCATGAGTCCGCTCCTCTTGCAGAACTTCTCATTTCTTGAAATAAGTGATTAATAATCCCTACTTTCTGCTGCAAGGCTTTTTCTTTTGTTCTCCAGCGGGATTTTGGACAAAAGTCATGCTTAAATGACCCCTCACCACTCAGTTTATGTTGAAAACAAAGGATTTAGACAAGGTTTGTCTATGAGCACTTCATCTTCCTCCTTCTCTGATTTTTTTTTTTTTAATCTGCTCTATATCAGTGGTTCTCAACCTTCTGGCCCTTTAAATACAGTTCCTCATATTGTAACCCAACCATAAAATTATTTTCGTTGCTACTTCATAACTGTAATGTTGCTACTGTTATGAATCATAATGTAAATATCTGATATGCAGGATGGTCTTAGGCGACCCCTGTGAAAGGGTCGTTCGACCCCCAAAGGGGTCGCGAGCCACAGGTTGAGAACTGCTGCTCTATATCAACAGCAAAATGCACTGATTTAACACTTCAATTTCCTTCCCTCTACAGGCAGAGCTTCTTGGACATCTTTCAAAGAGGTCCTATATAATTTAGTTAGCTCACTGAGCTCTGAGTAGTCCTATTTCCAGTCATTTTTCCACAATAACTGCTCCATGTTCTTCTTAAATTGGGTAATATTCTTTTTAAGTTTGGTAGACTTTAGACTTTATCTTTCCTTAGTAGTTTAGCTTCATTACAGCATATTTTTGCCTCTGAAAGTTTTTATAAAATTCCTTATAGAAACGTAATATTTCCATAGGGTGTTGGATCTCCAATAACTGATCCTGTTTCTTTACATAGCATCCATCATTATCAAAGTAAAAAGCAGGGTGTTTTTTGTTTGTTCATTTTGTTTGTTTTTAAAATATTTTTATTGATTTTACAGAGAGAGGAAGGGAGAGAGAAACAGTGATCGGTAGCCTCCTATGTGAACCTGCAACCTGTGTCCTGACCAGGAATTGAACTGGCAACCTTTTGGTGTACAGGATGACGCTCAACCAACTGAGCCACACTGGCCAGGACAAGAAGCAGGTTTTCTACTAGGGTCAATTCCTTTCTTCAAGCACTCTGACTGTGTCTCTAAGCCCACTTGCCTCCTCAATAGCGAGACCTTCAAAAGATATCTTTGTTGTTTTGATTTTCTGCCTAAAATCTTACAATTTGCTAAGCCCTTTTATGTGTTATTTTTAACGTCTGTGCAGCCTGTTATTCCATCACTTGATTTCCTCGACTCTTTGTGGCAGAAGTAGCTTCCAGAATAAACTGACAAACAAGGGATTCCCTGGAAGGAAGTAATAGTTTCAATTTTCAGGGGACTCAATGAAGACCTGGCACCCTCAGGTCCTTCGCCACCAGCACCTTGGGGTGGCATTTCCAAAGCCCTTCACTGAAGGAGCAGAACTTTCTCCATCTACACGATTTCTGTATTTGTATCTAGGCTACATTCAAAGGCAGCATTATCCCTTAGGTCACATACCATCAAAGAGCCAACCTTTCTAAGATCTATTTCTATATCCTCTGGGATACTTCTCCCACCCCCACCTTCCAAAAAACAATAACTCACAGAAACTATAGTTTCTTAGTTCTTCTATGTTTAAAGATAGGAGAGAACCAAGATAGTGGTATAGATAAGCAATGGTACTTGCTGTCTCCCACAACCACATCAAAATTACAACTAAAATACAGAACAACTATCATTCAGAAACACATGAAATCTGGATGGATGGAAATAGTACAGCTAAAGAAGTAAAGAAGAAAGCACATTGAGACTGGTAGGAGAGTCAGAGGCATGGAACCGGCTTGTCCCACACCCATGTGTGGCATTTTTTAATTGGGAGGGATATCTGGGGTCTAGAGCTGGGAAGAGAAGTCCCTGTAACTTCAGGCTGTAGAACCCAGCTAGGATTGTGGCTTAATGACATGGAGGCTACTAGAGACCCAGACAATCCTTCTTAAAGGGCAAGCATACAGACTTACTTGGACTCACTCCCTCTGAACTCCAACACTGGGATAGCAGGTTGGGGGGATCCAGGGACATATAAAGAGGAAATGGATTGTCTATCATTGGAGCAAGAATTAGGAGCTGGTTTTCTTCCAGACAGGGGTGCTCACAGGGATCATCCTTCCTGTGCCAAGACCTCCCCCATTGCAGAGCTGACTGGCAGCCATTTCTGAATTTCCATCAGCCTTGTTCACACTGTTCACTCTGCCCTGGTGATACCCTGAGACCCCACCCCACCCAATTTGCAGCCCCACCCAAGGTGTTTGCAGCAGCTTTTTCATGTCAATGATCTGTCCTGACACAGGCTTCAGACTTTCCTAAAATCTCTCAAACAAGCAGCATGCCCCATTCCTCTCAATAAGAGGCCCCCGGGGGGTCTGGCACTAGCAGCAGCCTACCTGCCTTCACAGCTTGAACTCACCTGGGCACTCTCAAGCACAACACAAGTAGCAGCCATCTGCAGATCTCTCTGTGGCCTCTGGCAGTGGCTGACTTTGCACCTCTCAGGAGGACCTAGAGCCACTGCACCTGGTGGACAGCATCACACCATACCAGATTATAACTCTACATATCCACAAGTGACACACTCAAGGGGGAAGACTCAGTGAGCACCAAAGCCCCACTGAAGCAAGTCCTGCTCCATTGTGGTGTCTCCTGCATAGCAGCTCTTCTGCTATAGTTGTAGCTGGTCCTCACAGCCAATTTGCCTGGAGGTTAATTCTTCCCAGTGATGCCAACAGCAATCAAGGCTCAACTACAATAAGACTGTGCACACAGGGGCAAACCCAGAGTGCCCAGCTCATGTGACTGGGGAGGCTGAGCCACTGGGCCCTACAGAACACCTACTACACAAGGCCATTCTACCAATTCTATGAAACATAGCAGTTCTACTAATGCATAAAAACAAACACAAGGAAGCAGCGAAAACGTGGAGGCAAAGAAATGAATGAATAGAATACATCTCTAGAAAAAGAACTAAAGGAAATGGAAGCAAACAAACTACTAGATCCAGAGTTCAAAACAATAGTTATAAGGATTCTCAAGGATCTTAATGAGAGCTTCAAGGGACTTAGTGAGAATTTCAAAGACATGAAAAAGGACCAGTCAGAAATTAAGCATACACTAACTGAAATAAAGCATACACTAACTGAAATAAAGAACAATGTACAGGGATTCAACAGTAGAGTAGAGGATTCTGAGAATAAAAGCAATGATTTTGAATCAGAAGAGCAGAGAGAAAAAAAAAGAATTAAAAAAAATATGAAGACCGTCTAAGGAGCCTCTGGGACAATTTCAAGCATGCCAACATTCACATTATGGGGGTTCCAGAATGAGAAGAGAGAGAGCAAGATATTGAAAACCTAGTTGAAGAAATAATGACAGAAAACTTCCCCTACCTAGTGAAAGAAATAGCCTACAAGTCCAGGAAGCACAGAGAGTCCCAAACAAGAGGAACCCAACAAGGCCCACACCAATACACATCATAATTAAAATGCCAAAGGTTAAAGACAAAGAGAGACTCTTAAAAGCAGCAAGAGAAAAGCAATTAGTTACCTATAAGGGAGCATCCATAGACTGTCAGCAGATTTCTCAACAGAAACTTTGCAGGCCAGAAGGGAGTGGCAAGAAATATTCAAAGTGATGAAAAGCAAGGACCTACAACCAATATTACTCTACCCAGAAATCCAGCAATGCTATCATTTAGACCTGAAGGTCAGAGAAAGAGCTTCACAGGCAAGAAAAAACTAAAGGAGTTCATCACCACCAAAGCAGTATTACATGAAATGTTGAATGGTATTCTTTAAGAAGAGGGAGAAGAAGAAGAAGAAGAAGAAGAAGAAGAAGAAGAAGAAGAAGAAGAAGAAGAAGGAGAAGGAGAAGGAGAAGGAGAAGGAGAAGGAGAAGGAGAAGGAGAAGGAGAAGGAGAAGGAGGAGAAGGAGGAGGAGGAGGAGGAGGAGGAGGAGGAGGAGGAGGAGGAGAAGGAGAAGGAGAAGGAGAAGGAGAAGGAGAAGGAGAAGGAGAAGGAGAGGAGGAGGAGGAGAAGAAGAGGAGGAGGAGGAAGGAGAAGAAGAAGAAGGAGAAGAAGAAGAAGGAGAAGAAGGAGGAGGGGAGGAGGAGGAGGAGGAGGAGGAGGAGAAATGATCAATAAAATGGCAACAAATACATATCTAACAACAATTGAATCTAAAAATCAAAATAAACGAACAAGAAATCTAATGAACAAATTAAACTGACAAATAAAATAGAACCAGAGGCATGGAAACATAGGACAGATTGACGAAATTCAGAGGGAAAGAGGGAGGGAGGTGAGAAAAAATTAACGAAATATGCATATATTCATTACCTATAGACTCAGACAATAGGGTGGTGAAGGTTTGGGTTGGGGTAGGAACCGCGTGGATAGGGACAATAGGGAGAAAAAAGGGGGACATCTGTAATACTCTCAACAATAAAGATTTTTTAAAGTATATTTATTATCTTTAAAATTAAAAGGCAATGTAGTTGGATATACAAATACTAGGACACACTTTCCTTAAAATATATATAGGAATTGTTTTATTATTTTTTAGCATTGACTATTGTTTTTGGGAAAGTCTAGGACAACTGTGACTTTTTCCTAGTTTTATTCATTGATCTTTGTTCTAGATTGCCCAAATTAATCTTTCTTTACTAGTGAGGTCCATAAAGATGGTGCTGACTGTTTTGTCTTCCCTTTAGGTTCATGAAAGATGGGATTTGCATTTGTTTCCTCTCCTCCTCAGGAAGGAAAGATTTGTTCTGTTATCTTCAAACCTGACTGCTCAGGATGACAAGCTGAGAAGGAGGACACAGACTAGTGATTCAATGCTGATTTCTGAGGAATCATTTCCTTCTCTCCTTTCCTTTTGCCCTATTAGGTAGTCTTATCCAGGAGTCTCAGTTATGCATTACCAATACAGACAAGAGAGAGTGCAAATGTAACAAAGGGGCTGGGCAGCTGCTTGCAAGGAATTGAAAGGTAAATCCAGAGGTGGGTGTACCTTCTGAAAACCAGCAGGGTCCAACGTCCTGCTGGGACAGCAGTCTGTGAAGGGTGAGCCGTGGCCTGGCCAGGCCAGGAGGCAATGATAAAGAGAAAGAAGGATGGTTTCATAGTGCTTACTTGAAGAACAACCTGCTCTTGTTTGGGTGAGAAATAGCTGGGGGTTTTTCTGATTTCCTTGTAGTTGAGTATTTTATGTACTGAAAGAATATTTATCATTTGCTTGTACTTAGTTCAGTGATGGCGAAACTTTTGAGCTCGGCGTGTCAGCATTTTGAAAACCCTAACTTAACTCTGGTGCCGTGTCACATATAGAAATTTTTTGATATTTGCAACCATAGTAAAACAAAGATTTATATTTTTGATATTTATTTTATATATTTAAATGCCATTTAACAAAGAAAAATCAACCAAAAAAATGAGTTCGCGTGTCACCTCTGACACGCATGTCATAGGTTCGCCATCACTGATTAGTTTCAAGCAATGTGGGACATATGAAGGCTAATAAGACACAGTGGTCCCTGCTATAAAGGGACCACAAAGAGAAGGAAACAGAGTCCTCTATGCAACTGATTCTAATCTAATCCATAGATCTCAAAGTGAACAGCAAGAGCATCCTTTGCAGTATGGAAAGAAATTATGAGAACTCTTATTTATACTTAGTTCCTATAAAAATAAAGAAATTATGCTTTAAATAGTTAATGTTTCAAATGACACTGGTGCCCTCACAGGATGCTATGTCTTGTGGCCATGTGTCACGAATCATTCCCTGGAAAGGGTGTCCATAAAGGAGGAACTGAAAATGTGCTCACCGGCCATATTATCTATATTTGCTCCACTGATCCTCACAACTGGGCAAGTGGCTTAAGACACAACAGCAAAGAAATGGCAAAGTGAAGATGATATCAGTGATGAAAAGTCATTTAAAAAATAAGGAAGTGGCAGAGGTGACATACCACTCCTGGTACAAGCCCTTAGTCAAGCCCATTGCCAGGTAAGAAAACCAAGACAACTTCAAGTCTGACAAGATGTTGGCCAAAATAAAATTAAAACTTATAGAAAAGTGTTTTTGAAATTTTGATTAACATTTTATGTCATTAATGCAACCCCTTATATTAAATGCATTGTACCTTGAGATACTGGCTTAAATAAAAATATAGTTTATGAATGAATAAATATAGACCTATTAGGAATGTATGCTCAACTTTTTTTTAACTGGTAGAGGTGTGCAATGAAAAAGCTTGAGGACTATTGCTTTTTGTAATCAATGCAAAGCCAGCTGTATAAAGAAACCTTTAGGAGAGCAGAGCATAGATAGTTCATTGTTCCTGGCAATCAGGGGGACATATCACAGATAGTTAATGTGCATCATGAAGAATAAATGAAATGTCACCAAATAAAGAAGGAGTGGGCATTATTCCAGGTTGATGGAACAGTGTGAGCAGTGACTTAGAGGCTCAGAGAGCATATCCTAAAAAAGATCAGTGGGCAGGCCCAAGTCGCCTGAAATATACTGTATCTAGGCAGAAGGGTGGCAGGCAACACTGGAAAGGCAGATCACATCCAGATATGAAGGGCCTGAATTCTATGCTAAGATTTTGGACATATATGATAAGCTATAGGAAGTCAACAGAAGCAAGTGTAATGATCCAATTAGTAAGTTAGATATCTCTACTGGCCAGAAGAAGGAGAAATAAATGATTATAGAGATACTGGTTTTTAAAATATCTGTCCATTTGAAACTGATAGCAAATTATAAAGACTAGGTATACTAGAATTTAGCTTTTAGTTAAAATGATTAAATTAGCCCTTTTAAAAGTCATAGCTGTACTGAAATGTAATTGTGTCCTGGAGCTGGGAGGCCTGCCGATTAAGCAAGTTTTAGGAAACAATATAAAGGTATACTTTGCTTAAGCTAGTAGAAAAATTAGCCTGTTAAGCACAAGATATATAGCTCTGTGTTTTTGTTTGTTTTTGCCCTTAAGATAGTATAACTGACTCATAATACCAAGATATTCTGCAGAACTATGTGAGCAAGAAAGACTGTCACCAGAAAAGAACCAGGACCAGGCTGAAGTGGGTCTGTCACGGCACAGTCTGGAATGTATGGGTTCTTGACTTCATGCAGGAAACATTTCATGACACCAGTCCAGGTGATTTTGAGAGTACTTTCATTAAAGCTAGAGACAATGAAGTAAAGGAAGGACTTAAAATAGAAGAGGCAAGGTCATAGCAACAGGAGTGAGTCCGAGCAGAGCTGCCTTGGCCCTTTGGAAAGTCCCAGAGGCAGAAGTGAGACAGCTGGGCTGCATAGACTCAGGAAACAAATTACAGAGGCAAAAGGAGGGCCCTTGGAGACAGGCTCGAGGGTTCGCCTGGGATGAGCTGGCCCTGCCCGCTGCTCCCCTGATTGCAAGTTCCCTTTATAGCTTAGGAGAAAAAAAGCAAAGATACCCACCTAAGCAAAGAAGGGAGGGGAAGGCCCCGGTCATGCTCAAGAGAGAGCAAGCACTGGTCCTTTCTCTTAAGGTTTTTTTAATCTGTTTTTTAAAGGCAGGAATTTTAGGGGAAGTCTCAGGGGAGGATCTCAATAGAATATTCATCAATTTTCCAGGTATGTCCTTTAATATGCTGATTCATCAAAATGAGCATATACAAGGGTCCTGGTCATTCTCTGGTCAGTTTCACCTTGAAAGAATGTCACCGAAGAGGGACCAGGACTGAGGAGGGTCTGTCCCAGCATGGTCTGGAATGTGTAAACTATTTGCTCCTAAGTGTACTTGGTTAGGGAAGATGAGACCTTGCAATTTATTATCTGGCTGTAAATTGCTATCTGTTTCAGTTTCCCCATTCCATCTGACAAGGAATTTTCCTAGCTTCTTACTAACCTGCCCCAAGACCACCTGGTCACAGCCACAAAGACTCCAGGCAGGGTGCTACCAAGAGCTAAATAAATCAGATGAAGAAAAAAATCACTGAAGCTTGCACAAGCACTGACCAATCAACATATAGCCCATGACCCTAAACCCCTTAAATTATGATTGCTCTTTTTTTTTTTCCTTTAAAACTACCTGATTGTAAGCCACTGGGGAATTTGGGGTGTTATGGGGTTTTAAGCATTAGTTTCCTGTTCTCCTTGCTTGGTACCTTGCAATAAAGTGAACCCAATTCCTACACTGTAATTCTCAGTGTTCAGATGAAGTCTCTTTCATTTTGGTTACATATTGTTGAGAAAATTGGGTTACATATTGTTGAGAAAATAAAAAAAATGCCACTTGATATGTAGGAGATACTGAAAAATGAATCCTTCTTTACATTTACATTTTAATTTTTAAAACATATTTTTTGTTGTTGATATTATTACAGATATCTCCCATTCCCCCTCCCTCGCCTTTACCTCTCTCCTTCCAGCTCCTATCCACCTTCTAATTTTTATTTTTAATTGTGGTAAAATACACATAAATTTTTTTTCTCAAGCATACAGTTTGGTGGCATCAAATACATTCACATTGTTGTGCAACCATCACCATCATCCATCTCCAGAATTCTTTTCATCTTGCAAAATTGAAACTCTGTACCATTAAACACTAACTTCCCATTCCTCCTCCCCCAGCCCTTGTCAACCACCATTCATTCTGTCTCTATGAATTTGACTACTCCAGTTACCTTTGTACGTGAAATTATACAGTATTTGTTTTTTCATAACTGGCTTATTTCACTTACCATAATATCTTCAAGACACATCCATGTTGTAGCAGGTGTCAGAATTTCAATTCTTTTAATGCTGACTAATATTCCATTGTATGTATTGTTAAAGAAAAAACCACAGGCCAAAAATGGTGTCACTTGTGTGAAAGCACATGATACCAAACCTAGATTTAATACCTGATCTAACTGTTATAGATGAGAAAGACTTGTCCACCTGGAGCCAGAAGAGCCAAACACTGAGAATTTCAGAGGAGAAAGATTGGCTATCTATATATATAAAAGCCAAGCAACCAGAACGACTGGAACAACTGGAACAACTGGAATGACCTATGATGCTCACTGCAGCTGGCCAACCAGCCTGATGGGGGCAGGGCTGGCCAGCCAACCTCCCGCAGCCCCTCCCCTCAGCCAGCCCTGCCCCTGATCAGCCCCACCACCCAGATCGGGGGTGGGGCTGGAGGCCAACCTCCCATGGCCCCTGCCTCTGGCTGGCTGGCCGGCCCGATCGGCCCTGATTGGGGCAGGCTGGCCGGACCCCACCTGTGAATGAATTCGTGCACTGGGCCTCTAGTCTATATATATAAAAGCCTAAGCAACCACTTGACCATTCCACTGGTAGCTATGACACGCACTGACCACCGGGGGCAGATGCTCAAGGCACAGGCATGGAAACATGGAAAAGACTGATGAATCTCAGAGGGAAGGTGGGAGGGTGAGGGTGGGAAGAGATTAACCAAAGATCTTATATGCATACTCGAGGCCCAGTTCACGAATTCGTGCACCGGTGAGGTCTCTTGGCCTGGCCTGCGGGGATCGGGCCAAATCTGTGCACCAGGCCTCCAACATCCCCCGAGGGTTCCCGGATTGCAAGAGGGCACAGGCCACGCTGAGGGACCCCCCCCCAGTGCACGAATCTGTGCACCGGGCCTCTAGTTTATTATTATAAACTAGAGGCCCGGTCCACAAAAAATTTGTGCACTTGGGGGGGGGGGGGTCCCTCAGCCCGGCCTGCCGCCCATTTGCAGTCCAGAGACCCCTTTGGGGAATGTCCACCTGTTGACTTAGGCCCACTCCCTGGGGGATCAG